>NC_045427.1:305422612-305733112 GCF_902635505.1 Sarcophilus harrisii
CACTTTGCTAAGATGAAAGACCAGATCCTTTGGGAGCTTTGTGTACTCTAAAATCCCTAAATTCTGAACTGCTTGGCTGTTTATAAAAGACCTCAGGGCAGACTAAGCTTCTCAGCCAATAATAAATATAAATAATAGGTATTATTGATTTCTTTTGTTTTTACATTGTCTAAATCCTCCCCTACCATCTCTCTCTCATCTCCCCTTATTATAAGCTATTACTTGTAACAAAGTTTTTTTTTTTTTTTTAAAGACTTAAAAGATTAACAAAACCAATGATCTAAAATACTGATATTGTATGTAGTGTTCCATACTGTGGACAACCCATCCATTCCTGCCTTTCTCCATATCTTCACCCACCGCAAAGGACCTGAGAAAGATAGCTTCTCATATCTTTTCATTATCTTATAGCTAATTTAGCAATAGACCTTTCTAAATTTATCTAGGCTGGCACTCAGGCAACAAACATACACTTCATTGCTGTGCCATACTTTAAGCCTTTCTACCAAGTCCTTAATTGCCTTTCCCAGGGGTTCTTAACCTTTCAAATGTTAGGGACCCTTTTGACAATCTGGTTCATTCTATTGACTTCTTTTCAGAATAACAGTTTTAAATGCAAATATATATATATATATATATATATATATATATATATATATATATATATATATACACACACACACACACACATAGGATTACAAAGAAAACCAGTTATATTGAAATATAACTATACAAAGATTTTTAAAACAGGATCCCAGGTTAGAAACCTCTTCTAGATCCATTTGCTTAAAAATATTTCAAAGAAGCTAGTAGTATAATCCATCTGTTTTCTTTCCTTTCAAGATAGGATTCAGGTTTCTCAAGACAATATGCTCCAAAGTAGGAAGGCTTTTCTATTGAAAATGAGTTGCTTTTTTCCCCACAGCTCAGCACATCCAGACCCATGGGTGAGAAACTCAGTAAATAACCTCCGGACAAAATCTGTTAGTTGCTAGGAGAAGCCATTTCCTTCTCCCATCTGGCCTCCCTGTGTCCTGGAAAATGTTTCCTTTACATTTGATGCCTGCAGCCACAGAACATATTAACAACAGCTACTTAGTCACTGTCTAACTTCAGATGGTAATTTGATTAACTGGTTCTTGGCCAGAGAGAAAAAAGAAAGGCAGTGTCTGACAGCAGATTTTTGTTGCAAAGTGTCAATAGAAGAGAAGATTGGACAGAGAATTAAAAAGACTGGTGTTTTCCTCTCATCTCCATTCATTATGGGGAATATCTTTAATAGATCATATCAATGAGCTTTGATTTTCTCTTCAAAATGGGAATAAAGAGCAATATCATCTCCTTCAGTATTCCAGTATGTGATTGGAGGAGTCTGTTTATAGTGCTCAGCTTTTCAGAGAAAGGACCTTTAAGAATCACAGGTCATCACTGAATATGAACTCCACCTCTAAAATGAAAGGGAAAAAAAATGAGTATTTGATCAGGGCAGTCCTTCATCACTTTCACATATTTCTCTCAATTAAACCTGAGATTATAAGGCATGGACCTTTGTAGATTGATGATAAAAATAATACCACTTATATATCACTTTAAGATTTGCAAAGTACTTTACATATTTTGTTCTAATTTGAATCTCACAATCACTCAATGGATAGGTGCTATTATTATCTGTACTTCATAAATGAAGAAACTGGCATGAGAGGTTATACGACTTGCCTGGAATCACACATTTAAGAAAATATTTGAGGCAAGATTTGAACTCAGTCTTCCTGACAACAACAATAACCACTATCACCATCACCACCACAGCTTTCTGACTCCAATTGTATGACTCAATCCACTCAACTCCCACCTACCCACTTCTAAGAAAGGAACACCTCTGGTTGAGTAGATAGTACTTTCCCTCCTTACTAAAAGGAAATTCCTCCACTACAGTCTTAGCACTTGGGGCTTTGTCTAAGATGACTGATGCCTGAAAGTTAAAAGCCATGGATCTTGGTGGGAGGGGAAACTTTAGTCTGCAACTGCTTAGTTCTTTTTTGTCCCCTTTCCCTTGATCATAACCCTATTACATATAAATATGTAATTCAGATTTTGAGTATGGGGCGGAAAGAGGAACACTGGTCCATTTTTATAACACAGTACCACAAACATTGGGGTTTTGCTTTGTTTTGCTTTGTGTTTTTTTTTAAGAAAAAAAGATTTTTTTATCTCAGACATAGGAAATCCTTTTTATAGTTTTTCCTTTTTCCTTTTTTGTAAAACTTTTTATTTTCAAAACACACGCACAGTTTTCAGTGTTCACCCTTGCAAAACCTTGTATTCCAAATATTTTTTCTACTACCCTTTGCCCCATTCCCTCCCCTAGATGGCAAAAAATCCAATTTATGTTAAACATGTATAATTCTTCTATATATATTTCCACAACTATCATGTTGCACAAGAAAGATCAAAAAGAAAAAAAAGAGAAATAAAACAAAGTGCAAGCAAACAACAACAAAAAAAGGTGAAAATACTATATTATGATCCACACTCAATCCCCACAGTCCTTTCTCTCTCCATCACAAGACCATTGGAACTGGCTTAAATCACCTTACACAAACATTAGTTTTTATCAACTAGTTTCAGTAACTGAATCTCAATGGAAGGTCCATAAAGTGTCAAGAACCGGAGAAGCAACTTATATTCAGACCCCAGATTCATGCCTTTGTGTTCTCAGTCACTTATATGCCTTAGCAGGGCTCTCTTAACCAAATGTTCATATGGACATTGTTTCTGACCTGCAGCAGAGCATTCTGAGCTTATATTGATCTGATCAACCACAGCTGGAAACGCTGTAATTCGACTCTAACTTAGTGATGTCATTTTGGTCCTTTTCAAAAACAAAGGACAACAATACGTCTCTCCTAAGCATGGGTCATACTCTGGGAACAAAATCCATTGCCGAGGACTTTGTCTAGATTTTGGTGGAGGTATAAAACATCTGATCTGGAGGAATTGAGTCCTGAGGAGAAAAGCTAGCATTTCATTCAAAACTTCTGTTCCAGACACTCACTCAGAAAAGGCAATTGATAGGAAATCTACTAGGGCAAGCAGGCCTGTGCTTGGGGAGGAGGGTGGCTCCGGGAGGTCCAGTTGACCAGTCACACCCCGTGGGAAAGCCTCGCCCCCTGGCATGGCTTGGGAGCCACCATGGTGCCGCCTCCTGCCCACGACTTGGCTTAACTGGTTCCCAAGTGATTTTTATTTCCTTTCCCTACAGTCCCATGGGAGGCCCTGCTGGAATCAGCCACATAGTCAGTCATACTCTCCATTCAAGTAGTCCGGGAACCAGAGGCCCCTCCACCCTCCAGATTCTAGGCTTTTTCAGGGTAAAGGGTTACAGAAGGGCAAAGAACTGCTTCTTCTCCAACTCTTCCATCACATATACATACATAGGCAAGCCCTCAAACCAGGGTCTGCATAGGAGCATCGCCAGGCCGTGTCCCCACTCCTTCCGGCTCTCTCTGAGCCTCTGCTTTCTCTGAGGCTCTGCTTTCGGCTGCAATAACAAGGCTTTGGGTTCAGGCTGTTGTTTTTGCAGCTGGGATGGGGCGGGAGCAGCAGTGGGAAGAAGTCCCTATGGTATAGACAGTCTGAGAAACCCAGGATCCCTCATTCCCACTGAGAAAAGGGGCAGCTCTTCTTCAACCAGGGTGATTACTCTAAGATGGAAGAGAGAAGACCAGGGCCATTGGAGAGCAGGAAAGAGTGGAAAGTACAGAAAAGAGCTAAATTGGGCTATGAATAATCAGAATAGCCAGGTCTAAAGTGACCATTCTTCTATACCAAGCTGCCTGGTCCTTTGACCACTATAATTTCAACTGGCTCCTTCTTGTCTCATCACCCTCAATCCTCATGAAAGACTCTGTGATGGTTTTTAAACAGTTCATTTTGTCTTTAAATATTTTGCCCATTACTGTTTTAATCTTTGAACTGCCCCATATACTTCTGGTAGCAACTGAAAGTGTAAATATTAAAATAAAAGTCATGGAGCTAGCTGCAAAGAAAGTGTTACTCCAAAAAAAGGGAAAAAATTTTAAGTTCAACAGTTCTTCCTCCCAATACCAATTTCTCTTTTCTGCATAAGGAAGGACTTCAGCTTAGGATATACTCAGGTCTCCCATTCACGCAGGTCACATAGCAGTACCTTGAAGACAAGGGACCCTCTGAAATAGGACAGACATAGCCAACGAGCTGGGCAACTGCAGGAATTCTGGGAACCCAATGTGGTACAATAGAAACAGCACCAGATTTGAAGCCAGAACTGCTGAGATCACATTTGGTTCTGCAAGTTAGGAGGCACAATGCTTAGAGTGCCAAGTTTGGAGTTGGGAACACCTGAATTCAAATTCAGCCTTAGACACTTATTAGCTGTGTTATTCTGGGCAAATCACTTCACCCTGCTTGCATCAGTTTCCTCATCTATAAAATGAGCTGGAAACATGATAATTGTGGAGATGTGTGTAGAAGAATTGTACATGTTTAATATATATTGAATTACTTGCTATCTAAATGAGGGGGTGAAGGGAAGGGAGGAAGAAAAAAATTGGAACACAAGGTTTTGTAAGGGTGAATGTAGAAAACTATTTGTGCATATATTTTGAAAATAAAAAGCTTAAAAAAGTGAGCTGGAGAAAAAAAGGGCAAACTATTCTGATATCTCTGTCAAGAAAACCTCAAATGGGGTAAAGAATTGAAAACAACTGAACAACGATGACAGACAATAACCTGTGCGACTTAAGAAATTTAACCTAGTCTTTAGAGAGATGCAGTATATGACCATAAGACCCCTCCCAGCTCTAGAAATAAGATTTTATGATCATGCTACCAGTCCATCAGTCAGAGCAGTTTCTGGCAGCCAATGAGGGAGGGGTTGATGGTTCCTGGCCAGGAGATGGCAGTGCCGAGCTGGCCAAAGGGTGGTCGTCCCTAGCGACTTTTGGTTTTGATTTGGAGGCCAAGTAGCTGCTCTAACAGTTCTAGATCTAGGGCTTAGGGGTAATGAGGAAGGGCTACAGCGAAGAGTATCTGTAAAGCACTAGGGTGGGGAGAGGGTTGCCTTGAAGAGATCTAGAATTATCAAAGAATTTCTCCCCCGGAAGGAGAAAGTACATTGGAGATATGTGGGAGAGAGAAACTTAGTGGAGAAAAGATAAATCTTAATAACACATAGCACTTTAAGATGTAAAAAGCATTTTTCTCCCCACAATTCTGTGTCAGGAGTAAAAGTACTTTTTAAATTCCTATTTTAAGTAAACTGTGGCTCAACAAGCATAAATGACTTGTTTCCTATTACATATCTAGGTAAAGTAGATAGAGCTATGAGTTTGGAGTCAGGAACTCTTGAGTTCAAAAGTTACCTCAGAAACCTACTAGTGGTACAATCCTGGGCAAGTTACTTTATCTTGTTGGGTCAGTTTCCTCATCTGGAAAATGGCAAACTACTCCAGTATCTCTGCCGAGTAAATCCCAAATGGGGACATGAAGAGTCAGACATGACTGAAAAATGACTGAATAACAATACTCATGCAACTAGTAAGTGTCAGAGCCAGCACTGTCTTCCTTCACTTTAATTCTAGAACACTTACCCTAATATCTCTCATGCTATCTTATAAAGGTTTGATGTTGAAATAATATTTTTGCATCTCCTTCCTTATAAAACATGTGACATTTATTAACTTTATTAGATCCTCCCAATATTCAAGAATGATTTCACAGATGAGGAAACTGAGGTCAACTAGGTAGCTAATTGAAGACTCATACCAAGGTCTACAGATTCCTGGTTCTGTGTTGTTATTTTTTTTTTAAAGGTAGGCATCAAAGTCTGTTGTTGTTGTTTTCCCCCAAAGTAAGTTATTTTTATTTATTTATTTATTTATAATGTGTGGAATAAACCAAGCATTTTTATATAATATAGTATATATATATATAGTATATAGTATGTATAGTATATACTTTTTTTAATAGTATAATGGAAAAGAGATTGCATATGAAACTGCAAATCAGTTATGTACAACTTTTAAATTCCTTTTAATATTCCTTTTAATTTATTCCTTTTAAATTCCTTTTTTTAATTCCTTTTAAATATATAATAGTTATATAAATTTCTTCATTTTTCTTTTCTCCAATTTTTCTCCCCCTCCCACACCTCTACCCAGAGATGACTGCCATTAGACACACACACACACACACAATTATTCTAACCATACTTCTGTAAATTCTATAAAGCAAAGTAGGTATGTTGTCTCTTCAGCAAAAAGGGGTGATTAATGAGATTAGGTGAGCTTAAAAGTTTGTTTTTTTAAAGTGGTTTAATTTTTATTCTGAATTTATCAAATACTATGTAGAATGGGTATATGTACTTCTGTGTCCTCCCTGTGGGATGCAGTGACTATGCTTGAGGTGCTGCTGAGAATCTGGGCTGGTGATGGAACATTGTGGCTGGCTAGTAGTCTGTAGGAAGGGGATGGTACTCCATCTTCTTCTCCCCTTCACTGATTCCCTGAGTCGGAATGGAGGAGAGATTTCAGACTAGAGATGGCTGCCAAATTGGAATGGGGTCAAGCTTAATCCTGAACTCTGTGAGGAGTTCGCCTGTCCCCCAACCAAGGACTGGGGAGGGGATCGAGGGCAGCTCAGGCAGGGAAGGCTGATGAGGGTGGCGCCAGAACACAGAGAGCCTGATTGTGTTACAGACTCCGTTCTTTGGGAAAATAAGCATCACGAATGCCTTTTGCTTGGGACAGTTCAGTGTCCCAGACAGTTGGAGCCAAAAAAAATGTTGGTTGAGAAAGCAGTGCATGAAAGTTCAGTGAATCTGCAGGTGAAGTAAGGAATGACCTATATTACTTGAGAAAACAATGCATGGGGCGACAGTCAATCTGCAGGTGAAGTCAGGGATGTTCCAGGGAGATGGGAGCAGGTGGACAAGAAGATTCTTTTCTGACAGCCTCCTGTGGCAGACTCCCAGGGACTGAGGATGAACTTTTTGGTTCTAAGGAGAGTCAGTCTGTCTTTCTTTCTTGAGCTCCTCCTTCTTCCCTAGAGAAACCAGAGTAAACAGAAGCACTAGGGGGGCGATTTGTAACCTGGGGTCTATAGACTCCCAAGAGGTTCATGAAGAGATTTCAGGGAGGTCTGTAAGCTTGGAAGGAAATGTTGCATCTTTATTTTTACTATCCTCTAACTGAGAAAGTAAGCATTTCCTCTAATTATGAATTTTTTAAGACCCACAAATCAGAGAAGGAGATCATGGTTTCACCAGACCACAAAGGAGTTAACACAAAAAAAAGGTGAAGAATTTCTGCCCAACTGAACAAATGGTGGTATACGCATGCAATAGAATATTATTGTTCAATAGGAAATGATGAGCAGGAGGATTTTGAAAAAACCTTGAAAGACTTACATGAATTGATGCTGAGTGCAGTGAGCAGAACCAAGAGAACACAGTAACAGGATTATGTGATGATCAACTTTGATAGACATAGCTCTTCTCAGCAATGCAGTGATTCAAGATAATTCCAAGGGACTCATGATGGAAAATGCTGTTCACATCCAAAGACAGAACTATGAAGTCTGAATGTAAATCGAAGTGTACTATTTTTACTTTTTTCTTTCTTTCTTGTGGTTTTTCCTGTTTCTTCTGATTTTTCTTTCATAATGCAACTAATGTGGAATTACATTTAATATGATTGTATTCCTATAACAGATCAGATTGTTTGCCATCTTGTGGAGGAGAAGAAGAGGGAAAGAGGGAGGAAGAAATAGAAATCAAAATATTATAAAAGTAACTGTTGAAAACTAATTAAAAAGAATGAAAAATAAAAAAAATCCTTGCCTGAGAATATTATTTGAAAATTTCCTCAGGTTTTAACTTTTGGTTTTGTCACCTGAGATAGGCTGGGAAAACTTCCAGAATGAGGAGGAAGATAATAAGAGCTCACATTTATATAATATATTAAAGTTTGCCAAATACTTGCCTGTTGCCTCATTTGAGAATCACAATAAAAGTAGGTGTTATTGTTATCATTCAGATTTTACAGAGAGATTAGGTGACTTGCTCAATGACACACAATTAGTAGGTGTTAAGAGAAAGGATTCAAATTCTTAACCTTGTTGACTCCAAGTCGAACATTCTATCCACCTACCACAGGCACCTCTCATTTGGTTTTGGGCAGGGCTAGTGAGGGTGAGTAGGTGGCAGATGGATAGACTCATTTTCTTGAGTTCAAATCTGGCCTCCAACACTTACCATATAACCCTGGACAAGTCACATAACCCTGTTTGCCTCAGTTTTCTCATCTGTAAAATGAGTTGGAGAAGGAAATGGCAAACCACTCCAGTGTCTTTGCCAAGAAAATCCCAAGGGTGCCTGGGGGGAAAGTCTAGCCTCTCTGAAAAAGTTATATTTTCTATCTCATCCCCCCCAAACTGATTTTGTGTGCACATACGAATGTGCACATATTGAGACTCATGTGTTGCTCAAGGAAACAGTATTCTATAAGCCCAAATAAGGCAGTGAACTTTGATTAGAGCAGTCTGTGGACCTTTGTCTGGAGAGTATGTTATGGAAAATAATTTTTTGGCCAATGCTTTCCCAGCTCAGAGGTGCTGCCCTCTATGACTAGGTTACTTGTGGGAGATGGAGGCTTTGGATGGATTGGTACTGGGGCACCAATTCCCAAGGTCCCTTAGCCCAAAGAGACAGGAAGGATAGACAAGGATGTAGGGGGAGAATATAACTTTTACCCAGAAATGTTCCAGAGGGATGAAAATCCCAAGAGTTCCTTTCTCAGAGCCCTGAAAAGCATGTGTTGAGACAAGCTAAGCTGAGGACTAGCCAAATTTTGGGGAAACCAGTGCTCTGGGAGGCAGAGGATGGATTGGCAGGGAGGGCTGGATATGCACAAAGGACTGGACAGCCCAGGATACTTGTAGTAGGATTCCCTCTGGGGCCATGAGGACAGAAATCAGTGGTGCCCAAGAGTCCAAGACATGCCCAATTGATCTGGCACAGAACTGAAAGGGTGACCCATTTGTATTGCAGTCGCCAGCCAAAGCCAACACAGGAAATGCCAGCCAGACCACGGCTATCCGGGGACCTCATTTACTCTGGTTGGCAGAGGGAGTTTGAATTCCCAGAGTTACAGCATTGCCAGGATAGGGGGAGGGTAGAGATCCAACTTTCTCTGCCACTTAGAAAGGGATGTTCACTCTTGAGGCATTCCTCATGGGACCTTCCTCATTTCCACTAACAGAGGGACAGTATTCAGATGAGCCTTCCTCATCCCTTTGCATGTCCTTCAGGAGGTGCAAGCATGGAAAAAAGAGAGAAAGCAGGCAGGCAGGCGTTACTCTGGACCGGAGCCACAGGGGACGTTGGCTTGATGTCTCTCCTTTGAGTAGACAGGATCGCAGACAGTTGTTAGACACCGCCCGTCATGATTAAATCCAATGTTATTGGCCTCCCAAGTTGGGCTGGAGATGGGCCCCCACTGCCTTTGTCCAACTGTGTCCAAAATCTTATTGAGTTGGGAATTGGAGGGGAGAGAAAGGGAGGGACAAAGGAAAGAGAGCAGGGGGAACAGTGTGTGCTGTGGCTGCTTGTGCTGTTCAAGTGAGTTCATGGAGCATCCCAGCCATCTTGGCTCATATGTAGTGAGCCGACACATCATGATTTAATGGAAAGATGATCGGATCTGGAATTAGAGGACTTAGCTTCAAATCCCACATTTTACATACTACTTCTGGGATACTGGAAAGCTACTTTTTTACTTTTCTGGGTCTCAGCTTCCTCACCTATAAAATGAGAAAGTTGGATTGAATGGTCTCTAATGTTTCTTTGAGTTCAAAATCCATGATCTTATGACCTTAGCATTTCTGGGTCCCTTCAAAGATGTAAAATGACCTTACTTATTATTATTCTTTGCATCAGGGTCAAGATGGATAGCCAGATATTTTTAAAATAATATTTTAATTTTTCCTGATTGCATGTAAAGACAATTTCAATATTTTTATTAAAATTTTTGAATTTCAGTTTTTTCTCCTTCCCTCTCTCCCCTCTCCCTTCTCTAAGGTGGTAAGCAATTTGATATGCTATATATATACAATCATGTAAAACACATTTCCTTTTTAGTCATGTGAAAGAAGAAAGAGGACAAAAGAAAAAAGAAAGAAAGTAAAAATAGTATACTTTGATCTTAGATATTTCTTGGGAAAGGACAGTGTTAGTCATTTCCTAAAAGAGGGAAAGACTATAACTTAGCTTAGAGAAGATCCTTAAAGCCATGGTAGATAAAAATAGCTAGTATGTATATGGTGGCTGGGTGAATAAATTTGGGAGCTTGGAGTCAGAAACACAGTACAAATCTGGCCTCAGAGACTAGAGACATGTCCCTGGACAAGTCATTCAACTCTGTTTATCACAGTTTCCTCATCTGTAAAATGAACTGGAGAAGGAAATGGCAAACCACTTCAGAATTCTTTGCCAACAAAACTCAAGTCACAAAGCATAGGACATGACTAAATCGACATAAGTAACTTAATCTTTATTACCTCATTTCTTCAACTCTAAAATGGGAATGATGATAACAGCATCTACTTTGCAGTCAAAAAAGGTTGAACAATGATGATGATATAAAACAAAGAGTTTACGCGAGATTTGTAAAGTGCTTTGTTAACTCATTTGCTACTTATAACAACCCAGTGAGATTGGTGCTATTTAGATTCCCATTTTGCAGATGAGGAAATTGAGACTGAGAAGTTAGACTTGCCCAGAACTACACAGTTAATAAGTGTCTGAGGCTGTATAAGAACGACTCCAGTTCTAGCCCCCATCCACCATGGTACCTAGTCACCACTTTTTGCCAACATTATATGTTCTGTGGAGCCACATGTATCTAATCTCCATGTGGATGGGCATTTCTTCATAAAATCCCAGGATGCTAAAGACTTCTGGAGATTAATTGATTTATTCCTTCACCTCTAAAACTATTTCCAAAAAAATGATTGATATACTCTACACATCTGCTGGTCTTTTATGCTTTTGTATAATTGTATAGGCGTGTCCTCCCTAAGAGTGTGTGCTTAGTACATGTGGGAATGTGAGCTCAGATGAAGAAATCAGACATTTGCATTTGGAATAAAAATCTTTACTCATCATTATTTCTTATTAAGTTCCCAGGGCAGGGAAGAACTGGGTTAGGTGACAGCGGATGATAATTCTTGGGTTGTGACCATTTTATTGGCTCATACTAGTGATGTAGCTCAATTCCTCACTAAAAGCAAGATCAGCTCCCTTTGGGAAGCTGAGCTTGAAAAGACTGGAGGAGAGGCAGAATTGCTTCCCTAGGGACTTACCTGGAAGCTAACTCCATTTCCAATCCTGGAAATGGGAGCCTAGGATTCTTGCCATTATTGCTATTGCTATGGGCTGAGGGAGGAACCTCTTGCCCATCATATGGACAAGGAGTCGGCTTGCTGTTGCCCTCCGCTGACTAGAAAAACTTCTTGTCGATCCTTTTCGTGAATGGGAAGTCCTTCAATGGAGCTTTATCTTCTCTCCCCTGGAGGGCTGGGACATGTCAGAGGCCTGAGAACAGCTGGAGACTGGAGGGAAGTGTAGGACGGTAGCTGGGCTAGAGGAAGAGAGACAAGCTCCATCTGGTCAGCATTAGCAAGACAGTGGGGTTGGCTGCCAGCACCCGGAGAGCATTAGGCAAGAAATGCCCCCCTGGGGGCTCCAGGGAAGGGGAGGGGATGAGGGGGAAGAATTTGTTTGCTTCTAGACACAGTGAAGATTGAAATGAAATCTCTCCCTCCCTGCTGACTTGGGCTCCACCCCAATACCCCTCTGCCGCCAGCCTGGCTGGGCTATGCTCAGCCTTGGGTCCCAACCCAGACCCCTGCAGTGGTTCCAACTGGGCAGAGGGCTTGACTAACAAGAAGTACCTTCTCTGGAGAAGTCCAGACTTTTGCTCTCCACTCCTTTTTCTAAGTTCTGTCTATCTCCCTTTTAATCTCCTTTTCTGTATCATCCTCTATTGTGCTTCTCTGTCTCACAAAAACATATCTTTTTATTCATTGTTCCTTTTCCTCAGAGTGAGACAATAGCTAACTTCTCACTTAATATTCACCTCCCTTTTCTTGAAGTGATTAGAGCAACAAGGAAAGTGAAGAAGAAAGAACTAAGGAAATGGAGAGCTTTGGGGTAGGGATGGGACCCCTTCTAAAAAAGATCTTTTCCTAATTGGTCCTTTAACTCCTCCCCAGAATTGGGAGATCTCTCTCTCTCCCTAATCTTTCTGGTCCCAGAATCCCTGTATTCCTATATTTCTATAGCAGCTAGTAAAACACTGGTGGGCACTGGCCCTGTTTTAAATTATCTATGAAATTTGAGCCGGAAGAGATCTGTGAGGGTCCCATAGCATCCTGTCACTTAGAGGTGCGATGGATCTTTTCTGTCGACATCTCACTGCTTGTTGAACTTGGAGTCCTGGCCTTTTCCATTTTATATCCTCCAAGGTCAAGATTTTCACAGCACCATCTGTAATTCAGGGCCACCCAAAGAGAAAAGCTGAGTTGAGCCTGACGATGGGTGGCAGAGGAAAAGGGGGCATGATGAGGGCATTCCAGAAAATGATGAGCTAGAGGGAGAGCTCCCCACACAGAAAGCCTCAGGAAAGCTGAATTGTTCTTTTTTTTTTTTTTTTAAATATTTTCAGGACATCTGCATAAATTATTTTCAACATTCACCCTTGCAAAACCTTGTGTTCCAAATTTTTCTTCCCTCTCTTTTCCCCATCCCCTCCCCTAGACAGCAAGCAATCCAATATATGTCAAGCACGTGCAATTCTTCTATATACATCTCTACAATTATCATGCTGCACACAAAAAAAATCAGATAAAAAAAGGATGGATTGTTCTTAAAAAAAAAAAAAAAAAAAAAAAAAAAAAAAAAGCAATCCATGGTTCATCAGAAGGAATGCTAACTTGGAAAACTGGGACTCAAGATCTAAAACTAGCCCTGCCCCCATGTGACTTTGGGTAAATCAAAACCTCTCTAGGCCTCAGTTTCCACATTAGGCAACCTCTAAGCTTCCTTCTAGATCTATCATTCTAAAATCTCTTATATTTTCAAGCCTCAAGTCATAGCAGTCTGTCCTTTCCACCTCTGCCCCCATCTCATCTACCTCTTCAGACAAAGATAAATCCATTTTTCTCTTTCCACTCTTCAGAATCTTATCTGGCAGTCACCAATCATACCTACCTGAATAGTTTTGTCAGCATGGCTCTTCTTGAGCAGAAATTGTCTTTTACATATTCCTTATAGTGCCTGGTACAGCATTATATGTTACATAATGCATCATGAATAATGGTGATTAATGACTCACCTCCCACTCAGCCTCCTACTAGCCAGCTCCCCAGAAGCAGCCAGTTCAGACCTCCCATCCACACACAAAGCAGGACTTAGACTGAAACGAGAAAGAAAAAAATAAATAAATAAAGGCCAGTGCCAAGGTTTTCTCTCTTGTGCCCTCCTAGTATCTGCCTAATAATTTTTCTAAGGAATTGGTTTCTAGAAACATACCAGAAAGCCTCTTAGGAATTTGCACATTAAAATAAATGGCAATCATGTTCCTCTGTTCTTTTTAAGTAGAGGAAAAAATGATAGAAGAGCCCAGAAGAGGAAGAAGAGAAAACCCAGTGGCCAAGTTTTATCTTTGATTGATATTGTTCACAATGTTGTACAGGCCCTGCTTCAGTTTGGGGGACTTCCCCTGCCTTCACCCAAGGCTCCATCCAATCTCATCCCCAAGAGAAGAATTTTGTCTAATACTGGCATCTCTCTTTTGGGTTTGAGTAACTCTTTAGGCAATGGCTAGGGATGAGGGAAAGCTAAGCTGTTGGGAGTGTGTATTACTGGGTAAATGTTTGGTACTACTCTCCAGGACACCAAGTGAAGAAGGGGAAAGTTTAGGGACATGGAGGTAATGTACCACTGAGGAAGTGACTTAATACTGAGGAGAGGATAAAGTGATTCTGCAGGACTGGAGAGAAGAATATTCACAAGACAGAGAAGAAAGTTCATTGGTCTAATCCCTTTCCCTTGGACACAACTTTAAACTCCCCTCACAAGGTACATGACTCAGTCCTCTCACAGCTGCAGAGAATAGATAGTGGTAAAGCCAGAGGTAAAAATCACTATGGAGAAAGAGGAGAAATATTTGTGGAAAGGCACCCTTCAAAGCCTGTCTAGCACTTCAGATATGTTGACTCCTTTTTATAGTCACATATCTAAAGAATATTTCCATTGTTCATCTAGTTCAGTGTCTCTTGCTTTGTAAGCTTTGTAAAGCTTAAAGTGCTGCTACAAATATGAGTTATTATTATTCAAAGGAGCATTATCTTTTTATTATACCTCACTTTGGCAGATTATTCTATTTTTTAAAAATTAACTCAAATATTCTCTCTTTCCCCACTCCCTAAAGGAAAACATCACCCATAGTATATATGGGTTTATATACATTGTATATACACAGACAGAAAAACCCAGATTTCCACATTGGCCATATCCAAAATATATGTCCCATTCTGCATCCTGAGTTCATCTCTCTATGTTTAAAGGTAGACTGCATGTATTATCATGGATCTTCTGGAATCATGGCTTATCATTGCATTGGTCAGAGTTCTTAAGTCTTTCAAAATTGTTTGCCTTTACAATGTTGCTGATACTATTGCTAATACAATGTTGCAATGTTCTACTCACTTTACTGTGTATCAATTCATATGTGTCTTCCCAGGATTCTCTGAAATCAAGCCCTTCATCATTTGTTATAGCACAATAGTGCCATACATTCTTTATAGTAATTTGTTCCCCAACTGATGGGCATCCCCTTAACTTTTAGGAGTTTTTTGCTCACCACAAAAAGAGCTACTATAGATAATTTTGTACCATGGGTCCTTTTCCTCTTTCTTTGATCTCTCTGAGTTTTAGACTTAGTAGTAGTTTCAGTGGGTCATGGGATATGTACAGTTAGTAACTTTGGGGGCACAGTTCCAAATTATTTTCCACAATTGCTGGACCAATTCACAGCTCCACAAATAGTGCATTGATATACCTGCTTTCCCAGAACCTTCAACATTTGTTACTTTTGTTTTCTCTTAATTTTGCTGATCTGATGGATGAGAGGTAGAACCTCAGAGTTGCTTTAATATGCATTTCTTTAATTATTAGTGATTTAAAGTATATTTAAATGGTTCTTAGTATGTTGGATTTCTTCCTCTGAAAGCTATTCATTTATATCCTTTTATCATTTGTCAATCAGGGAAAGATTCTTATTCTTACAAATCTGAATCAGGTGCCTATATTTTTTAGAAATGAGATTTTATCATAGAAATTTGCTGCTAAGATTTTTTTCCCCAGCTACCTAATTTCCCTTCTGATATGTAGCCTGGGATACATAAAGTGCTACAGTATATATAATTTGACTTTTTTAGCCTCAGGCTACCCCCTCCCAACTCCATATTATATTTCTTGTAGAGGGGGTGGAAGTTAGAGTAATCCAGAAGTTAGTAAAGAGAGTAGATTGGTAGAAGGATATGTTGTTGATGTATATGTTCATTGTAAAGTATTTTTATGTATTTGCTTTAATATATTAGTATCCACAATTTTGCCTTAGAATTAAGTAAATAGTTTTTTATTATGGTTTAAAAGTTTCATTATTATGAATGTCTAGTTGTATAAATATCTTTCATTATGTGAATGCATTGCCTTGTAAGTGGCTGGCTGTGTAGATAGAAAATACATTTGATTGGGGTTCAAGTGCTAGAGTAGTAAATACAGGAAATGCATTTCCCTGCAACAAGGTTACTCCTAGGAGCCTGAGAGTTTGAATGTGACCCCTCAGTGATGGTCAGTCTCTGAAAACTTAGACTTTATAGCTGTTTTTCTTTGTTTGTTTGTTTTGTTTTATTTAGGCAATTGGGATTAAGTGACTTGCCCAGGTCACACAGCTAGTATTAAGTGTCTGAGACCAGATTTGAACTCAGTCCTCCTGACTCCAGGGCCAGTGCTCTGTCCACTGTGCCCTCTAGCTACCCCCTCCTGTCTTTCCATAAATCTGAAAGTTAATTTCTTTCTTGATTCTCTAATTTATTTATAATGTCACATTTAATGTCTAAACTATATGCTGACTGGTATGAGGTATGAGATATTAATCTATACCTAGTTTCTGCCTGACTATTTTCCCAGAAGTGTTTCTTGAATCATGAACTCTTACTCTTGGAATCTTTGGATTTATAGAACACTAAGTTACTTTGGTCACTTGCTTCTGCGTGTGGAAAACCTAATATATCCCTGATGAACCTCTATTTTTTAACCACTACCAAATCATTTTGATAATTACTGCATTGAAAATGTTTGTGGCAGCCCTTTTTGTAGTGGCCCCAATTCCTAGTAAGTCAATGTTTAAGCTCTGAAAGACACTGAAACATTCAACATTGATCAAAGGTCCCAGGCTTTAATCTATTCCTCCAAAGTTTTTATCACTGAAATCCAGGGAAGAAAATCCATCAGTTTCTTTTCTCTGTCTCTTTCTCCATTTCTCTTTCTGTCTCTCTATGTCTATCTGTCTGTCTATCTCTCTCTCGCGTGCGTGCATGCTCTCTCTCTCTCTCTCTCTCTCTCTCTCTCTCTCACACACACACACACACACACACACACACACTTTTGCACCTTCAGCTCCCTGTGGACTGGCAATGAAAACCACAAAATAACAGATTTCACTCCTTTCTCCAGAAACCACAGAGAAAGAGAAAGGATCAAACTGATCTGAAATCAGTGGACCACTGTTTGAATCTCAGCTCTTTCACTAACGACATGTGTGACCTCAGGTAAGTTCACATCACCACTCTGAACCTTAGGTTCTTTCTCTATAAAATTAGGAATTTGTGCTCACTGACCACTACTTCCAGCTCTAAATCTGTGACCAGATGAGCCTATCATTAGCTTTCCACATAACTCATCTCCTGGTTCACAGCCCGGCCACTGGACTGTGGTAGGAAGGTAAAAGAAAAGTTACCATGCACAAAGGGGTATGGGCCACACTCCAGCAGCCCAGGGATGGTTACTCCAGGAGACATAGCCTTGGAGTTAGAAAAACCATAGTCCAAATCTGTCATGTGACCCTGTACAAGTCATATATTCCTTGGGCCTCAGTTTTTTCATTTGTAAAATGAAAGGACTTCAACATCCTCTAAGGCTGCTTCTTTCTCTGAATCTGTGACCCTATGATTCTATTGTCACAGTTTCAACTTGAAAAGTGATAGAAATTTGCTATTTGTTACTTTAAGAAATCAGAATCCTTCAATCAATGCTCCTAATGGGAAAGGGAGAGGGGAGGACTTTCTGTTCTTATCTATCCCCACCTTCCAAGGAACTATAACCAAATATCCACAAACATGCACATTCTCACATACATATCCACTCCTGCAAACATGTGCAAATGTACATGTGAATGGTAATCTAGTAACTCACCATCTGGTGGGACACGGAGTGGGAATGTTCCATGGTCATTAGCATGGGGCTGAAAAGGACAAGGGAGGGAAGGAAGGAGTTTTGGGTGTCAGAGGAATATTTCAGCTGTTCTGCAGAGTGTGTGGCTAGTTCCCTGGGGCCCTCCAGAGTGTTTACAGCTGGGGAAGCTTAAGAAGCAAACTGGATTTTTGCTGAACTCAAGAGTCAAGAAGACCAGGGGTTCTAGTGAATTACCTGACCTCGGTGTGCCTCCATTTCTTCATCTATCAAGTGAGGAGGTTGAACTAGATCATCTCTGAAGTCCTTCCAGCTCTAAATCAATCTTCCATGGGCTGGTGAAAGGACAGCACCTAAGTCCTGGGAAAAGTGAACTGAGAAAGGAAGAATGATAGCAGCATGAACAAGAGGGGCAGGCTAATCCTGTGGAGCCCTCCTCCACCTAGTGCCAGAATCTCCCCAGAGAACACTTCAATGGACCAGGCTACTACTGCCACCAGGAAAGTGGTTGTTGTGCTTAAGATTGTTGTTGTGCTGTCGTGTCATGTAATGACATTATCTATCCATCTTATTCTTTTGTTTCCTTTTCCTTTTGTTTCCAATTTCTCTCAGTATCTGGGTCTTTTTAATTGCCTTAAATGTATCCACCCTTTTTCAGTGGACATATAAAATTCATTCTTTCATTTATTTGCAAGGTGACTTGTCCAGGGTCATACAATTAGCAATTGTAAAATGTCTGAGGCCAGATTTGACCTCAGGTTCTCTTGAATCCGGGGCTGGTGTTCTATTCACTGCACCATCTGGCTGTCCCAGATGTGTAAGATTCAAGAAAGCAGTGAAAGTCAGTGTCTTGCTGTAATAGGAACATTCAGAGCAGATCTAGATCCATTGGTGGTAGGCACAATTCAAAGATGTCCAGTTCATCTATCTATTGCGCTTCTTAGAAGATGAACCCTGAAAGGTTTTAAAATGTAAAAGTCGTAGGGAGGCTACTTCAAGGAGGGTGAATTACATAAGCAAAGATATCAAAATGGAAGAGAATGCGATATTTTTGAGGGGCAGCAAATACACTAGTTTGGTTGGAGCAGAGATTTCTGTAAGTAAATAAACAAATAAGGAAATTTATTAAGTGCAAAGAAAGCACTGTGCTAAATGCTGAGGATATAAATAGGAAAGTATGACAGTCCCTGGTCTTAAGGAGCTTACATTTTAATGGAGGAGACAATACGTATGCAAGGTTTTAGCTAAGAGTCAAATGGAAAAACTCTACTAACCTTATAGTTCAGCAGCAAAGCAGATGCCAATGTCTCTTTTTTAAAATTTTATTTTATTTTTAGTTTATTGAATAAGACAAACATTTCCATAGCATAGTAAAATAAAAAGGTGATTGCATATGAAACCACAAATCTATTATGTACAATTATTACATGCAATTACACAATTATATACTTGCTATTTCTTTTAAATATACAATAAAATTGTAAATTTCTTTCTTCTTCTTTTTCTTTTTTCTTCTTTCTCCCCTTCTTCTGACTTAGAGATGGCTATCATTAATGAGTTCACAGGGATAGGGTAAAAAGAGAGGCTGAGAACAAAAATAGTGAGTAAAAATAAGATGGACACAAATTGACAAATAATAATTATAACTTTGAATATGAATGGGATGTACATGTGCAAAAATGTTTGTAGCAGCTCTTTCTGTGGTAGTAAAGAACTGGAAAATGAGAAGATGCCCAATAATTGGGGAATGGCATATTGAGGGAGAGGAGGAAAGTATGGATAGTAATTTGGAGATTTTTGTTTTAGCCAAAGTGAGAGTGGTAAGGAAAAAAAGAACTGGTGGTAGCAAAACTGCCACTCTGCTACCTCTTTTACCTACAGATCACCTAAACTCTCAGTGGCTGGTTTCTAATTTCTATGGACAAGGTTGGATGACCTCTGTGATTCCTTCTCTTCCAATGCTAAATCTGGGATCTTATGATCTGGAAGGGATCTTAGAAATCATTCTGGTCAGTCCTTTTATTTTACAGATGATGAAACTGAGGCACACAGTGTTAAGTGATTTGCCTAGGGTCACACAGCTTGTAAATATCTGAGGTCATATTTGAACTCAGGAAGATGAGTCTTCCTGACTCCAGGCTCAGAACTTGATCCACCAAGTTACCTAGCTGCTCTTACAATATAATTATTATCATCTTCCTATGAGACAGTAGAGGATCCTTGCTACATATATTTTTCTATCCCATAAAAGAGTGCCTGGTATATAGCAGTACTCAAATGTTTGAGTATAATACTGACTGGAAAAAAAAAGACATTTGGTAAACTGAAAGAGTTTCTAGTATTTGCAACAACAAGAACAACAAAAACAGAACTTGATAGAAAATTCAATATGAAAAATCCAGAAGAAAATAAGGAAAACATTAAAGGTTAGTTATAAAGCACTCAGTAGAGTAAAACTGTTTATTTATTTTACATATATATATGAAAATGCAATCAATATTCTTAAAACTATCATCATTACTAAGTCTGAAAGAAATGTTAATTGAGGCTGAGTTGCGTATGATGGAATGATTTTAAACAAAATTGGGTAGGAAAAGATAAAAGGGAGCAATCACATAAAAATTGGGCATTTATTTATATTGTGAAGTTATATTATGAAAATAAACACCATAAAAAAGATTTTTTGTTCATTGAAAAGAAAAAAAAATGTTTGTTGAATATTTGAAAGAATGAACAAATAGAGCTGACAAGGTTTCCAGAAGGTGCTCTCTTTGCCCAAGAGATTCAGGTATCCATGCAATAGAAAGCTTTTCTATAGATCAAAGGTGCCATGCTCTGGGTCTGGTTAGATTTTAGTCCTCCTGAAGTGCTAAGGATGGAATTTCCAGCTAGAATCAAATGACTTCAGCCAAACAGGTGGGAAAAATCTCAATGGCAGCAGCCCTGAGACATGATTTCTAAGACTCCTGACTACTGCATTTCCCACCCCCTATCCTGGGAAAATACAAAAAAGACTCATGTAACTCCAGTATATGAAGATTTTCTGGGAGTAGCTAAACTGCAATCCTGGGACAACCATAGTGATCTATTGATCAAAAGCCAAGTCTAGAACAAATTTTGGCATGTGGATGTAATGGAATTATATTGTGTTGAAGGGGAATTCTATCATGGTGGAATTCTATTATTGAAAGAAGTGATGAAAGGGACAGTTTCAGAGACTTTTAGGAAGACTTGTTAAATTGATGAGTAATGAAGTGAACAAAATCAGGAGAACAATTTATATGAAAACATTATTATTATAAAGATTAACATACATCCAATAATTCTGGAGAGCAATTTGGAACTATGCTCAAAAAGTTATCAAACTATGCATACTCTTTGATCCAGCAGTGTTAGTACTAGGCTTATATCCCAAAGAGATCTTAAAGAAGGAAAGGGACCTGTATGTGCAAGAATGTTTGTGGCAGCCCTCTTTGTAGTGGCCAGAAACTGGAAATTGAGTGGATGCCCATCAATTGGAGAATGGCTGAATAAATTGTGGTATATGAATATTATGGAATATTATTGTTCTGTAAAAGATGACCAACAGGATGATTTCAGAAAGGCCTGGAGAGACTTACATGAACTGATGCTGAGTGAAATGAGCAGGACCAGGAGATCATTATATACTTCAACAACAATACTATATGATTATCCCTTCTGATGGACCTGGCCATCTCCAGCAATGAGATGAACCAAATCAGTTCCAATGGAGCAGTAATGAACTGAATCAGCTACACCCAGCGAAAGAACTCTGGGAGATGACTAAGAACCATTACATAGAATTCCTAATCCCTATATTTTTGCCCGCTTGCATTTTTTATTTCCTTCAAGGCTAATTGTACAATATTTCAGAGTCCGATTCTTTTTGTACAGCAAAATAATGGTTTGGACATGTATACTTATTTTGTATTTAATTTATACTTTAACATATTTAACATGTATTGGTCATCCTGCCATCTAGGGGAGGGAGTGGAGGGAAGGAGGGGAAAAATTGGAACAAAAGGTTTGGCAATTGTCAATGCTGTAAAATTACCCATACATATAACTTGTAAATAAAAAGCTACTAAAAATTAAAAAAAAGATTAACAGTTTTGAAAGAATTAAGAACTTTGACCAATGCAATAGTCAATCATTATTCTAGAGGATTCATGATGAAACATGTTAACCACCTCCAGATAGAGAGATGATAGATCCAAGGTACAGATGGCGGCATCTGATTTTTGGATGTAGTCATTATAGGAATTAGTTTTGCTTGACTATGTATATATGTTACAAGGGTAGAAGGGTTTTGTTTTTCTTTTCTTTTTAAAGGGGGAGTAGATGGGAGGGAGAGAGAACAGGTTTTGCTGTTAATTGAAAACAATTAATTTTAAAAAGCCTAATAAGCAAAGGGGAAATAATATGAACTGCAAACAGGGTTACATTAGAAGGTAGTGGGTTTTCCTTCAAAAGAGGTCTTCAAGAAAAGACAATATGATTGCTTTTCCAGTATATTGTAGAGAGGAAGTCTTGGTAGGTGTAAGTTATATTTATTGGGATATAATGGGGAAAATACTGAGTTTAAACTCTTGCCTTTCCTGCTTGTTACTTATGTGATCTTAGTCAAGTAACTCTCTGGTCTCCAGTTTTTGCATCTATAAAATGAGGGGATTGAAATAAAGGACTTTTTAGATCTTGTGTGAATCATAGAAAGATGGATTTGGAGCTAGAAGGAATTTCAGAGGTTATTAGTCCAAACCTCTCATTTTTCATTTTACATTTTCCCATCCAGTGGAGGAAATTCAGGCATGGAGAGGTTAAATGATTAGTTCATGATCACACAAGAGGCAAATGGCCAAAGAAGGATTTTTTAAATTGTTATGATTAATCACTTTATGTTAACTAGCAAATTCTCAACTAATTAAGCAGAAGTTATAGAAGTAACTGTAGAGACCAGGAAGATTTTGAGCTTAACATCTGCTTTCTTTCCTGGTGGGGGAACATGGTGAGTGGGAGGAGTGGGAGAAGGGTGCAAATATCTATGTCTGAATCAGTCTTCTTGTTCAGTAGCAGATCTGCCTCTTAACTGAGTTTCAGGCATGTGTCCTATGACTGAGATATGGGAGACCACTCCAAGTCTCCCTATCCCCATTGAATCTTAATGGTGACTTATTTTCTGGACCTCAACCTTGTGTCTAGCCGCTCTCTCCAGTCATCATCACCAGAAGGAGTGAAATACTGACTCTTAATTAAATAGCTTGCTCAGTGTCTTTCTCCAGTCCTAGGACAACAGAGCCAGGATTTTGAATTCAACACTTTGCCCACTAGACTATGATACACACTAGTAAATGACAAAGCTAGTTTTTCAATCCAACTTCTCTAATTCCAAATCCAATACTCTTTCCTCTTTACTCCCTTCCCTGTATAATGCGAACCCAGATCTAACCGTGTAATTCCTGTTTCAAAGCCCATTGATATGGGAATGTCTCCTTATTAGTTGAGATGAAGATTCTGTCCTGTGTGAGGATGGGAAGCAGTTAGCAAGAGGATAGAGAACTTCAGTTTTCAGCAGCCCCTTTTCTGATGCTCAAGATCCCCTTTGAGGGGGGACTTCAAGACTTTTTAGTGCTAGTCCTCTTTTGGACTTAGAAGTTTCAACTATTTTTCTTTGATCATTGAGTCACTTTGGGTATTCCTGGCTTTCAGTACAGAGGGAGAAAATGGAAGAGACCAACCCCACTTCATGTTGCTAAAGGAAAAGACTGTAAAAATATGAGAGAAGCTGGTAGTCTCCATTATGTATGTCCCTATATTTAGCTTGCTACTCTAGAGACTTTGGTGAGTTTTCTCCTGGATGAGATCTAGATTATTCTCTTGATTAAGAGTTCTATTACTCTCAGTGTGAGAACTCCTTCACCCTGTATCATCTGGTATATATTCTTCTATGTATATCTTCTCTATTTTTTGTTTTGCTACTGATTTGGATAATTACTTTGGATAAATTTCTTTGCTATTCTCTATGTAGGTTCATGGTAGGACTGGTGAAAAAGGGATCAAGCCTTAGATATAGAGCTTGGGGTTGTTCTTCCTCAAAATGACAAAGAAATCAGAAGTTGAATCCTGATCACATGATCAGGACCCTAGGCTAACAATCTTCCCTCCCCCTTTTCTTTCTTTTAAATTTTATTTTCCAAATACATGTAAAGATAGTTTTCAACATTCATTTTTGTAAGACTTTCTATGTTCCAAAATTTTCTCCTTCCTTCCCTTCCTTTCTCCCTCCCCAAGACAGCTGGTAATCTGATATAGGTTAAATGTATGAAATACTTTTAAACATATTTCCATAATTGTCATATTGTATAAGAAAAATCAGACCAAAAGGGGGAAAAAACATGAGAAAGAAAGAAAGAAAGGAAGGAAGGAAGGAAGGAAGGAAGGAAGGAAGGAAGGAGGGAAGGAAAGAAGGAGGGAAAGAAGAAAGGTGTGATGACCGGGTTAGCACCCTGGATACTTTAAAATCAGCTGAAGTCAGGATAAGTGAAAGTCCTTGATTTTTATTCTTTATTGAGGGCAGAGGAGAGCTTGTGGACACAGGAATCTCCTCTTTCTTCTCCTGCTCCAAGCCACCTGGCTCATGCTGCTCCACCCTCTAAATCCTGCCTCAATCTCTCTATATGCCAACAGATTAAAACCTGCAAAGAGTAGTGGGCAGGGCCATTCTTTCTCCAAACATATGCTAATAGAGTATTGTCCAATTGGTAATTAGCCTTAAGTGCTCAGATCATAGTACATCAACTCAGTTTCAGCCCATTACATCTCCCACTTTCTTTTGTTTTAGAACACAGGTGGTCACCCTATCCCTGACCTCTCAGGGAAGTGAGAGCCCCCAAGGGGAGGTGATCATGCCCTCCCTGACTTCTGGGTCTTTATCCAAACATTTGCAAATATGGGTGTGCCACAAGCAATAAAAACAGATAATGGACCTGCATATACTTCTAAACATTTTGTGCACAGTATAAGATTTTACGCACTGCTGGCATACCTTTTAATCCTCAAGGACAGGCAATAGTAGAGAGGAGAAACAGAGACATTAAAATGCTCCTCCCAAAACAAAAGAACAGGGGAGCCACAGGTAACCCTAGAGAACTTCTAAATCTAGTCCTTTATGCTATTAACTTCTTAATTTTTGACAAAGATGCACTGGCTCCAGCAGACAGGTTTTATAACCCACCGGAAGGGCAGTGTCCAGTGTGAGCAGCTCCACTATCTTTAGATAATCGCCAGATGATGTGGACAGACCCAGAAAGTGGTGAATGGAAGGGACCAGATAAGTTAACTGCGTGGGGGAGAAGGTTTGCTTGTATCTCTATAGGTGGAGAAGGAATCAGATGGGTGCCAACGAGTTGTATTCACCTTGTCCATTGGAGAGAGATGGAGCAGACCCTTGAAACGAAGGAGAAGACCCAAGAAACATCGGGTGGTTCCATTGCTGACTGTGCCCACCACTGAAAGAGCATGGCAGTTATGGTGTTTGACTCATGGACATTAAAAATTGTTGGACTTCAAAATCCTCAGGAATCACTGGATTCTCTCAGACATGATAAGACTGTTGTAGGACTTGAAAAGCCTCAGGAAACATTGGATTCTCTGAGACATTATAAGATTGTTGTAGAACTTGAAAACCCTCAGCAATCATTGGATTCTCCGAGACATGATAAGACTGTTATAGAACTTGAAAGCCCCTGGGAATCATTGGATTTTCTGAGTAAGACTGTTGCAGGACTTCAAAATCTGCTGGAATCATTGGATTCCCTAACACATAAAAACATGTTGCAGGACTTCAAAAACTAGCGGGGATCATTGGATTCCCTGACATGTGAAGCAATGGACAATAGATTGGTTTTGGACTATCTCTTGGCTGCTGAAGAAGGTGGATGTGTGACTGTTGTTTACATACCCACCTTCTAGGACTTCTGGAAATCTTTTACAACACTACGTTGATTCATATTGTTTGTAATATCACTACTTGCATGTACAATTCATGTTTGTTACACCACATAGAGCCTGTACTGACTGTGGGGAGTCATCACTAATAGCCTGTGCATTATTGCTATGTGCTTGAGTAATACCTCCCATGCTGATGGGTTTATACATACCTGTTTCTAATAAGACCCTTCAGCCCAGAAACCTGCTAGCAATCCCCAAATCCCTTTGGTGCTTTTCATCTCCCTTCCTGAGATGTCAGGAGGGAGGGTGTGATCACCTCCCCTTAGGGGCTCTCACTTCCCTGAGAGGTCAGGGATAGGGTGACCACCTGTGTTCTAAAACAAAAGAAAGAGGGAGATGTAATGGGCTGAAATTGAGTTGATGTACTATGATCTGAGCACTTAAGGCTAATTACCAATTGGACAATACTCTATTAGCATATGTTTGGAGAAAGAATGGCCCTGCCCACTACTCTGTGCAGGTTTTAATCTGTTGGCAGATAGAGAGATTGAGGCAGGATTTAGAGGGTGGAGCAGGATGAGCCAGGTGGCTTGGAGCAGGAGAAGAAAGAGGAGATTCCTGTGTCCACAAGCTCTCCTCTGCCCTCAATAAAGAATAAAAATCAAGGACTTTTGCTTATCCTGACTTCAGCTGATTTTAAAGTATCCAGGGTGCTAACAGTCATCACAGGAAGGAAGGAAGGAAGGAAGGAAGGAAGGAAGGAAGGAAGGAAGGAAAGAGAGAAGGAAGGAAGGAAGGAAGGAAGGAAGGAAGGAAGGAAGGAAGGAAGGAAGGAGAGAAAGAAGGAAGGAAGGAGGGAAAGAAGGAAGGAAGGAAGGAAGGAAGGAGAGAAAGAAGGAAGGAAGGAGGAAAGGAAGGAAGGAAGGAAGGAAGGAAGGGAAGAAAGGAAGGAGGGAGGGAAGGAAGGTGCGAAGGAGGGAAGGAGGAAAGGAAGAAAATAAAAGTGAAAATACTATGCTTTGATTCATATTCAATCTCCATAGTTCTCTCTCTGGATGTGGGTGGTATTTTCCATCCCAAGTGTATTGAAATTTCCTTGAATCAATCACTTCATTGTTGAGAAAATAGGCTAACAATATTCAAGGGAACACATAGATAGATTTCTAACAACAAACCCCCTCTCTCTGAGGAGAGAAGAATGGTAGACTCTAGTTCCAATTTCCTACTTCCCCTCCCATCAGGAATGAGAGCCTCCCCTAGAGAGGGGTAGGGGAAAGACTTAGAGATATCTATTCTGCTTCACTTTGAGCCACACAACAGCCCTCCCCATATGTATGTCCCCTTCTGTTGTTAAAGTTCATCCTCTCTTTTTTGAGATTTATGGACTCTGTGAACTTCTGAGATTATTTCCAATTCAGAAATTCTGCAATTAGTTGATATCAGCCTCACTGGTGAGAATCTCTGAATTGGGTCTCATAAGGTAGAAGGGAAGAAGTGCTATATTTTTGGAAGTTCTGTAACAAATTGGACCATATTTAGAGAAGTGTTAACTAGAGCTATGAAAAGAAAAAGTTAGAATTTGGAGCAATATTGATACCTTATGTGATACTTCAGCATCAAAAACTTGGAGTCTCTTCTTAGATACCTCCCTTCTTTCTTGGTTCTGGGAACACTTTGGAGAGAATAATTTTGAAGTCTTTACAGCCTCCAACTCTAGGCTGTTGTCCATTTAGAGCAGGAAGTGCTCATCCTAAGCAGCACAGGGACCTGCCCCTAAATCCACCTGGAGAGGGGCCAACTTGGCTGAAGCCCAAATCACACAAAGCCCAAGGGATGTTGTCGGGAAAAGAGAAGGCTAAGGAGGAAATGAGCAGGCCCAAAGACTGAACTGGATTGTTGGGGAAAGGGGAAGGAGGAAGAGGAGAGAAACTATCCTTGTAAGGTCTATCCTGGGTCTACTACACGGTCTTCCCTGATTGTCAAGCACGTTTTGGGCAGGGTAACAGTCCTAGTCTGCCTCTTTACATACTAAGAGATCCAAGACTTTCGAGACTGAGCAATGGATTTGAAGTCAAGAAGACCAGAATTCAAATTCTACCTAAGATAACTTATTTAGCTGTATGACCCTGATCAACTCATTTAATCTCGACCTCAATTTCTTCATCTGTGAACTAGGAATAATTACATTTTACAGGGTTATTGTCAGGATCAAATGGTGAAATGATAATATATGTAAAGTAACTTAAATATTAGCTGTTGATACTATTATTACTTACTATTAGTAAAGGTTCTATGATAATTGGCACTGGCCTATGCTCTGCTTAGGGGCCCAACTCTGGGCTCCATTGGAGAACTCAAGTTCTTTTTTTTTTCCTTTGACATGTCTGGTTTAATTGCTTTCTAAATTCAGTAAGCACTAAATTCTCTAATCACTTTTTTTTAATTTACTTTTTTAGGTTTATATATATATATATATATATATATATATATATATATATATTCTTTTTTTTTTTTTTTTTTTTTTTTTTACAAATTTTATATGAGTCATGTTGGGAGAGAAAAATCACAAGAAAAGGGAAAAACCATGAGAAAAAACAGAAGGAAAAGAAGTTCTTTCTCTGGATGCAGTTGGCATCAAGTTCTGTCCTTTAAACTCTGAAAGAATGGCAATAAGAGACTCATCCTCTGGACTTCCAGTGTCTTCTTTCTGGCAACCAGGAGCCTGTAATAAGCTGTAGTCACTTAGAAAGTAGCCTGGGGCCTGGAGCGTATTTTCTCTGCTCAGAAAATAAGTGAATGAGAAACCAGGCCCTGCCATGGAAATGTATTCCCTCTCATCTCTCTGCTAGATGCTAACTGTACTGGGTTACCCATGTCCCTGGCTATATATATATATATGCTGGTATAACATTCCCTAAATTGCTTAATTCTTTTTGGGGAGGAAGGATGCCTTTCTGGTATCTTTTGATACCTGGAATCTCCAACAGTATAGAGAGGTAGTTAGTGTGATGCAGGGCTATATGGGCAAGAAACTAGGAGAGCTGGTTTCCCTCACTGAAGCTAGTCTTGTTTTACCTTGTAACATTTACCTTATTCTGAAGTAGCAAAGTCTTAGATTTTTGTGCTCATCACCCAGAATATTAGATAGAAGAAGAAGGAGGAGGAGAAGGAGGAGGAGGAGGAGGAGGAGGAGGAGGAGGAGGAGGAGGAGGAGGAGGAAAGAAGAAAAAGGAAGAAGAACAAGGAGGACAAGAACAAGAAGAAGGAAAAGAAGACATGAACAAGAAAAACAACAAAAAGGAGAACAAGAAGAAAAAGTAGAGGAAGAGGAGAAGAAGAAGAGGTATATAGGCTTAAGAAAGCGATTAAGAAGATATCAACAACATAGATTAAATTTAAAAACATGTCATTCATATATTTTACAGAAGATCAGTTATTAAATTTACTAGCACATCTCTGGACTTTGGTGGACCATGAGTTTAAATTAATTTTATCTCAGACTTCATTAATTGAAACTAAATATTGAGAACAAGGGAGAGAATAGTGATAACAGTACTCATCCCTTCTAATCTGAACAGACTCTAGCTGTAGTATTGTGTCCATTTCTGGATGCCTCAGTTTAGACAAAATTGGTAAACAGAAGCATGACCAGAGGAGGGTGACCATGACAATGAGAAGACAACTGTAAGTCATATCTTAGGAATATGGGTTGAAAAATCTATGGTCATTTAGCCTGGAAGAGAGGACAAAGATTAACCTCTAGACAAAAGGGATATTCTATGGAAGGAGAATAACAATCATTTTGTTTAGGCCCAAAGACCAGGGCAAAGAACTATGGACAGAAGTTGCAAAGAGGCAGATTTCAACTAATGAATGCCAAGGAAGTTTTCCTACAACTAGAGATTTTCAAGCAGAGACTGAATCAACAAACATTTATTAAACATCTACCATACATGAAGAACAATGAGAGACTCTAGGGATAAAGAGATAAAAATGAAATATTCTCTGCTTTCAAGGAGGTTTTACTCTATCATGAGAGATAACCTATACATATATCATCCCCATTAGGTACAAAATAAATACAAGATAATTTTATTTAGTCAATTAACATTTATTAAGTGCCTACTATTTGTCATACCATTACTAAGTGCTGGAGATAAGAAGGGAAAGAAGGGAATAAGCATTTATTAAGCTCTAGGAACTGTGATTTTTTTTTCTTCCTGGAAAGGTGATAAAATGTATTCTATTAAAGAGTTTCAAAGAAATGAAATGAAACTGAAAATGGTTAACTAACAGTGATAGAAAATTGGAGCTTACTATTTATAAATTTCATTTTGAAAAGTAAACACATAAAACCAGCATTACAAATAATCAGTTAAAGAAGTGACATTGTTTCATTCTTCGGGTACAGGATTATTGTAAGCACTATCTACTTATTCACTAAGTGCTTGCTTCTTTAGAAGCAAATCAGCTAATATTTTTAAAAATATATAAAAAGAGTAACTTCTACTTAAATAAGAAATTTATCAAAAATATTCTCATAGCATATTTTGGCAATTTTCCCTCTTGAAAATAAAAACAATAAAAAAGCAGTAACATATAATGTCTTTTCATTTAAAAATTGTATAATCTCAGGCTAGTAGAAATAAAAATCATGAAATTGGGGTTTCCAGAGCTTTGAGTCCATCTTCACTGTAGGTAATAATCAGAATCTGATGTGGGTAGTGAGAGATGCTAATTACATCCTTTCCATAAACTTTAAAAAGTAGGCACTGTTATGATCTCCATTTTGTAGTTGAGAAAATTGAGGCAGAATAAGGTTAAGTAACTTCTTCAGGTTACACAACTAGTAAGTACCTGAGGTCCAATTCAAACTCAGGTCCTCCTAATTCCAGATTCATCATTCTATCCCCAGCACCCCCTAGTTGCCTCAATGTAAAGAAAGGCAAAAATAGTCGCTGGCCCCACATATAAACAACTAGGTGTAAACAAGCTTTATACAAGATAAATTGGAGATCAGGAAAAGTCTATGAACCAGAGAGATCAGAAAAGGCCTCTTGTGAGCTCACTAAAAGATGAGCCACTAGCACCAGCCCTGAAGTCAGGAGGACCTGAGTTCCAATCCAATCTCACGTCTAGTTGTGTGACCCTGGACAAGTCACTTCATCCCAATTGTCTCAAGTGAAAAAAAAGTGAGCCACTGTCTTTTGCCTTTCTTTGTATGTCCAGTGCTTTACATAGTGTCTGGCATTGTGTTAAAAAATAAATCAGTGCTTAATAAATGATTATTGATTTTTAGTAATTGAGCTGAACTTTGAAGAAAACTAGGAATTCCATTTGTCAGGGAAAGAGTAGAGAAGATTTTTTTCTGTTTATGTCCAGACTCCACTTGAAGACCTCCGAGATCCCTTCCAACTCCCAGGGTCCATACGTGGCTGCTGTATCATTCACACATCCCATGGTCCAGGGCACCTCTGCCTGATCTCAGCCTTGGCAGGGGATGCTTTCTCCCTTTCCTTGACCACGAGGTCCCAGGTCCAGACAAAGAGCAAAAGGAGAGGAACAGGTGGCAGAGCTTGTTGGAACTGCAGGTGTAGGCTGCCGCAAGGGATATCCGGGGGTCCAGACACGTTCCCCCTCACACATCCTGCCTCCACCCCCACCGCATACCCTTGGAACGGGCGGGTGGAGTTGAACCTCACTCAGCACGAGGGAGCTGACCCGCAGCTGCTGAGCAACGCAAACAGCCGCACGCATTCCAGCCGTGTGCAGGTGCCGGGGTGAGTAAACAGATCGGTGCTTCCTGCCCGCTGCCCCTAACGACGGCAGGCCACCCCCACTCCCACCCCCAACCCCAACGCTCACAATGCTCACAGAGCCGTGGGGCACAGTCACTTCCCTGAATTGTCAGCCTCGGAACACCTGGTCTCCTCGGGAAGCGCTCACGTCCCGGGAGGGCCGGTCCGCAGCTCCAGCTCGGCCAGTCGGAATCTCGTAGAAGGTGTGAGCCGACCAAATTGGCTTTGCCGGGAAGGAAGGGCACTGTCCTCCTGGGCACCTGCTGCAGGCTTCAGACAAAACATTTGCCTTGTACCAGCAGAGGCTCAGAAAGATTTGGGCACTGGTCCAAATAGCCTAATGTGCCATTCAATCAACCAAAAAGCACTTTTATAAAACACCCACCATATGCCAGACAGTGCTAGGGGATGAGTTAAAAAGTTAGGGGATAAAAAAAAAAAAAAAAAAAAAAAAAGTTAGGGGATAACAGCGAAATTAATTCTACCCTCAAGAGGTATATATTCTAGTAGTGAAACAACTTGTACATTTATAAGAGCATATGAAAAAAAGGAGCCCAGAAGAATCATAGATAGAGGACCTTCAAGTTCCTCTAATCTAATTTCTCTCATTTTATAGATGGGGAAACTGAGGTAGAAGAGAAGTGATTTGCCCAAGATTACACAAAAGAAGGGATTTGAATAAAAGTCTTCTGACTTAAAAGCTAGTGTTCTGTTCAGAGTTCAGTGCTGTCTCTCAACCCGATGGTGCCCTCTGTTATTCAATCAGTCAGCAACAGTTATTGCATATTCACTGTGGGCAGGGCACCAATCCAGAAAATCTTGTCTGTCCCAATGAAATGGCTCCTTTTTATCCTGCACAAAAACTATTCTGCCCATGTTGCTCTATATTCTCTCTGCATAGGACAACTGCATAACAGCTCATGGGGCAACACCCTGGATGACTATAGACAAGTCATTTCTGGCTCTGATCCCTCAATTTCTTCACCCCTATTATGAGGGTAATGTTAGTCTGGTTCTGAAGATTATATGTTTAACAACTCTGAGGTACCATCTCACACCTATCAGATTGGCTAATATGGCAAAAAAGGAAAATGATAAAGGTTGGAGAAAATGTGAGAAAATCGAAACATTAATGCATTATTGGTAGAGTTGTGAACTGAACCAACCATTCTGGGCAGCAATTTAGAACTGTGCCCAAAGGGCTACAAAACTATGCATATCTTTTGATCCAGCAATACCACTACTGGGTCTGTATCCCAAAGAGATAGGGGAAAGTTCTCTTTAGTGGCAAAGAATTGGAAAATGAAGTGATGCCCTTCACTTGAGGAATGACTGAACAAACTCTGGTACATGAACCTAATGGAAAACTATTGTTTCATAAGAAATGAAAAGCAGGCAGATTTCAGAAAAACTTAGAAAGACTTACGTAACTGAAGCTGAGTGAAATGAGCATAACCAAGAGAACATTGTACCTATGTACAATATGTAACAGTAACATTGTGCAGTGATCAACTATGATAGACTTAGCTCTTCTCAGCAATGCAATGATCTAAGAAAACTCCAAAAAACTCATGATGGATGACTAATATGAAAATATGTTTAAAATGATTATACATGTATAACCTATATCATATTGCTTGTTGTCTTGGGGAGGGGGGAGGTAAGGAAAGGACAAAAAAATTTTAAATTCAAAATTCATTAAAAAATTAATGTTGAAAACTATTTTTACATGTAATTGTAAATTATTACATATAAATGTATCTTTACACGTAATACAATTAAGAATTTTTTAAAAAAGATTCATATTGGAAAATGCTATTCCAAGAACTGAAGGAGTCTTAATGCAGATCAAAGCATACTATTTCCACCTTTTTTTTGGTCTTTTTCTTTCTCATGGTTTTTCCCTTTTGTCCTGATTTTTCTTTCACAACATGACTAATGTGGAAATATGATTCATGTTATTGTACACATAGGACCTAAATCAGATAACTTGCTGTCTTAGGGAGGAGGGAGGAAAGAAATAGAGAAAGAAAAAAATGGAAATCAAAATCATATAACAATAAATGTTGAAGAAAAATTATATGTTTAAAAAAGCTTTTTGTAGAATATACAAATATACTATACAAAGTCAATAGAATGTTGCTTTCTTGAGGATAGAAACTATTTCCAGTTTTACCTCCATATCCTCAGCTCCTAGCATGGTACATTGCCTATTGTAATCAATAGATAGATATGGATACACACATATATACATACATACATATAATTATAGAAGAACAGATACATACATAGACAACTGCATATGTACATAAATTGATAAACCATAATAATATAATAATGATAAATCATTTATCATAAATTGATAAAATTCATAGATATATAGACAAATACACAACACATGTATAGATATATTAATAAATATATATTCATAAACAGATACAAATATTCATATATAGATACATTGATACATATATAGACTGACATCTGTGCATACACACATACATTTAATTTATATACTCACAGACAGATATGTATATAATTCATGAATAGATACATACATAGATATATAGCTGTGAACAGATTCATATACAGATATACAAAAGTACATGCATAGAACATAAACAGATGCAGATAGATACATAGAGAGATAGATAATAGATGGATGAACAGATGGAAAGATGGATGGATGGATGGATAGATAAATATGTGGATAGATGAATGGCTGGATAGACAGAGAGATGATAGGTAAATGGACAGATGTACATAGATAGAAAGAGAGTCAGGCAGAAGAAATAATACATTTTATGTACATATTAAGTACATATTATGCACTGTGCTAAGTCCTGAGAACACAAACACAAGCTAGCAGTACCTTCTCAGCTCTTGAGAAACTTTATATCCTAATGGAAGAAAACAATTTACAAAGGGAGTCCTTGAGATGGAGGAGGTTGGTGAGATAGAAAGCAGCATGGAGATCTGAGATTTAACAAGATAAGTTTCAATGGGAGGGAAATAGGTATGTCAGTCTCAGAATGAGAAGCATGATGAGACAGGGTTGGAAAAATAAATGTTTGTTGAATTGAATTGAATTACAAATGCAAAGAAACTTGAACTTTTCAAATTTGTCCAAAGGCCAAAAAAAAAAAAAAAAAAAAAAAGGAGCTGGAAGAGTGTTGTCAATCCCAAAAATTCTTTGTAATTATTGGGCCCACTCATATGACGTAGATCGAATATGTCTATAGAGCAGCTGGTGACCCAGGGGTTGGGGGACTAGGCCTGTAATGAGGAAAAGCAGATTTCAACTCTGTGCTAAGACATTTACCATGGTAAGTGATTTAACCTCTGCCTCAATTTCCTCAATTGTAAAATGGAATTAATATTAATCAAATTGAATCAAATAATATTTGTAAAAATGCTTAGCATAAAGCCTAGCACATAATAGATACTGCATAACTGCATATTCCTTTTTCCTTCTATGCACCTATTGACTATATTTGTGATAAGTTGCTCTGTTGTCAGCAGGCATGAAATTCTACCTTTAGATATTAATTCCTTTGGATCCAGGGAATTTTCTGGTAAATTCAAATACAAATACTTCTGGGAGATAGCTAACACCTTATGATATTTCTCCTTTTCAATTTCCTTAGTCTCTGGTCTTACTTCTCTTACCCAAACTTAATCACAATTCTCTTTTTCTTAAAAAAATGGTTTTTTGTGTAGTTTTCTTAGACCTCCTCCCCACCCCCAGAAAACTGTGAACTCCTCTAGGGTAGAACTTATGTTTTAATAGGAGTATGTTTCCATAAAGAACAAGAATAGAGGAGGCATCTAGGTGGCACAGCCCTGAAGTCAGGAAGACTTGAGTTCAAATCTGGTTTCAGACATTTAACCCTTCCTAGCTGTGTAATCCGAGACAAGTCACTTAACCCCAATTGCTGCCAAAAACAAACAAACAAACAAAAAAAAAAAAACAAAAACAAGAATAAGGATAGAATTGAATTTTAAATAATTTTAATAAAAATATTTAATGAACATTTGCAAAAACAAAATTATTTGTCAGGTCATAGATCCTGGTTTATGGATATAAATATAAACATAGTAAATATAAATTAACTACACTCATTGAGATTTGAGAATATTTCCTTCTCTGAAGGAAAATTCTGGCATCATAGAACCTTCTGAAGTTGTTTAATACTGTCAAAGGCTGAGTTTAGAAATATATCTGTTTCAGGATGATAAAAAGTGCCTCCATCTATTTGGTTGTTTTTTTGTTGTTGTTGTTGTTGTTGTTGTTGTTGTTGTTTTGAAAGCTTTGGGTTCATTTCTACCCCACCATTCTGATCTCCCAAGGGAATCAGTCCCTAAGTAAAATTAACTATCACTTCATTGAAATTTCTGTACTGTCTGGAAGTCATTCAGGTTTCATTGGAGAGAAGGGAGGAGATGGGACAGGCTGGTCCTACAGAATTGACAGCTAACATCTGAATTCTATACATTGGTCTCCTGTCTGCCATATTTGTAAAAACTGAGCCCTAATTCTCTAACAAATGCTAAGTCATTTAGATATAGCAGTAAGATAACCAGGAGGTACTTTCCCTCCTCAGGATACAGAAGTACATGTATTAGCTCATTTTCTTTTGCATCTGCCCTAAGAGGGTAGGAATTGATTCATTTCTGTCAGAGATGGGCCATAAAGAAGCACAGAGTTGAGAGCAAATTGTCCAAGCACTTATATCCATCAGACTAATGGTTCTCAAATGCAGTTCTCATTCTTCATTTTTTGTTTTCAGATAAAGTTTTGAAGATGGCAAATGAGGGAATTCTATAAATATTGTTTCCCTAAATTTTAGTTATTCTTGTAAACAAAATGGAGGCATGTAGCCTAGATGCTTGTACAATATTAGGTGATCTCAGAGCTGATTGAATGGTCTGAACCAAAGAATAATCATGAAATGGGTCAATGCTAACTTGGAAGAAGGTCTTTAACAGAAAGTGTACCAGATATCTACACTTGCTCTTTGGCTATGTTACATGGGGTCGTTTTTAATGACTTGGATAAGATATATATGCTACACTTATCAATTTTGCAAATGACAACAAATTGGAAAGAAGAGCTAATGACAGGATCAGAGCCCAAAAATATAGTGACAGGTTATGATGTTTGGTCAAACTTGATAAGAATATATGTAATAAATAGCTCTTTTTAAAAATAGCCTTTTATTTACAGGTTATATGTATGGGTAACTTTACAGCATTAACAATTGCCAAACCTCTTGTTCCAATTTTTCACCTCTTATCCCCCACCCCCTCCCCCAGATGGCAGGATGACCAGTAGATGTTAAATATATTAAAATATAAATTAGATACACAATAAGTATACATGACCAAAACGTTATTTTGCTGTACAAAAAGAATCAGACTCTGAAATATTGTACAATTAGCTTGTGGAGGAAATCAAAAATGCAGGTAGGCATAAATATAGGGATTGGGAGTTCAATGTAATGGTTTTTAGTCATCTCCCAGAGTTCTTTCTCTGGGCATAGCTGGTTCAGTTCATTACTGCTCCATTGGAAATGATTTGGTTGATCTCGTTGCTGAGGATGGCCAGGTCCATCAGAACTGGTCATCATCTAGTATTGTTATTGAAGTATATAATGATCTCCTGGTCCTGCTCATTTCACTCAGCATCAGTTCGTGTAAGTCTCTCCAGGCCTTTCTGAAATCATCCTGTTGGTCATTTCTTACAGAACAATAATATTCCATAATATTCATATACCACAATTTATTCATCCATTCTCCAACTGATGGGCATCCATTCACTTTCCAGTTTCTAGCCACTACAAAGAGGGCTGCCACAAACATAATGAATAGCTCTTAAATAAAGAATTGTAAACTAAAGAATACTCCAAATCACTAATAATAAGAAAACACAAAGCAAAGAAAAGGCTCAGAGTTTTACCTTGTATTCTAGCAAAGTGGAAAAGATGATAAAAGATGGGAAGTTAATGTGGTGGGGTTATGGGAAGATAGGCACACTAATGCATTGTTGGTAAAACTATAAATCAGTGTAACCATTTTGGGAAAAAAATTGGAATTATATATAAAAGTAACTAAAATGTTCATACTCTTTGACCCAGAAATTCCACTAGTAGGCTTATACTCTGAGAAAAAAAAAAAAAAAAGAAAGTCTCCACACAGTCTGAAGTATTTATAGCAGCATTTTATGTGTGTGTGATAGCAAAAATCTAGAAACAAAATTGATGTTCATCCATTAGAGAATGACTAAACATATTATACTATATGAATGTAATGAAAATATTATTGTTCTGTAAGAAATGAAATGAATCACATGTGGAAAGATTTATGTGAACTAATGTAAAATAAAGTAAGCAAAGACAAGAAAACAATATATACAGTTATTACAATAATGTAAATTACAATAATGTAAACAGGAAGGACAAACACAAAATAATATAAAGTAAATGTTGAAAAATCATAAACAACAAATATTAATCCAAAGAAGAGATATAAAAAGATATATTGTAGATATGGATATATTGCATATGTTTTCAGATTTTTTTTTGATGTACTGATAAGTTTTTTTTTTTCCTTTAAAATATTGTTATATGATTTGGCTCTCGGGAAGGGAAAGGGAAAAGTATACTGGAGAAAATTTTGCTGGTGTAAAAAAGTTATCAATTAAAAATTTATTTAAAAAAAAAGAATAAATATTAAGACTTCATAAGGGTTAAAAAAATTAAGTTTACAATACAATAATATAATACAATAATGAAGAAGGGAAAGACTGTATGATCATGTCATATGACCATTAATTGAAAGTATATGTTTTAGGTCAAACAAAAACTAAAACATAGGCTCATAGGTGAAGAGGCTGAAAAAGACTTTTTTGTTGTTATTCAGTTTTTCAGTCATATCTGATTCTTCATGACCCTATTTGGAGTTTTCTTAGCAAAAATAGTGGAATGATTTGCCATTTTCTTCTCCAGTTCATTTTACAAATGAGGAAACTAAGGCAAACAGGGTAAAGTGACTTGTCTAGGGTCACACAACTAGTAAATGTCTGAGGATTTGAACATGAACATAAATTTTCCTGAGGCTAGAACCCAATGCTTTTTCTAAAATATTATTTTTTAGTTATTATTTATTTTCTTTTTTGCTTCATTGATTTATTTGTTTGTTTATTTATTTGCTTTTTCCAATGTGCCACCAACTGCCCCAGGAAGGGGCCTTAGAAATCATTTAGATCTCTAGATTTAGAGATTCATTTCACAGTTGTGGATACTGAGACCCAGAGTAATTTAGTGATTTGTCCAAGGTGATAGCATAAGTATTAAGAGTTGGTTAATTCATTTTTTCTGACTCCAAATGCAGTTTACTTTCTACTATGCTCTTCCTGCTGCTTCACAGCTGTGAAATGAATCTCTAAATCTAGAGATCTAAATGGAGGACAGCAGGGACTTGTTTGAGCTCTCCTAAATTCAACCTTCAAACAACATTAAAATAATGCCTCAAAACAAATTCTGTAGTGGTAGACCCAACAAAAGGATGGTGTGAAACAATTTTCCAGTTCAAGACAATTTAGAAGGTCAGCAGGAAAGGTCTGTCTCATTGGTGTAAGAGTGGAGTGCAATCTAGCATAAACCACATCCCATTAAGTGAGCAGCCTTGGTGGCAGCTAAATTTGTGGAAGCAGATTCTGGAGCTTTCACCCAATAGATAATAAAGGAGTCAGACAACAGGTCAGAGGAGATGATGGGGTATTCTTCGCTGTCATTGGCCCTGCTGCGTTGCCCATACAATTCTGAGTTGAAGTGCAAGGAAAAGGAGGAATACTAGCAGGAACAGGACCTTAGTCACAATTCCAGAGTAGAAAAGAGTGCTTGTGATTGCTCATAGACCAGAGCACAGGCCAGAAGAGCAATGGTCATAATTCTCCTTAGATAATACTTCCTTGGAATAAGTGAAAGATTAGAGGCCCCCCAAGAACTAGCTTTGAAAACAGCAGTACAAAAAAACTTGAAGTTTGGGACAGTGTTCTCTGGGAACAAAGACCCAGGAATAGGGTTAAAAGTCAAGGAATAGGCAGGAATAAATGAGCCAAAAACAACAACAAAAAGAATCCAACTCTAGAAAGTTACTATAGTGACAGGGAAGATCAAAACACAAACTCAGGAAAACACAATCATGTCATAACAACTACATGCAAACCCTCGGAGAAATATGTAAATTGGTCTCAGGTCCAAAAAGAATTCCTAGAAGAGTTCAAAAAGGATTTTTAAAAACAAATGAAACATAAAGGGAAAATTGGGAAATAAATGAAAGAAAATCATGAAAAAAATCAAGAGTTTGGTAAATGCCTTCTGGTAAAGAAGGCACAAAAAATACTGTAGAAAATAATGCCTTAAAAAACAGAATAGATCAACTGGTTAAAATAAATAAATAAAAAATCCACTGACAAGAAGAACTCAATAAACATCAGAATTGGCCAAATGGAAAAGGAAGCACAAAAGCTCACTGAAGAGAATAATTCCTTGGAAATTAGAATTGAACAAGAACAAATTAATGACTCCACGAGACATCAAAAAACAACAAAACAAATTCAAAAGAATGAAAAAATAAAAGAAACTATGAAATATCTTCTTGGAAAAATAATTGACCTGGAAATGGATTCAGGAGAGACAATATAAGAGTTATTGGACTAACTGAAAGCCATGATAAAGAAAAAAAAAAGCCCTAAACATAATATTTCAAGAAATTATCAAGGAACACTACCCCAAATATCCTAAAATCAGAAGATAAGATAGAAATTGAAATAATTCACTGATCACTTCCTGAAAGAGATCTCAAAATTAAAAACTCCCAAGAATATCATAGCTAAATTCCAGAGCTCCAACATCAAGGAGAAATTTTTGCAAGAAATGACAGAAAAAAACAATTCAAATATCATGGAACCAATTAGGATAATACAAAATGTAGTTATTGCTAAAATAAAGGATTAAAGGGCTTCAATATGATGTGCCAGAAAGCAAAAGATCTGATATTACAACCAAGAATCAAAAAATACCCAGCAAAATAATAACAATCCTTCTGGGGAAAAAATAAATGTTTAATTGACTAGAGGACTTTCAAATGTTCCTGATGAAAAGACCAAAGTTGAATAGAAAATTTGACTTTCAAACAGAAGACTCTAATGAAGCATAAAAATGGAAGCAAGAAAAGGAAATCATAAGGGATTCAATAAAATTAAACTAGTTATATTGCTACATGGGAAGATGATATTTGTAACTCCTAAGAACTTTATTTTTATTAGAGCAATTATTAGTTATATAGGAGTATAGTCTATATGTTAGATAGAGGGCATGAATAGAGTTGACTGTGATGGAATGATATCCAAAAAGAAAAATTAAGGTGAGAAAGTGGAATGCATGGGAGGAAAAGGAGGGAGAAGTAGAATGGGGTAAATTATCTCACATAAAGGGGGTGCAAAAGAATTTTTACAGAGGAAGAAAGGATGGATATGTGTATGTATGAATGAATGTATGAATCTTACTCTCATCAGAATTGACTCAAAGAAGGAATAACATACATAGTCAGTTGTGAATAGAAATCTATTTTACCCTATAGGGAAGTAGAAGAAAAAGAAGAAAAGAGAAAAGGAGGAAGTAGGTGGATTTGGGGAGGCCATGGTCAAAGACAAAACACTTTTGAGGAAGTACAGGGTAAAAGGGGAGAGAGAGGATAAATGGGGTAGAGAGGAAAGTAAAATAAAGAAAAATATACAACAATCATAACCAAATGACCATTATGAGATATAAAATGGATAATTTTGATTATGTTATATTTAAAGGGTTTGCACAAATGTGAGTTCCAAATTTTTCTCTTTCCCTCCCTTTCCTCCCTTCTTCCTAAAAAGGTTAGCAATTTGATTATACGCTATATATGTCCAATCATGTAAAACATATTTCCATATTAGTCATAGTTGTGAAGAAAGTAATAGATCAAAAGGAAAAAACAAAAAACAAAATGAAAATAGTATATAAATAAAATATATAATAGTATATAATATATAAAATATATAATAGTATACAAATAAAATAAATATAAAATAAGAAACAATTTTTGTCAAATAACTAGAAAATAAACCCACAAAAATCAATAGCATTTTTATGTATCATTAACAAAACTATGTAAGAAAAGACAGTAAAAGATATTTCACTTAAAATAACCATAGACAATACAAAATACCTAGGAATATAACCACCAAGACAAATCCAGGAACTATATAAACATAATTATAATTAACAATTAAAAGAGATTTAAATAATTGGAGAAATATTCATTGTTTTGGGGGAAGGAGGAAGTATGGCACCAAACCAATAAAATAAAAATGACAATTCTATCTAATCTACTTAGTGCCATTACAATCAAATTATAAAAAATTATTTTGTTGAGCCAGAAAAAAATAATAAAACATTTCATTTGGAAGAACAAAAGGTCAAAAATGTCAAAGAAATTAATGAAAACAAATGTAAAGGAAGGAAGTTTAGCAGTACCAGCTTTTAAACTGCATTATAAGAAGGTATTTAACAAAACTGTCTGATACAGGCTAAGAAATAGAATGGTAGCTCAGTAGAATATAGTAGATATGTAATACACAGTAGTAAATTATTACAGTAGCCTTTTATTTGAAAAATGTAAGATTTTAGTTTTGGAGATAAGAATTCATTATTTGGTTAAAAAAAAATTATTGGGAAAGCTGGAAAGCAGTTTGGCAGAAATTAGCTATAGACCGATATATCATTTACCAAGTTAAAATTAATATGAATATATGACCTTGACATTGAGATATCATAAGTAAATTAGACAAACATGGAACATATTACCTATTAGACTTGTGGATTGGAGAAGAATTTAGGAATAAATAAGAAATTGAAAGCATTTATGAAATGCAAAAGTGATAATTTTCATCACATTAAATTTTAAAGTTTTTGTACAAATAAAATCAATGCAGCTAAGATTAGAGGGAAAGCAGGAAATTGGGAAGGAAATTTTTATTGACAGTTTCAAAGATGAAGGCCTCATCTCAAATATATTGAAAATTTTGGAAAATTTATAAGAATATGAGTCATTCCCCAAATGATAGTCAAAGGATATGAACAAACAGAAATCAAAGCCATATATATTCATATGGAAAAAAAATGTTCTAAATCATTTATGATTAGAGAAACTTAAATTTAAACATCTTTGTGATTCCATCTCACATCTATCAAATTGGCTAAAGTGATAGAAGGAGAAAATGACAAATGTTAGAGATGTAGAAAATTTGGGACACTGTTGGTAGAACCGATTCAACCATTTTGGAGAACAATCTATATAAAGAGTTATAAAACTTTGTCCTTTGACCCAGCAATACCATTATTAGTTAAGGTGATTAGGGCAAAAGGAATAGAACATATATATTCTAAAATATTTAAGTAGCTCTTTTTGTAGTGGCAAAGGACTGGAAATTGAGGGAATGCCCAAGTGGAGAATGGCTAATTAAGTTGTAATTATATGATTGTGATGGAATACTACCATGCAGTAAAAAATGATGAGCAGGTTCACTTTAGAAAAACGTGGAAAGATTTGTATGAAACAGTGGGGAGTGAAACAAGTAGAACTAAGATAATGTTGTATATAGTATGACAATAGTGTTTGAAGAATAATTGTACAAAGTACTAAGTTATTCTGAGTAATATGAATATTCAAATCAACTACAAAGAACTTATGGAGGAACTGAGAAAGTACTGAGATATGGATGTGTAGAAGAGTTTCATATATATGAATAAATATTTATACGTATGCACGTATGTGTGTGTGAAATGGTGATCACTCCCAGTAGCTTGAATTTAAGTGGTCTCATTCAGCTGGAGATCTCCACCAGATATTTCTATTGAGTGGATTAGCCCAGGACCTCTCCCAGTAGCTCAAACTCCCAGTAAATGAATGGCTTGAAACTCCCAAACTAAGTATTCTTTTTTCAACTGGAAATCTAGGCCTAGGGACTTCTCATAAAAAGATAATTTTAATCTCCAAATCTTTGCAGAAGTCCAAAGCAGGATTATGCTTTGCCAAGGAACCTATTGGCACAGCTGCTTGCCAGGACTTTTGCCTGAGAAGGCAAGAGTCTTGTGCTGAGAAGATACCCTCTTCTCAGTGATAATCTTTATTTCCCTAACAGCAAAGCTGGCTTCTCAGTGCCAATAAAAATCCCTTTCCTTGCCACATTGATTTAGGGTTTGTGAATTCTTTCACATTGGACCTGCGTAGACCAAAGGAAATTCTTACACCCTAGTTCTCACATCTCTAGAGACCACTAGCACCACATCAAAGGGATACAATAGACACCAGGAATGATAAATATGAAACAGAGTGGGAGAGCATATGAAGACAAGTTCTTCAGTGGAACCCACAATTACCCAGTACAAAGGGAACATCCCATGAGGTTGGGGCAAAGCTAAGGGCCATAAGTAGTTTTATAGGAAAAATTTAGTCTCAGGGTCTTGACATAACTTGGATTTTTGACTGGATTACCTTTAGAGGCTGGGACCAAGGAACTAACCAGATTTCCAATCAGAGCCTTCTTTCTGCTTGTCTAAGGGATTACTTTTTATCAATTCCTCTGCTAACCACACCTAACACTGAAGACCTCATCTGTGAGAGGGAGAACTCAGAACTCAAAATGTAATAAATAAATTTTTTAAAAAATTAATAACTGAGAGGTTAAGTGATTTGTCTAGCATCGCATAGTCATTATGTGTCAATCAATAAATATTTATGAAGTGTCTTCTATATGCCAGGCATTTTGCTAAGATACAAAGAAAGACAAAAGGCCATTCCTGCCCTCAAGGAGTTTACAATCTAATGAGAGAAATAACATACAAATTATTATGTACAAATAAAAAGTTTGCAGAAAGAGATAATCAATAGAGGGAAGGCATAAGAATTAAGGGGAAAAAGCTTCCTGCAGAATTGGATTTTAGCTGGGATTTGAAGGAAGCCAGAAGACAGAGATGAAGAGGTAGAGTATTTCCAGCATGGGATGTCATGTGTCAAAGGTAAGACTCAAAACCAGGTCTCACTGACTAAGCACTAGGTTCTTCTGTTTCTAACACATCCCTTGTAACTGAGTTTAAAATGAACAACAACAAAAAGGCAATTCCTCAAAACAAATCATTCACTGACTCTGTCTGACAGAGAATGCAATATCTCACACTTCTAATCCCACCCTCTATAAAGAAGGGTGGGAGATTTACTTTCTTAACTCTTTTCTGGGACCAAGCCTGGTCAATAGATTTGCACAATGTTGTGTTGTTTTTATTTTTCTTTCCCAACTATAATCTTAAAATAACAATGGATATAGTAAAAAGGGTGATCAACAATCTACATACACCCTCTCATTCAAAAGAACAAAATTTAGTCAGCTGGTCTCCCTCCATTGATGGAAGTTCAGCACCTGTGGAATGAGCTTTGTAGGAATCTCCATCTGCCCATCAGGAACCCCTTCAAAGACAATGAAAATGAAAAACACACCTGTTCTGAAACATTTGTTAGTGACAAGTCTTTTCCTGGGGAGATACAGTCAGTCTGCTAAGTCCCATAAATGGTATGACTAACAGTATTGTTTTTTGTGTATATTCACTAACAAGATCTGCAGGTACAGCTGTTGAGTTGTGGAGTCAGAGGAAGGAACTAGGATTATTTCGTCAGCATGGGGAACTCTTGTACCAGTGAGAAACCATGCAGCCAGTCTATGACATAATAATCCAAACCTGAGGACTTTTTAGAGATATAGAAAGACTTGAGAATGACCACTGGTTTAAGATATTAAGTATCAGAGGAGGTATTCTAGTCTAGGTCTTCCTAACTTCAAGTTGTAGAACTCTATCCATTATATATTCTTCAATATCACACTATCTTCTATTGATCTACAACTGTAAATGACTAATATTAAATATGAATAGCTAAGTGGCATAGTGAACTGGGCTTGAAATAAAAGAAATTCATTTTCCTTGTTCCTAAGTTGAAATCTGGCCTCAGATATTTATTAGCTATGTGATCCTGAGCAAGTCATTTAACCTTATTTGCCTCAATTTCTTGTTCTGTAGAATGAACTGGAGAAGGAATTGGCAAAATGCTCCAGTAACTTTACCAAGAAACCCCCAAATAGGGTCATGAACTGTCAGATATGATTGAAAAACCACTGAACAAAAATATTTAATTTTTTTTTTATTTTTGTTTACCGAAATCAAAACAAATCTGTGAGTTCTAGTGTACTTGAAGCTCAGTGTGCAGGGGGACATGTGGACAGCCAAAGAATTCATACTATTTTAACCTGCATTAAAATCTAAGTATAGTGGGAAGGATGAGGGAGATAGAAATTGCTCTAATATCTATATATCCTGGTTATACCTCATCTGGAGAATAGTGTCATGTAGATATCTCATTTAAGGAAGGACAATGACAACCTGAGCACCTTCAGGGTGACCAAGTGATGAAGAAGGTGAAGAGAGTGGAAAATGGGCCACAGTAATCTTATTTGTTAAGGACATTACAATGGGGGGTTGTGCTTCAGTAAAAGGATTTGCATTAGATAACCTGTAAAATTCTTTCCAGTGGTGGGACTCTATAATGCTAAGTTTCTAAGAATTCTAAAATTCTAAGTAGGACCCAACACTCAGAAAGAGGTTGGGATGACTCAGAATTAGTCCTAGAAAAGGACAAAAATCTAGAGAGCTAAGGTTCTAGTCTCTTCCCTGTTATTGTCTAGCAATGTGAGCTTGTTGTTCAGTACTTTTTCAGTTATGTTCAATGCTTCATGACCCCAATAGGGGTTTTCTTTGCAAAGATATTGGAGTGGTTTGCCATTTCCTTCTGCAGCTCATTTTACAGATGAGGAAACTGAGGTAAACCGGATTAAGTAACTTGCCCAGGGTCACACAGCTAGAAAGAGTCTGAGTCTAAATTTGAACTCAGGTCCTTCTGACTCCAGGCTCAGAACTGTATCCACTGCACCACTGAGCTGCCTCAGCTTAGGCAAGCCATAATTATAGATCATTAGAGGATGCTTGAAAATCCCTTCCTCTCAGAGCTTCAGTACGCTCATCAGCAAAAAGAAAATGTTGGACTAGAAAATTTCTACAGTGCTTTTCAGCTAAAACATATAGTTTTAAGACATGTTGGGGCTGCTGTCAAGAAGAGTGGATTCAACACTAGGATGAACTACATATAGTCTGTGGCGTCTGTCTCATAAGTGTTATTGTTCTTCTAGTACCCATGTTCTGGTTTCCTAATAAACCGATCACAATGTATTGAGTTCTCCTATACTCAAGAACTATACCAGGCATTAGAGGGGATATAGAAGATATCAGACATGGTGCATTTCTTGAAGGGACTCTTTTTCTTCCTCCTCTTCCTTTTATCCTCCTCCTCCTCCTCCTCCTCCTCCTCTTCTTCCTCCTTCTCTTCTCAATGTCCTATTCTTTGCCATCAAAAAAAGAACTACAAACATTTTTGCACATATGGATCCTTTCCCCTCTTTTACATTCTCTTTGGAATACAGACCCAATAGTGATACTCCTGGATCAAAGGCCATGCACAGTTTTATAGTCCTTTGGGCATAACAACTCAAAATGTTAAAATAAAAATGAATGTTAAAATTGTTTCTATATGTAATTGGGGAAAAACAAAATGGTAAATAAATATAATTTTTTAAAGGGGAAAAAAGAATTCCTGTTTAAAAAAAAAATAGACAGTAATCTTCTGAGTGGTTCAGTTATTCACCTGCCTGAAGGCAGGAGGCTAGAACAGATGCTTTCTTAATGTTCTTTCCAAAGGACAAATCACTACTTTAAAAAAGCAGTTCCTTTAAAAAAAAAAAAATCCCATACTAATTAATCAATGCTGCTGCAAGTCATGAAACCATCATTTTCCCTGCATCTGTGCTCAGGAACAATAAATGCATGACAATATTACTGATTCATCCCAGGCCATGAACATGTGGAACTAGCAGCCCCTCAGCAGGCCGAGTTCCAAAGAGTGACGTGAGAAGAGGATGCAGAAATCAGCAAGGATCATCAAGCTTCAGGTTGCTCTAGTTACAAGATGTTTAGTCTATACACTCTCTCATCTCTCATCACAGTTCATAACAAAGCAATGTAACTGCTAAAGGAAATTGATGACTCCCTGGGACCTCAGACTCAGAAGTGAGATGATGTCCAGCCATTCCCCAATTGTACTTCCTGCCTGAACCACCCAGCTGAGTTAGGATTTGGGCTCCTTCATCTACACTTGTTGATTTTAAGTTTCTTAAAGCAAAGATCTGTTTTGTTGGAGTAGAATGGGCAAATTCCTATGACTGAACCACAGCTCAGTGGTAACAACACTGAATGTTACTTGGCCAAGTCACTTAACCGCTACATAATTGCTCAATGAGCCTTAATTTCCTTATCCATAAAATGGTAATAGTACATACACTATCTACTACCACAAGGTTATGAGAAACGTACTTTGTAATCTTTTTAAATGTATCTATAATTCCTTTCATTTTCGAGGGGGTAAAGATGAGGAAGAAGGTGGAAAATCTACAATTTCATTGGTTTAATAAATTCCCAGTATGGAACTCTCTTCACTGATACATTTTGTATCTTGTTTGTAACTTAAGAGTTTTAGAAAATTGCTTGGGAGGTTAAGTGATTTTCTCATAGGTCATAAAGCTAGCTCTACCTTTCAGTGTGAAAAATCTCTTCACTGAGACTTATTGGAACTCCTCTATAATTTATAACTTTAGAGATTGCCTGGGGAACTGAAAGGCTAAAAAAATAACATGCCTGTAATCACACATCTAAAACGTGTCAGAGATAGGATCTGAACCCAGTCTTGATTCTTGGACTCTGTCCATTGTGATATGCTATCTTTCACACATGGCAAATATTAAATGTTTGTAAGAGTGAAAAGTAAGCTATATTTGCTTTTGGAAAAGGAGGCTACTTTTGTCTTTCAGAGATGTGTTAAAAATATAAATTGCTTTTTTCTCTACCTCATTCCCCTCACCTGTACAAATTCCTAGGCAAATAAGTGTTCATATGCTCAGAAAAACAGACCAATCTTTTCTATGTACATTTTTTTAAGTACATATATGTACAAGGCACCATGCTAGGGGTGGTGGAGAATCTAAATGGAGATGAGGTTTACAGTATCTGCCTTCAAAGAGCTAATACTTTAGTTGGATAAATATAATGCAAAATAATAAATATTGGGGATTTGATTAGAGGGTTTCCTCTCCAATCAATTGACTTCTGATGAGATTATAGGACTTGAGGGAAATTTTTCAAGTCAGCAAAAATTTATTAAGCATAAACTATATGCTTGGCACTGCGCTAAATACTGATGTGCTAACACCTTAAGGAGTTAAAAGAAGTATAAAGAAATATTTATATCTCACTGATCTTCAGGAGGCATAAAGAAAGTCTTCCAACAATGTGATGGAATTATACAGCTGCTACTTACTGGCTGGCTGAAGATTATAAAGAATGTATTATCCATTTGGTAATTAAGGGCAAGCACAGTGAGGGAACCTTCACTGATTTTTACAGTTTTTAATTCAAATTCTCATTCATGACTTGTTCATATAATGAAAAATACATTTAAAAGACCCAAGTATAATAAGAATTCTTGAGCAAATGATATCCACATAGATGTTCCCTACTTAGCACAATACCACCAATACAATAAGGTAAAATACAAATGACATAAAAGGTAATATTTTTCAGTTAGGTGCTTCAGTAGAAAGAAGACTGCGTTTGGAATCAGGAAGATTCATTTTCATGAGTTCAGATCTAGTCCCAGATATTAGTTGTGTGACCCTGAGCAAGTCAACCCTGATTGCCTCAGTTTTCTTATCTGTAATATGAGCTGGAAAAGGAAATGGCAAACCACTCTGTAACTTTGCCAAGAAAACCCCAACTGAGGTCATAAAGAGTTGAACACAACTGAAATGACTGAACAACAACAAAGTAGTATTTTCAGGGAAACAGGAGTTAAGTTCTTTATGTTTCTTCCAAGTCAGGGGTCCTCAAACTACGGCCTGCGGGCCAGATGGCAGCAGCTGAGGACATTTATCCCCCTCACCCAGGGCTATGAAGTTTCTTTATTTAAAGGCCCACAAAAAAAAGTTTTTGTTTTTACTATAATACGGTCCTCCAACAGTCTGAGGGACAGTGAACTGGCCCCCTATTTAAAAAGTTTGAGGCAATATATCATCATTTTTCCTAAATAGAACTAAGAATGGTTCCAAATTTAAGAGGGAGTCCAATCAAAACATCTTGCTCATCACTTGATATATATGGATGACATCAATTAGGGTTCCACCAACATTACTAATATACATTAATGGGCCCCTTTATCAATAAGAAATCTATAAATATTTATTATGTATCTAATAGGCACAAGGAAGTCTGCTAGATCTGGGAATACAAACACAAAAAATTAAAATAAAACAATCCCTACTTTCAAGGATTTCATATTCTATTAGGAGAAGTAATATGTACAGACACAAATAAGAAAAATGAGAATGGATTGTGCCACAGATAGAATCAAATTAGAAGGAAAAAAAGATTTTGGGGAAAGATGATAAGCTTAATTTTGGGTTGCTGAGTTTATTCAATCTTTCTTCAATGATATAAAAATGTTATTTAGCCTCAGTAAATGCCATTGTTTAATGTATATAGAAGAGAGACATAAACTAAAGCTTTCAAGCTGATCTGGAGGTCACATTAAAGAAAATGTATAAAAGTGATACCTACAGATATCTTCTTCTCCTCTGGGCAAAACATAACAACAAAGAGAAGATTGTAGATAAATATGTTAAGAGATTTATAAGCAACCTGAAATCAAACTTGAAAAGGAAGAATATATTTAAATTAATTAATAGCAATGCATTGTTTGTTTTAATGCATATTTTTAGGGCTATAAAATAGGCCACAACTGATTTTGAAAGTATCCTGACAAAAACCTACATAGTTAGACAACAGATGGACAAGAGTCTATCACTGATAATACAATTATACAAAGAGCCAGACTTCCTCATTGGAAAAGAGGAAAAAGCTTGTTTGGCATTTTTAGAGCCCATGGCAAATGAATCAAAAACCTGCAGAAATACTTTTGAAAGAAGTACATATCATTTCACTAAGCAATAGTAAAGGTTGACACTGGAATTGTCAAATGTAATCAAAAGTAATTTTCTTCTGGGTAGAGGATATGAAATGGCTAACATCCAAAAATGGTATTAAAAGGCCCTCCATAGAATATATCTACATAAACTAAGTCAACAATATGTCAACAAAGAAGTGAACAAATGTCTTAGTCGTGCATATTTGTTTGTGGAAATAGGGATTATGATGGCAATTTACAGTAGGCCATTGCTATCAGAAATTATAAAAGGGTTTTCTTTAAGGAGCCTGTTAGCAATTATGTCAAAATCAGATTATTCGTGCGAAATTGTAGATACTGTCCAACATGTTATATTCTTTGGATGATAAATTTTTAAAATGTAGAATACCTAGAAAAACATGACTTGGTGGCTACAATTAGAAAGAATTGTATCTTATACAGACTGACAGATGACAAATTGTCATATAACAAAGATCTTAAAATTTCTTTGGGAATTCCCCCAAACTGGTCTTGAACTATTATTATAAATCTAATTATTTCCTACAACTTCCTAGGCTTCATATTAATCCATCCTTAGTGAATGTTATCATACCACATACTCAGTTTCCAAGCTTTATGGTCAATAAAAATTTTTTAAGCACTTAACTATGTGTTAAGTTTAGTGGAACAGTGGATAGAGTATCTCCATAAGAGTTCTTCGACAAGAAAACACCTAGACATGAAAAAACATCAGACGTGACTAAAAACAGCAATTTTCCTAGGACAGTTAGGTGGCACAGTGGATAGAGTACTGGACCTAAAGTCAGTCATTTTCCTGAGTTCAGATCTGATCTCTGACACTTACTAGCTGTGTGATGAGCAAGTCACTTAACCCTGTTTGCCTCAGTTTCCTCACCTGTAAAATTAGTTGGGGAAGAAAATGGCAAACCTTTCCAGTATATTTGGTCAAAAAAAAAAAAAAAAACTCAAATGGGGTTACAAAGAATTGAGAAAGTCTGATTGATTCAATGGCAAACTATTCCAGCATACCTGGCAAGAAAATCTCAAATGAGGAAACAAAGAGTTGAGGAAGACTAAAAACAATTGAATAACAACAATGTGCTAACAACTAGAAATACAAATATAAGCAGAAAGACAGTCACTCTCCAAAAGGAGCTTACATTTTAATGGAGGAAGGTAACTTATAAAGGGAAGCTGAAGGGGAGTTGGTTGGAAGCTGAAGAGGAAGCCATGGTAGAGAAAATCTGGAGTATAGCCTGGAGGAGAATAAAAATATAGTTGATCTAGCCATCCTTTTTAATGGAAGTTCAAAGAGAAGTCATACAACCAGATGGAGGATCCCCAGGGGCAGAAGATGTTGAGGAGGTATGAATCCAAGAGCTGTGGTGACCTTTCAAAATAAAGTGGTTCTTTGGGTATGATGGAGAAGTCTGGAGGAGCACAAAGACCCTGTGAGATATATAATGCAAATATCAATGGCCCTTTTATAAATTAGGAAACTAAAGCTCAAGAGGTTGTGACTTGCTCATCATCATTTAGCTGTAAGGAGAACCAAGAGTAGAGACAAGGTTTTCTAACTCCAATATAAAATAGTCAATAGAACCCCAAAATAGAATAGTCAGTAGAATAGGATCAAATGAATACTCCCAGCACTTAGGCAGTCAAGCAAAGTTTTACATAAGAAATGTCATTTGACTTGGGTTTTGGGCAAATTGCTTAATATTTTGGGGTCTCAGTTTCTTCATCTGTAAAATGATTGGATAGGACGGACTTCCAATTTTCTTCTAAATTTTTATTTGTGATCATATAAAAGATCAATAGATCTTAGATAAGCAAGGAGGATAATAAGGCATTCCAACCGGAGGAGAATGCTTAAGTAAAAACAAGGGGTAAGAATTCATATAATAATTTGGGAAGGTAGTGAATGGATCGATTTTGCTGGAATGGATAGTTTCTGCAGTGAGAGATATGCAGGTAGTTGTGAGACACATGGCAAATGCTTGTTCTCTTTGTAGGTAGCCTTTGGGTGAATGGCAGGAAGAGAAGCCCACTTATCCTTTGCAAAGGACATAAGAAAATTCAAATGGAGTTTTCCCCAAGGAAAGTTTGCTAGGATCAGAGGTCTATTTCCAAGTTCTCAAACCTTATATTACCTTACAAACCTACACACACACACACACACACACACACACACACACACTGCTTTCAGAGTATTTCTTTTTCCATCTGAGATGCCATCAAGGCAGAACATTTGGACAGGCCCAGTTGGAACCTTCCACATACCTTTACGGCACTCCAACATCAGGGAGGAATTATCAATCTATAAATTCTCTGTCTGGTCTAATATGTGTGTGTGTGTGTGTGTGTGTGTGTGTGTGTGTGTGTGTAGAAAGAGATAGAGAGACAGGGACTGAGACAGAGACAGAGAATTCATTTAGCTCAACCTTCCTTTTCCTTCTCAACTTCCCTAATGGAACTCTCTTTAGTTGGTCTTTTTCCATCTCATGGCTTTCCCAGGAAGTAAGGAGAAAGGGGGAACAAGTAGTGATTGGTAATGGAGAGCCATCCATCCAATGGAGGAGACAGCCTCAAGCTATCTGCCTGTTTCTCCAATTAGCAGGATGGTGGTGGGGTGGATTGTAAGGGGGGCTATGTTGAGTAGTCACAGCCAATTAGTTACAAATATAGTTTCCTCCTCTAATGTATCAGTTACACAGCAAAGAGAATGGGATGATTGTTCTGAAGAAAAAGAAACCTTTCCCTGCTCTCTTCCCTCACCCCCTCCCTCTCCTACCCACAGCAGCTTCGATAGAGATACAACAGGGAGGGAGCTCTGGAGCTCTCAGAGGGAGAGAGATAGAGATGGGGGTGGAGGAATCACATTGGATGAAGGAAAAAAATAAATACAGGACAGAATGGAAAGGGGGAGGGAAGAATGAAGGATCAAAGGAGATATTAAATGAAAAGAGAATATATTGGAAGATCAGACCCATGGGATAGGAGAACCTGTATTGGGACTATAAGGGGAGATACTGGGGACAGAGAATTCAAAGAAAGGGAGATGTGAAATGAGCAGGCAATGAAAGAGAGCAAGGGGGGTGGGGGAGCTTAAGGGATCAGGGTGGGAGAGGAGATCTGCACAAACAGCCCCAATTCCTTAAGCAAGACCTTCCAGATGGCCCACAGCTGGGCTGGGATTGCCAGGCTATCGGGTAGCAGAAACACAGCAGGTGCTGTGCCTGTGTACTTCACAGAGGCCCTCTGGATACCTTGCTGACCCAAGTCACCACCCTCCCTCACGGCAACTATAATCAGCTTCTCCCAGCTTTCCCTGCACCACACAGATCCTGAAAAAAAAAATGACACACACAACCCAGAATCCTCAAGTTTTGGGGTTAAGTTGGGATATCCTAGAAGGTCCATGCACTAAAAGGATCCACTGCTCATTTTACAAATGAAGAACCTAAGTGTCAGAAAAGTGACTCAAACACATCTTTTAATTCCATTTCAGGCTTCCTTCCCAGTAAGGAGGCAGGGACAGAGGTTTGGAAGAGAAGCTAGAGCCTTTGGTTGGTATCAACCCTGCTTTAAGGGGTAACCTCTATCGAGTGGGAGATGGAGGACAGACCCAGAGAGCTGTGGACGGTCAGTAGCCCTGAAGTGTCTCAGTAAGGGAATGGGCATGTTGCACACAACAGAAACATACACATAGCCACATTCACCTTGGTCTATCTAACCGAGCCTTAAAAGCCCCAGCAAGTCAGAATTGGTGGAAATTGTTGAACTCTGAGGGATCAGGGATTCAGAACTCAGCCCCCAAACTAGACCTATTACAAAGCCCCGCTCAGCAGGCACTGTTCACTACGGGGCCCTCCCTCACAGGAAACAGAGCCAAGGGGAGACCAACGCTCTAGCAATGACTTCCTAATCACCCTGAGCTGCTCTTTAACTTCTATACAGCCTCTTATCCAGCATATGGAGGGGCTTCCCCTCCCCCATTCCAACCAAGACACAAGAGCCTTTATTCCCCTTTGCCACCTTAATGCATTTTCAGGAACTTCAAGTAGGTAATTCTTAGAAAAGTCAGAGTTAGTAAGATCTGTTTATATTGCCTATACATGAGTGTTTATCTTGCCTTATCCATTACAACATAAACTCCTCATATTTCTCCATCCATTCTTTAATCACAGAATAAATGTTTACTAACTACATTCTATGTTCAAGGTCTTAAGCACTGAGGATAGATACAGAAATAGATAAAATATTGCTTCTGTTTCTCAAGAAGCTTATAGTCTAATAGGAGAGATGAGATGTACACAGATAACTACAACATGACCTATGTACTAAGGAAAGATACAAATAATGAAATTTCCTAAGAAGGAAAGAATATTTCTGACTAGAGGAAACATGGAAGATGCTGTGAAGGAAAGGGCTGTTGAGTTAGAACTGAAAAGATAGGATACAATTTTCAGGAATAAAAGGACATCTCAGATAGAAATAGGTGTGGTCAAAGGCATATACAAGTAGGAAAATACAAGTAGTCCAGTGTGACTAGAACATAGAATAATGAGGAAGATAAAGAATGTGAAATAAGACCAAATAGGAAGATGAGAGTCAGAGGTTCTGAGCTAGTGTTCTTTGACTAAAGCTGTGAATGTGGATGGGGCCATTTTCTTGACCTATGTCTTGCCACTAGACTTTGGTATCTGTGGAAAAGAGGATGAGATTGATGATTCTGCACAAGTTCTGCCTCACTTAGGTCTAATTCACTTGCAAGTCAAGACATCCCTCCAGTGGGATCAGGGGAGAACGCTGGCAGGTATATAGTTGTAGAGGAAAGAGGGGACAGATAAGACAGATACTTATATCCTTTGTTTTTATCAAGCAATCAAACAAGTATTCAACCAGGTCATCATTCATTTACCTTGCCAGGTGTTATGCCTTCTAAGGGACACAAAAGAAACATGAAATATGTCCTGTCCTCAGGGAGCTTCAACTCTGGCTGGAGAGACAAGATGAGTAGAAAATATGAAGAAGCATGGAATAAAATACTAAATTGTGTAGCGCTACATTAATAGGTGAGCCATCTTAATTCTGCAAGTCCTCCATTACAATCAATCTTCACTAAATGCTGTTGCCTGACTATACTGTGGCAGCAATAATGACATAGCCCAATTTATGTTCACAAAGCTCCTTCCTGGCTTTTTTGCTGCTCTCTGCACAGGAGCCTTTCTTTGGTTGCCATGCTTTTTCACCGGTTGTCTGGAATGCTCTATATCCTTATCCTCACCTCTTGGTTTCCTCCAAGACCCAACTCAAACCCCACATTCGGCAAGAAAGCCTTTCTAGGTTTCCCTCCCGCAAACATATCACCCCTCCCCCTCTAAACAGTGCTTTTACTTTGAGTTTACCTTCCATTTTGCCTTTTATTATATTTATTTACCTTTTATTTTTTGTTTGTACATAGTTATTTGTATGTTTTTTCTCCCATTAAATTGTAAGCTTCTTAAGGTCAGGGATGATTTTTCTTTTGTTTCTTTTTATCTTCAGTGCTTAGCACAGTGCCTGTTTGGCATATAGTAAGTGCTTAATTAATGTTTACTACTTGTTTCTTGACAATTCTTTGAGAAAAGCAGCAAAATAATACTATTATGTCCATTTTATAGATGAAGAGAGGCCCAGAGAAATTAAGGGACTAATAATTGCAGCCAGCAGGACTCAAACTCTTGACTCAAGGACTAGTCCTCTTTCTACTTCACAGTGAATCCTCCCAAGATATCTTGGGGTTTACTGGCTAGATTTCTTTCCTAAAGATCAGGTCTTAAACCAAAACCAATCTGATTCTCATTGGCCACCAATAGGTCCTGGGTCAAGCCCCATTAATCATTGTTTGAGTCTCAAATGACTCAGATTGAATGTAAATAACAGTCATTTCTGCCATGGCCAGAAATCCTGAAGGTCCTCGAGAACCAGATTTATTTAGTTTATTTCCCCCACTTTTTTGGGACTGGGTGAAAGGGAAGATACTTTGCTTCAATGTGGCCTCAAACCTGTTGAAGACCTTAACTTAAAAAGGCCAGTCTCATCCTGGGCCATCTCCAGGCATCCTGATCTGTATCTGGTCACTGGTCCCAGAGGGCTCTGGAGGGGAAGTTGAGCAGGTGATCTTGCCCAGCCCTCCCTCATCTCAAAGTCGTTCCCTTGTGTGTCATAGCATCCCCTCCCTGATGTCAGCGTCCTGTTCCAGAACGAAGGACAAACAACAACAGTGGAGGTTGGACCGTCCATCTCTGACAAAATAATGACTCCTTCCTACCATTCTTAAGCTTCTTCTTCAGCCCAAACCTACCTACATTCTAAGGAATGTGAGAAGGGCTGGGGAAATGCACTGTGAGTAACAAGGGTCAGGCCAGGTTAAGGCCGAGCCCAGGAGACGGTACATACCTACATCCACCATCAGGGGCCATACCTTTGCAATAACACTGGGGTCCAAAGCGTGTTAACCCTTAATAAATTAACATGGCTGCTCTACTCAGGCAAGAGGAGGTTAAAAAACTGTGAGGGAATGAAGGGGACCTAATAAGGAAGACATTGGTTCTGGTCCAATTTCAACCTTCACAACCCAGGAAACAAAGCACTAGCAGGGGTCCTCAAACTACAGCCTGTGGGTCAGATGCGGCAGCTGAGGACGATTATCCTCCTCACCCAGGGCTTTGAAGTTTCTTTATTTAAAGGCCCACAAAACAAAGTTTTTGTTTTTACTATAGTCCGGCCCTCCAACAGTCTGAGGGACAGTGAACTGCCCCCCTATTTAAAAAGTTTGAGGACCTCTGCACTAGGGGGTAACCTCTATCGAGTGGGAGATTGAGGACAGACCCAGAGAGCTGTGGACGGTCAGCAGCCCTGAGGTGTCTCAGTAAGGGAATGGGCATGTTGCACACACAACGGAAACATATACATAGCTACATTCACCCTGGTCTATCTAACCGAGCCCTAAAAGCTCCAGCAAGTCAGAACTTGGATTAAAACTCTCTTGCCCCCACTTAGCCGGTCACTGGCCGGGCTCCTCCTGCCTATGAGCTCCTCTCCTCGCTCACTTCAGGGTCTAACGTGTGGAGTGCCTTTGGAAGCCTCAGGGTGGGTGGGCAGGCGAGCAGGACACAGAGGTCACCAAGGTTAGGGTCAGGCCAGGCCCTGCCTGTCCTCCCACAGGAATGTGTGCCTGTAGACCCTGTATTCCAGGGCCCTCCCCCAGCTGCGGTCCGGCCCTGTGACCTACAGCCCACCAACACATGGCTGGAAGATGACACGGGGGAGCAGGGGAGAGGAGAGAACAAGGCAACAGGGCTGTGAAATGGCCCCAGGAGAGCAGAAATACACACACCCACTGCATACCCACACTGTACATATACACTGGACACACACACTGGACACACACTGCACACACCCACTGCATACACTGCACACACTACACACACTACACACACACAGCACACACACTGCACACATACTGCACACACCGCATACCCACTGCATACACTGCACACACTGCACACACAGCACACACTATACACATACTGCACACACTGCATACACACTGCATACACTGCACACACAGCACACACTATACACATACTGCACACACCGCATACACACTGCATACACTACACACACAGCACACACTATACACATACTGCACACACCGCATACACACTGCATACACTGCACACACTGGACATACTGCATACACACTGCACACACACTGCACACACACAACTGCACATACAGCATACACACTGCAAACACTACACATACTGCGCACACTGCACACAAAGCATACACTGTACATACTGTACATATACACTGGACATGCTGCACACACTGAATATACACTGTACATATACACTGGACACACTGCACATATACACATACTGCACACATGCACACCCACTGCACACATTGCATACACACATTGTGCAATACTGCACACTGTACATATACATTGGACTACACATACTGCACACACGCTGCACAAACTGCATACACATTGCACACATGCGCACATACTGCATATACTGCATACACACACTGCACACATTGCACATACCCACTGCACACATACTGCATACACACTGCATACACAAACTGCATACACACTGCACACACTGCACACTGCATACACACTCCACACACTGCACACACACTGTGCACACACTGCGCACACTGCATACACACTACACACATACTGCACATGCTGCACACACACTGTATACACTGCATACACACTGCACACACCCACTGCACGCTGTACACACACTGTACACACAGAGCACACACTGCATACACAGTGCATATGCACTGCACGCACTGCATGCACACTGCACACACACTGCATATACACTACACACACTGCACACGCTGCATACACCCACTGCACACACACTGCATACACAATGTACACACACAGAGCACACACACTGCATACATACAGTGCACACACACTGCACACATACATTGGATATACACACTGCACACAGAGCACATGCTTCTATGCAGAGCATACATATGTGCACACATACACATTCACACCAGATTCTGCTAAGCTCTCCCTTGTGCACACACACACACATGTTCACACTGATCTTGAGAATAAAGCAGCATCTCCTAATGTACATGCCAGAGGATTTCCTTCTGTGGATGAGGAGGAAATGCCTCATTAGGGCTGCTCACCTCCACACATGTGTTATCCCAGGCAGGAAGAGCTAGGGAGACAACCCATTTCCGAAAGGAGGAAAATAGAAGCCTAACTGCCAGGCCCAGATGCCCTGAGGTGTTTCTAGTCACCCAGAACCAGAGCTAAAGTGAGTATTCTTCCTAGAGCTTGTCTTCTGGTTTTTCACTCTTCTTTAGAATTCCGAACTCTTTTCAGGGATAAAGATCTTACATGGATGGGAAAACTGAGGCAAGGCCATGATCTAGTCGGAAGGAAATAAGCCCCAGAACTGTCCTCCAATTTCTGTGGTTCACCCCTCTAGAAGTAACAGTAATGGGGGGGGGTCTCACTGTCCCCTAAGATTTTACCTGAGGTGATCATTCCAACCCAGAGGTCAATGAAGTCTTGTTTCAATGGTCTGACTGATCAAATGCATTCACTTCTCTCCCATTTCTAGTTCTGGGCAAGGAAGCAGCCATGGAAAAAGGCCTTGAAAAACCTTCCTTACAGGGAAAGGGACATGTATGTGCAAGAATGTTTGTGGCAGCCTTCTTTGTAATGGCCAGAAACTGGAAACTGAGTGGATGCCCATCAATTGGAGAATGGCTGAATAAATTGTGGTATATGAATGTTATTGTTCAGTAAGAAGCGATCAGCAGGATGATTTCAGAAAGGCCTGGAGAGACTTACATGAATTGATACTAAGTGAAATGAGCAGAACCAGGAGATAATTATAATTATACATAGCAACAGCAATTCTATATGATGATCAATTCTGATGGATATGACTCCTTCCAACAATAAGATGATTCAAACCAGTTCCAATTGTTCAGTGATGAAGAGAATCAACTGTACCCAGAGAGAGAACTGTGGGAACTGAGTGCGGACCATAACATAGTGTTTTCACTCTTTAGAAAAAAAAGAACATGAACTCCTTGAGGGAGTGTTTTTCCCCCGTTGTGTTTCCAGAGCTGAACACAATGTCTGGCATATATTAAATACTTAATAAATGTTTTTTTAAAAAAAGAAAAGAAAAACCCTCCTTACCAGTTTAGTATCACAGGCATTTTGCTAATCCCAATCCATGGAAACAGAATCACAGATTTGGAGTTATTGGAAGGAATCTTAAGTCATCTAGTTCACCCCCATTCATTAAGAAATTTATCCAAGGTCACATAGGTTTTTAAAATTAAATTTTATTTTTTGTTATTAACAAGTTTCTTATTTTCCCTCCCATTCCCCTTCTGTGGGGAGGAGAAGAAGAAAAGTAAACCAACTCCTGTGACAGACAGTCAATAGAAATTGAAATTTTTCTATTGTCCAAATCCAAAAAAAGTGTGCCTCATTCTGAATATTGAGTCTACCTCTTTTGGAGAAGTGGGGGGGGGGGGTCATATGGAGAATCAAGCTGTGGAGTCAGAATTTGAATACAGGATCCTCTGACTTCCAAATTTAGATTTCTTTTCACTATACCAAATTTGATCCTGCTTGGGATTATGTTTTGGGAACTGCATTTGCCTGGCATCTCAGAAGCCACAGCATTCTGCTCGCTCCTTCCTGTCACATATATTCATGGACATATTCTGTCTATCCCCCACCCTTTCTGACCAGTCCTCAAGCTTTACTCCAGGCGGTGTGAAGTTCCCTGGAATAAGGAGTGTCCCCCTTCCCCCAGCTCTGGACAAAGACCAGGGCCAGCCCTAGCCTGGGGTGCCCCCAAATCTGAGATACTCATCTGGGTGTTCTGGGGACACTGATGTCCTCAGACATGGGGGGGGGGGACTGAGGGGTGATAGAAGGCTTGGAAGAGAGAGGGAGTGAGGGGGCCAGGGGGCAGTACTGAGCAGGGCAAAGAGAGAACCCTGGAAAAGTTCAGTCTGCTCCTTCCCCGCCAGCCCCGGGCAGGCCAGGTGCGGGCCACACCTGAGTCACCTGCGCGTTGCTCTGGATCAGCCATGACGGTTTGTGCCAGGGTGGCCCACCTCTACAGCAGGCCAGGAGGCCCCGAATGAGGACTTCTTTGGAAGGGGACCACCCCGGAGAACACCGGAGTAGAGGGTCCCTTTCCTTCTCCACATCCCCTCCTCACCTACCTCGGCTGTCTCCCTTGGTTCCTGGGGCTCCCGAGGGGCTCCCGGTCCGGCTCCTGTCGCTGGAAGCCCCCATGCGCCAGGGCTCCGGGCGAGGCGGGCAGGCCTGAGTCTTGCCTCACCACAGAGGCAGCAGGCAGAGGGGAGGGACTTGGAGGAGGAGCTCCACCCTCGGGCAGTTCCCAGCCCATGAAACAGAGTAGCAGTCAGCAGCCGCTCTCAGATGGGAGCCGCTCTCGGAGGCAGCAGGGACCCCGCGGGAGCCCGGGACTGAGCCCGCAGCCCCTCACTGGCTCGGACATCTGGGCAGGAAGGCACCGGCCTGCACCCAGGCACCCCAAAACTTCCCGCCAGCTCTCTTCTTAAAGAGCCTCTCTCTACGCTCACTCACCTGCCGGCTCCTGGAGTTTCCCAGAACCCGCTTCAAGATGCTCAGGTTGTGGGTGCTGGTCCCTCTGCCTCACAGACCGAAGTGAAGTGGACTTTCCAGGCCTCTTCTCCCACGCCCGCCCACCAAGGGAAAGCTTTCCTTGGTATCTCCTCCCCTCCTCCCCCCTCCTCCCCCTACCTGGGGGTCCTCCTTGGGCTCTAGCATGTTGATTTTCCTTTGGATCTCAAGCCCCATGCCCCAGGACTTCTGAGTCGATGTCAGCCATGCGGCTGTTCACGTGTGTCCTGCAGCTCTTGGCTGGTCTGTCCCTGCCCGCTGCATCTCCCCAGGTAAGGATTCTCCCTTCCCTAACTCCAGCTCCTTCTCCCTCCCCATGCCCAACATCTGGCTGGGAGTGGGAGAAGACCAGGAAGAGGCTGTGGGCAGAAAGGAAAGGGCACTTCCATGGACAGACACCCCCTCCCCACCCCTAAGAGCTTAGGATAACCAGGGGCTTCAGGTACTTCCTAGAAGCCGGGACCCTCCTCACCTCCAGAATGCAAAACTCATGTTAAGCCAGCCCCCTGGAGAAAGACCCAACCCAGCTAAGCTTTCTACCCAGGAAGGGGGTGGAGGGGGTGGGGGGGAGACTATAGGGAAACCACAGCAAAGGAGGGAGGCTTCCTGTCTGGCCCCAGGGCCTTGGCGGTTTTGCTAAAAGCATCCCAGTTAATCCCAGGGCTGGGCTCTGGCCTTGTGGTCAGGGTCGAGGCCCTGGTGACTAGCCCAATGCTTTTGGGACCTCTGACCCAGCCAGGCTCTGGGGAAACCAAGAGATTTGAGGGGGCAGGGTCACCAGGGAGGTAGGCCCCCGGGATGGTTGGTAATATACCAGACCCATGCCCAATTGCTCCAATTAGGGCCGAGTTTGAGGGGCCCATCTGGATAACAGGGACCTGGGGAAAAGGGGGCCACTGAAGTGCCCATGCCATGGCTCAGGCTCAGTGTTTCAGGTAGTTTAAGGGGACAGTACGCTCTCTTCTTGGGTCTGAGCTCAGTCGTCCAGGGTCAGCCCACCCCCAATGTCCCCATGTGCTGGCAGCTGACCTGGAGGTCCTGAGTCCCTGGGCCAAGAGAAGCTCCCGGGTTCTTTTCCCAGGAGCTAGGGCATGTGGCTAAGGCCTTGGCCCAGGTCCAGCCTGGGTAATGACGTCCTGCCAAAGGCAATAATGTCCCTTCCCACCGAGGAGGGAAGTCCTCTCTCCCACCCGGGTCCTTAATGCGGAAAGCAAGGGTGTTGGGGGGGGGGGATGGGGAGGGGAGAAGAGTGGGACGTGGTCCAGAAGTAAGGTATCACTTCCCAAGCAGAGGAGGAATGACCTGTATTTCCCTGGACCGTCCTAAGGGAGCCAGGCTGCTGAGTGGCCTTGTTGCAGCATTTCTGCAGCTACCAGCCCCAGTGGCCCCCTGCTCCCACCAGCTGATCTCCCTCCCCACAGGGCTCTGGCACCCAGCCAAGCTGGGACATTAAAGGGGCCAAGGGGCTCATGTGGGAGAGCACAGGAAGGGGGATGGGTGGACGGAGGCCGAGCACAAGCAGAGGGGAGAGCAATTACAGCCTGGAGAATGCTTCAGCTGGAAGGGGCCACTGAGATCTAGTCTCAGCGCCTTTTTTTTTTTTTTTTTTTTTTTTTTTTTACAGGTAAGGAAACCGAGGCCCAGTGGGTTGAAATATCTTACCCAAGGTCTCTTAGCAGACCATGGCCAAGGCTTGAAAGATGGGGGGGGGGGGAAGGGGGAAGATAGTTAAGATGAGGCAAGGTACAAGTAAAGGGAGTGGGGAGGAAGGAGAGATTCACAGGTGTCTGGATCCCTGAGAAGACTTTATAAAGAAATTGACTTCTCATCTGCCAAAGCAACCAAACCCCAGAATTTTTCAGTGGGTCTGACTCTAACTTTCCCTTATTCACATTTATTCTTTTCTTAGCAGTGGGACACACCTCCTGAGAACAGCACAGCAGAAGTAGAAGGTAAGCTGGCCACGGGGACAAAGAAAATTAATCTTTTCCTCTTTGAACTTGTGTTCGCTAGAACTCATATTCTGACTTCCCCCTAAATCTCTAAATGCTTATGAATGCGAAAAATGGGGGTAAAAGAACCAGAATGGGTTTGGCAAAACAGGATTAAAAAAAGAGAGAAAAACTGTCTGGGACCCCTAAAATCTGGGAATCATAAAGCTGGAAACACTGATTTACTCCATCCCCCTCATTTTTACAGAGGAGGAAACTGAGGTTTAGAATGGTAGGTGGATTGTTCAAGGTCACATAGCTAGTTGGTAACAGAGTGGGATCTGGAGCTTAGTTTTCCCAAATTCTTATCTAGAGCTTTTCCCACGACTACTACACGGGGTCAGGGATGAGGGTAGGAAGCTGCCAAATTATCAATAAGACAAAAGATGAGGAGCAGGAGGGGACGGGTGTTCCCACTTCAACACTCCCTCCTGGCCATGCTTTGAGAATCTGACCAGAACTTCTCATTGATTACAAACAGACAAAACCTTAGTAACACCCTCCCTCACTTAAGCGGAGAGGGAATCTTCAAAGCGCATGCAGACGTTTGCCAAACAGACATACGTGCAGAAAGCAGACTGTGCAATGCCAGGCTCTCCACAGAAACGTGCCGAGTGTCCACACGCCGCTGCCTTAACCCCTGCCAGTCACTTCCTCCTCCCACCCCCAAAATGAGCCATTTCTGTGGGTGAGGAAGCATGTATAAACAGGCTCACGAACACGCGTGCTGTTCCCCTCCAGAATAATATCCTGTCTCAAATCCGGAAACACCTTCTGCCTGCCGGCATCATCACCCCCTCCCTTCCTTCCCTTCCCTCCCTCCCCAGACAGACTTACCTGCTCTGTGTTCTGTGACCCTCCTGAAGCCAGCCAGGTGAGAGAAGCAGCCGAGCAAATCCTCTGAGCTAATGAGTGCTTCAGTGTGCCCATAGGGAACCATCACTGACTCGGGCACTGTGGGGTATGGAGAGGTGGCCAGTAATCCTGCTCTTGAAATACAATCCGATTCAGGACTTACCTAGGGAAAAGCTTTCCTTTAAAAGAAAATATAGGAATTTCTGCACACATTATAAAGAAGCAAAGTCTGCTTTTTTTCCAATCAGGGTTTTGTGGTAGGAAGGACTCCAAGGGTTTGCGTTCAGATTTAGCTTCTGATAGAGAATATTCCTGTCATCATAGACAAGCCAGAAGTTTCCTCGGCCCCATCTGTAAATGGTGAGATTTGGGACAACTTCTGAAGTGCCGGGTCTATGGTCTTGTGACCGACACTAATTGTCCCAGTCAACCCAGATTCCAGCCATTCCCTGTACATCATGCTTTAAGCTTGACCTTACTTCCTCCTCTTGCCGAACCATGAAAAGAGAGAGTCAGAGGAATATGATGTTATCAATGAAGAAAAGTTCCCCAGTCAAAAGAGGAGATTTTGCAGGAAGATTTTCCAACTATATTCACTCTTGTGGGAGGCTCTCTCCATGTCAGGCTGGGTTGGTACATCTCTTCACGGGGACACCTGCTGTGCTCTAGGCCAGGAGCCAGCAGCCCCGCCCGGCCCCTCTCCCTTCCCGCCCGGCAGGCAACAAGCATGAAAAGTTTTCTTTCAGGCACTGAACATTTCCCTTCTTGGGTCTCCGCCCAGCAGGGATGGGAAACTGGAGCCAGATGGGTTCAGCAGGAGACTTTCGTGTAAAGGGGGAGAGAGAGAGAGAGAGAGAAACCCTCTGGTAATACCAAGAAAATCCCTCTCAGGGGGCTCCCTGCTCATCCCAAACCAGCCAGACACCAAGCAGGGCTGCCTGGCGCTGTCTGTTCCCCTACCTCCAAGCATGGCCAGCTGTCTGCCTGTGGGGAAGAGGCTAGGGGTGAGTTGGGACAAGCTTTAAGGAACATTAAAATGGAGAGAGAGAGTAGGAAAGGAAAACATTGTACAGAGCTGCTTCCCCAATGAGTAAAGACAATGTATGCAGGACATGTAATGTATAACTGGGAACTATTATTAATAGTATAGATCAAAAATTCTTAAATTGGATTTTTGTTTATTTGTTTTTTGTTTGTTTTAGGTGGGTTTTTTTTTTTAACTGTGCACCCCTCTGGCAGTCTGAAGAAGACTTCTCAGAATAATGTTTTTAAGGGTGTGAAACAAAATATATAATGTTACAAGGGAAAAAATTATATTGAATTGCAGTTTTCACAATTAAAAAAAAAAAAAAAGCAAAAACCCAAGTTCACAGTTAAGAAGCTCTCATAGAGAAAGTATATAGCATCCATAGATCCTTAGATAGACAGCCAGTCTTAAAGCCAGAAAGCCCTGAGTTCAAGGGCTACCCTTGACACATGCTGGCTGTGTGAGCTAGTAGGTAAGCCATTTAATTTTCTAGTATTCCAATCTCTGAAACCGTATGTTGCAGAGAAGGTACATTAGTAAATGGAGTTTTTTCCACTTGGATATAACCACCACCAATTAAACCATAAGCCCTGAACCTATCCTTATTACTACTACTACTATTACTATTACTACTATCACTACTACTACTACTATAACTACAACTACCACTACCACTTCTACTACTACTATTATACTATTACTACTACTACTACTACTATCACCACTAACACTACTATCACTACCACTACCATTACTACTACTACTACTACTACTACTATTATTACTATTACTACTACCACTACTACTACTACTGTTATTATTATTACTACTATCACTACCACTATCATTACTACTACTATTACTACTACTACTACAATCACTACTACTACATTACTACTACTAGTAGTATTACTATTACTACTACTACTATTATTACTATAAATACTACCTCCACTACTACTACTATCACTACTACCACTACTACTATTACTATTACTACTACTACCACTATCATTACTACTACTAGTATTACTATTATTACCACCACCACTACTACTACAACTATCACTATCACTACTAGTACTACTATTACTATAACTACTACTCCTACCACTACTATCTCTACCACTACCACTACTAGTACTACTACTACTATCACTACCACCACTACTATTACAACTACAACAATTACTATTACTAGTACTATCACTACCACCACTACTATTACAACTACAACCATTACTACTACTAGTACTATCACTACCACTACTACCACTACTACTACTACTACTATTACTACCACTATTACTACTACTACTATTACTATTACTACCACTATTACTACTACTATAACAACTACTACTACTATCACAACTACCACTACTACTACAACTACAACTGCTACTATTACTACCACCACTATTACTACTATTACTATTACTACTACCAGTACTATCACTACCACTACCACTACTACTACTAGTATTTCTATTACTACTACTACTAGTACTATCACTACCACTACCACTACTATTACTACTACAGCCACTAGTAATTATTATTATTTGGGAAGGCTGGAGCAGATCAGTGATATCTGTGTTTCTTCCACTCCCCTGTCATCCTTGCTTTCTAAAATACACCTCAGGGTTTTGAGGGAAGAATTTCCCCATTTCTCCCAGTTTTTCATGGTAAAGTAGAGAATTGAGCACGCCTCTTCCCCACCTCTGCCCTCTGAAGCTTCCTGGCCTCTCACCTGGGGAGATCAGGCCTTACAGGAGCTGCTGAAACTGCGTTTACACAGAAAGAGAGAGGAAAAGGGAAATCATTGTCTCTTTCTGCTGCCAAGACACTCAGTTTTGCTTAACCCGGCTGCTGCCCTCTGACCTAGGCTGGATAAAAAGCTGTCTCTAGCTCATTATGAACTGGAGGAAGGGATTGCGCCACTTTTAGGAGAAAATCTGCCGGAGGACAACAGGCAGTGTCGTCTATCATGCCTTAGCAACTGTATCTTTTAAAATTTTATTTATGTTTTCAGTTCAATGAGATTAAATGCTCAGAATAACATCAGTGTATCATAAGGGCTTCAGACTAAACATGTAGTTTATAAAGTTAAAATGTTAAGTGCTGTTCCCTGTCTCTGTGCCTCAAAAACAGCCTCCAGCCTGCCCTCTCTCTCTCTTCCAAGGCTCTTATGGGTTTGGAGATATGTCAGGGGCCCCCAGCTCCATTCCCATTCCCAGAGAGGATCCTTGCCTCCCCCCACTCTAATTCCCGCTTTCCTTTCCACTGTTCTAAAGCTGAGAGCCTTGAGCCTTTGGAAAGGTGTGGAGAGGCTCCCAGAAGGCAGAGTCAGGGATAGTTGGTCTACCCTCTCTCTCTGACCCTCAGCTCAGCCCTGGAGTGTGACTGTCACCCAGATAAGCATCAGTGTATTGGCTCTGCAGAGGCTGTCTAGGCCACGTGGACAGCTACCTTCTGGGTATTTTCCACGGACTATCATCCTTTCCCAATGGCCTCTGCTTGGACTAAGGTTTATTTTTCCTCAGGGATTACCCCAAGACCATGCCATCATCTGCTCAGTGGAGTGGACTCTGGCCCCTTCCATTGTCTCAGAATAGCAAGCAAGCAAAGGGGAGGTGTTGACTGGGTGGGGGGCAGGGGCAGAGGAAAGGAGGCTTCTGGGAAGTGACACAGCAGCCCAGGGGATAGTCTCATAGCATATCACAGAATTTAGGGAGCTGAAAGGGACCTTAAGGTCATCTAATCCAGAGGCTTTTAATCTTTTGTGTGTCATGGACCCTTTTAGCAATGTGGTGAAGACAGATTTTGTTTTTTTATCAGAATTGTATTTTGTTGCCTACATTTATAATTTTTTTGGGGGGGGAGGCAATGTTGAGTTCAGGGTCACATAACTAGTAAATATTTGAGGACAGATTTGAACTCAGGTCCTCTTGGCTCCAGGGCTGGCACTCTATCCATTATACCACCTAGATGACCTGTCTACACTTATAATTGAAGGAAATGCTAAATTTTAGTTAGAGATTAATGGAAATAAGAGGGGGGGGGGTTGAGAAAGACGGGGAGGGAGAGAGGAAGTGAAGGAGAAAGAGAGAGAAAGAGAGAGAGAGAGAGAGAGAGAGAGAGAGAGAGAGAGAGAGAGAGAGAGAGAGAAATTAGATAGATAGATAGATAATTAGATAGATATTTTTCCATCCAAGTTCAGATATTCTCTGAAATTTATTCATAGGTTTTTTGGGAGCTTTGTGGATTGCAGAGTAAGAGCTCCTAATCTAGGTCAATTCCTTCATTTTAAAGTGAAAAAAAGTCAGACCTAGAAAGATCCAATGATTTGTCCATTTGGGTAATGACAAAACAGTCATCTACTGCTTCTCAATTCCACTCTACCATATTGAATCATTTTGTTATCTGGTTGGCTCTAGGTTTCCCCAACAGGGAAGAATTCCTTTTTGAGGGTGTTGTTATAAATGATTTTAGAGGCTATTTGGTGGTTTTTGGATCACAAGAGATTTTCAATGGTTCTTCACTAGGAAGTGTATTAGCCTGGAGATCCCAAGGTTGAGTTTAAAAATATGGAAGAGGATATAGAAGAAATGTAAAATTTTATTCTAATTCTCAAATTGCTTACAAAGTAAAAAAATTACAATTGTAGGGTAGAAAGAGGGTTTAGAGGTTGGTCCAATCTCCTTGTACTGATGAAAAGTGAGACTGAGATAGCTGGGATATGAACTGTATACCCAATAAAGGACAAAATATGTACCTATGTGGCTAGTCAACATAAAGATATTCTTCCCTGTAAGGAGCCAGCATGATACAAGGGGAAAATAGCAGCTCTGAAGACTGAGGAGCTGTATTCCAATTCTGCTTCTGACATTTGCTACCTTTATGACAAGTCACATAACTTCCTCTTGCCTCAGTTTCCCCATCTGTAAGATGAGAGAGTTGAACTCAGTGGCCTCTGAGGTCCCTTTCAGCTCCAGATCTAATAGAGAGTTAAGAATCTGGCCAAAATACAACTTGTTTAGGGCCCGACCTATTCTTCCCTACTCATAGAAGATATAATTTGCCCTTCTTCACTCAAGTAGTAAACAGAACTGATCCAGCAAACTTTAAACTATACCATCATCCGTATCCTAAAGATGATGACATGTACAATCTTAGAATGTTCACTATTGTTTCATGTATATGAGTGCCATTTTCTCCATAGACTGTAAATATTTTGAAAACCGATAGGAGAGTTCCCACTCATGCAAAGAAATGTTCAGGGAAGGCTTAATGGAAGAGAGGGAAACTGAGCTGGATTTTGGAAGATGGTGAGATTTGCAATGATGAAAAAAACTACATAAGAGAGAACAGGATGATGTTTGTTTGACAGCAAGGAGAATAACCTGGATAAACTCGAGTCTATACTGGATAGGAAGGATGGGGCCAGACCCTGAAGGGCCTTGAAAGACAGACACAGAAAGGAAATAACTCTTGAAGGTCTTTGAGCTCGGGAGTGATATGATGTTTGTCATTTAGCTCCCACCATTCCCAAGGAGAGCTGAGATCTACCTTCTCAAGTTCCTCAGGACCAGGGAGTCCAATAGACTTTTATTAATGAATAGACTTTTATTAATGAACCCTACAAGGTTTATATCAGACCAGATTGAGATTTTTAAAAATCCTCAATTTATTACCCATTATTTTAAAACATAAATTTTATTGATGCTTTTTGTTTTTATGACAGTGGGCTTTTTATATATGCACACTCCTGGTAAATAAACTCTTACTTGTAATAAAGTAAACATTTAAACAAAACCAACCCATACGGTAACTACATTTAACAGTTAATGCTACATTCTGTGCGTCTAGTCACCTATCTCTCTGCCAAAAGGAGGAAGATGTTTACTTATCTCTTCTTCGGAGCCAGTGTTAGTCACTGCAGCAATTAAGCATTCAAATTCATTTTGGTATTCTTTTTGTTTACATTATGAAAGCTGTGGTGTGTGTTGTTCTCCTAGATCTGCTTCTCTTGACTTTCTCTACATTATTGCCTACAATGTAGTGGGTGTGTTCTGGTGAGGATTTTCTTTCTATGGATCATAGATTTAGAACTGGAAGAGACATTATCTTAGTATGAGGAAACTAAAATTTAGATAAGTTGAGTGATTTGGCCAGGGTCACACGGTAAATTTGATCTTGTCTTTCTGACTCTAACAGCAGCACTTCATCCTGTATACCAGAGGTCTCAAACTCACTGTCAAATGGGGACTGGAATCTCAATTAAAAATTAGGAAATGTTTCACAAAATAAATAAAAATATAATATGTCATAGTTAATGTTAATTTGTGGTTTTCTGAGTCAATATAGGGCCTGCAGGGATCCATTTCTATTTCAGTTTGACACTGTTGCTTCATACAATCCTACCTCTCTTGAGTTGGCTTAAATGGCCTCTAAAATCCTTTCCAATTCTGAAATGCCAAGACTCTGTGAAGTCTTCCCTTGTTCTCAGAATTACTCATTGTCATCATTTCTTGCAGCATAGTAATATTCCATTACATGCATTTGCCACAGTTTGTTTTAACTCTTCCCCAATCAACGGATACTCATTTTGTTTCTAGTTTTTTGCTACCACACCAAAAAAAAAAAAAAAAAAAAAAAAAAAAAAGTTCAGCAGTCATTTGCCTTGCACTTTTGAGAGACTATGTGGGGAAATGAACTTGGGACCACAAACTTAAGATCGGAGTTTGAATTCTATTTGCTCACTTAATAGGTATGTGATCTCTAGGCAAGTCACAACTTCCTTAATTTAAAATTGGAGTAGTAAATAGTTGTAGCTTAAAGGGTTATTATGAGGATCAAATGTGATAATTCGTAAATATATTTGTTTTGTGTTTATCATTTTAAGGTTTGCAATTATTATGATGAGTTCTACATAGGTGGCAAGGGGACAAGCTTATGCATTTGGCACAATATCCGAAGAGAGGAAGGGTTAAAAGTGAAGGTCTTGGAACCTCACACTCAATCTAGAAGAGCCTAATGGAACTCAGGGTGGATAACAATTCAGTAACTCAGTTCAATAGATAAACTTTTTGGGAATCAGCATGTGCCCAACAGGTGCTGCTGGGATTATGGAAGAAGACATAGTTTCTCCATTCTAATATAAGGTCTAAGGACATTTAAATAACATAGCAAAATAAATGACAAAAAAAGAGTCCTTTATAAACCCAGATATATACCCGCTCCTTTGGTTTGTACTATACAACAAGGTAGTGGACATATATAGGACACAGCTGTGGTGTGACCAGGGATCACAATGGAATAAGCATGTGTATAGGGAACATGTGTGGCTAGAAAGGCAATTCATGCTTCTGATGCTGTGGAGCCCCCAGGGCGCTTGCTTTCACTTTCTGTCTCTGTCTCTGTCTCTGTCTCTGTCTCTGTTTCTCTCTCTCTCTCTCTCTCTCTCTCTCTCTCTCTCTCTCTCTCTCTCTCTCTCTCCCCTTCTCCTTCTCTCCCCCTCTCAGTTCTCCTAGCCATGTTGCTTTCTGCTAGGCTCTAATATTATCTTCTAGTTCTTCCCCACTATGCAATTTCTTTCCTCAGGGAAAAGTATGTCTCAGATCCTCAATTTGATAGTTCCAGGGGCCACCTTTTGCTCTTTTATGATACAAATCCTAGACAGCCAAAGAAAAAGATCCTTAAGTATTTTTGTTTGTCTCTTGAAGTCCTACAATTCTGCTACTGGTGTTTGGGATGAGTCAGTCTAACCCTCATCTGAGTCAGGGTCTGAAATTCCTTTTAACTCTTATTATATCCCTTTGGCAGGAAATTGGGTACCCTCGAAATCATCTCTACTCAGCAAAACTGTCAATCAACTAGGATGAGGAAATTCCTTCCAAGCCCCTTTAATGCCCCTGCCTTCCATGCATGTTGAATCAAGTGGAGCTGGTGACTTATTCCCTCATTTTTACCAGTAGCCAAAATTGCCATTCTCCCTCCATATGTTTATCTCAAGGTCAATGTGGATCTAGTCATCAGGGAAGATTTCAAGGAAGAAATGTCAAGTGAATTGGGTCTCAGGATTCAATAGACATTTCGATTCGACAAATACTTTTTAAGCATCTGCCAAGTACAAGGTATTATGTACGGATAAGTAGGGGAATAAAATCCAGGTGAATAGGAAGTAATATATTTAAAGAGCCCATGAAGAAAACAAATAAGGCCTGAGTATGTCAAACCTACGGTGTCTTCGACTTTGGTGCTTGTGAAAGAGGGAGTTTCCCCACATTTCCTCTTCCCTAGATCTCAGACTCTAAACTTTTTTGCTTCTTACAGTGTTGCCCTTCCAGGAGGTGTGGGGCCGAAGTTTCTGCCGCTCACTGGAGAAGCTGGTGGATGTTTCCACAGAGTACCCAGGAGAAGTGGAGCACATGTTCAGTCCGTCGTGTGTCTCACTGAAGCGATGCACTGGCTGCTGTGGGGATGAGAATCTCCATTGTGTTCCTGTGGAGACAACCAATGTCACTATGCAGGTAACCCCACCACCCAACTTCTGGACCCTCTCCCAGCCCAGAATGTTCCCTTCCTGAGGTTCCACGCTTTTCCCTTCATTAGAACTTATCCAGTTTTTTACCCTTCATTGCTTGACCCACACTAAGCCTATATTTCAAAACATTAATTCAATAGGCATTTTATTAAGTATTTACCATCAAAAAAAACCCCTGCAAGTTCTAGGGCTAGCGATTTCTATTTTATCACTCTTCCATATCCCTACATTTTGCATAAGGTAGTAATTGATAATACTTTTAGTTGGGGGCAGGTGGATTCCCTCAGGCTGGTTCTGGTTTTCTCTATAATGGGATCAGCTGAAAGAAATGTCTGGGATTGATGAGACAGTTTGATTCTTTGGTGTGGGTCTGCCACTGAGATACTGCTGGTGTCTGCCACCTGGTGAGCTTCTTGTCTGGCACGCAGCAGGGTATATAGTGCAAAGGATTCAGGAAACAGACTGTTGCTGGAGGAAAGGCAATGGGGAGAAGTTCTGTGTTGGGGGAGAAGAGACTACTTTCTTCCAGAGTAAGGATCTTTGACTTTTTTTTTTTTGGTGCCACAGGCCCCTTTGGCAGTATGGTGAAGACTATGGATGCCTTCACATCATAATTTTTGTTGCCTCCATAAAGGAGGAAGCGAAAAGCAAAATTTCAGTTAAAAGTCAGTGGAAATAAGTTTTATTATTTTTCTCCCTTTCCAAGTTTAGAGAATCCCCTGAAATTTGTTCACAGACTCATGGTTAAATATCTACTATTCTAGAGGAGAGATAGATGGAAATTTTAGGTTTTACCTTGCCCTTCAAACCTTATAACTAGCTTCTTTTTCACCTTTCCAGCTTCTGAAGATCAAGTCTGGGGAACAGCCATCCTACATGGAATTAGCATTCACTGAGCATGTGCAGTGTGAGTGCAGGTATGGGATCCCTGCCTCTCACCACCGACATGGCACAGGCTGTGACCAGGGCCCTAGGCACTCCCGGGCCTGTCGTGGAGGGTACTAATAATCCTACTGTCCTGCCCACCCCCAGCAGGAGATGGGAGATGGGATAGTAGAGTCACAGAATTCATATCTTGGTTCTGTTCTTACTTCTCTATATGATCTTGGGCAAATCACTTACCTTGATGAACCTCATTTTCCTCATCTGTAAAAAAAAAAAAAAAAAAAAAAAGTAGGGTGGGGGTGGACTAAGCAGTCCCTATAAGGTCCTTTCCAAGCCTGGCTCTAAGATCCAGTTAGGCGCTTGTGATTCTGGGACACATGGCATTCACTATTCTAGTGGGCCATTATTCAGAGCCACATCATGTGGCTCCACAGCCCAGACTGCTGTCTTGTATGAAAACTTGTCTCTAAGTTCCTAGACTCCCCTTTCTTGGAAACCAAGGCCCTTTGCTTAAAGTGTAGTGATCTTTGTGAGCTCTTGATCAGCAAATCAGTGGCTGAGGCAGACGGGTGGTCAGGTCTCCGCTGAAGCCTTCTGCATTTTGTTTCCTGGATTTTTGGAGACAGGGAAATAATTAACTCACCAAGAGGCACTCTGGCTACAGCTGCATTTAATTTCCTACTCCTTTATCCATCTCTCCCCCCACCCCCAATCCCCATCCTCCTAGCCTTTGCCTGGAGAGGTAGAACCAACAGCTGGTTTACAGCTGTGTGGCAGAATGAGGACTCCTGAGTCCCATCCAAAAAGCAGGAAAGAGAAGTTTGAATAACTGCTAATCATGCAGGACTTTACAAGTGCTGGGGTGCTCAGTCCTAGGAGGAAGCTGTAGGCCTGGGAACCCTAGCAACCAAGCACAAACTGCAGCCACTCTCTGGGGACCTGATGGAGCTTGAAAGTTTTGGAGCCTGATCTTTGCTCGGGGCAATTATGCTTGGAAAATTGGAGCAGGTTCTATAGACTCTTGATAGAATAAAAGGACAAGTCCATCTGAGTGCAGCCTGCCCTGGGAAGGGACTCTTTGTTAGGTCAAAGGGAAACACATGTGGTTTCTTTAAAGTTCCAGGCCATGGCCAAAACCTCCCCTGAATCATAGGGCCCCTGGAACTCCCGCCCCAGCTCAAGAGGCATAGAAAGAATGGCTCATTGTCCCTTTGGCCCAGAGGGTAGACCAGCAGACCTTATTGCTAGTACAAGAGGTCAGGAAGACTTGACATCTTCAGGAATCAGGAGATCCTAAGAGCAAGAGAGGGTGCTATTCCTTGTGTCCTCGGGCTCTAGACTAGCAATAACCAAATCCAATAACTCGGGGAAACCCTAAATCATCTGGCTATGGTTCTGGGCCCCAACTAATTCTGGGCCCTTTGTCTTCCCTCCCCTGTTTACACATCTGTTCACGTGCCAACTCAGAGCCACATAGAACCAGGCTTTGCCTCAGCTTTGACTAGAATGGGTGGTGAATACTTTCTCCTGACCTTATGGACATAGTCATTCTTCCAGGTGTCAGGCATATCAGAGTTTGAATCCTGCCTTAGACACTTCCTGGTTGTGCAAATGAGTGCAAGTCAATTAGTTTTTCTCAACCTCAGTTTCTTGCCATTGTAAAAGGGCTGATAATAAAACTTATCTCACAGAGGAACAAATGAGAATAGATGGACTTTGCAAATCTTAAAGTACTATAGCTTAGCTATTATTATTAGATTAGCTCTTAACCCATCTTCTGGTGTTACAACTCAAGATTTTGGGATAGGGAGGCAGTTTAGATCAAAGTTTCATTTGTTGGTGGAGAGAACCTCCTAGTCAGGAAATTTTTTCTATCAATGTGAATAAGGAGCTCTTCTATAGCTTTTTAGAAGATTTCCTGGGGGCACCATGAGATTAAGTGATTTGTCCAGGATTGCATACGGTTATATAGTCAGCAGGTATCAGAATTAAGACTTGAACCCAACCTGATTCCAAGGCCACCTCTTATTAATTTTTGTGGTGGTAGTGGTGGGGTGAGGCAGTTGGAGCTTATGAGGGAAGTGACTTGTCCAGAGTCACACAGCTAGAAAGTGTTAAGTGTCTGAGGCTATGTTTGAACTCAGGTCTTCCTGACTTCAGGACTAGTGCTCTACCCACTGCCCCCCAAGGCACTTCTTTATCCACTATACCATGACTCCTTTCAACCAGATGATCTGGTCTTAATAATTTTATCTGATATCTATATAGCCCTTTATCAATTTCAAGACTTCCAAAGACATTAGTTCATTTTATCCTTACTACAGCCCTATAACAGGGTGTTGTTAGTGTGGGAAGTTTTGGAGGGGAGAGGAAGGTAGGGTTTGAAGTATTATGATACCTATTCTAAAAAGAAACTTAAGGAATTAAGTGACCTGTCCAAGAATCTCAGATCTTAATGAAATGGGTATTCCCCTCCATTATGCAGATAGCAACCTGATCATTATCTGTGATTTTTGCTCAATCTGGCCACACAGTGAGGTAAACAAAATGCTTTCCTCAAGCCACCATAAGAGGTAGATGATGTTATTTATATTCCCATTTTACAGATGAGGAAATAGAGGTTTAGCAAGGCTGATCAATTTGCCAGTCATCAAAAAGCTAGTTTGTTGGAAGGACAGAGCTTCAGTTTCTGACTCCCATATCAATTTCCTTTTCCTTGAACCCCAATGGACTGTCCCCCCAAAATAAAACAATACCACATGGAGCTTCAATATCATTTGCAACTCACGGTGATCTTCAGAGATCCACCTCCTGAGGATTTAATACCAGGGCAGATTCATTCCCTGGGAGACTTACCTTTGAAGCATCTACTCAAGTATGCTCCCTGAAGCATCTACTGGAGCAGTAAAGAAGATCCTACAAACTGAACACCAGACTGATGTCGGCACATCCCCCTGATCCTCACTGGCCTCTCCTCCTCTTAACCAGACAGAAGAGGAGATACGACTAGAGTGCTTTGTTTTCCAGTTGAACAGCCACAGTTGCGGGGAGACAGAATCACCTGAGGGATGAAGGTTCTTTGGGTTACAACTGATTCTTCACTCCTTATTTTACACACTCCCTGACAATTGCTGGTTTTCTGGCCTCCAGTCTCCATATCCCTATATATCTCTCTGAGGGGTTTCATGTCTTCAGAAGGCCATCTCTAGAAAAGGGAGAGCTGGATCTGGCCCCTAAATATTGCTGGTGTAGGACAGGAGCTAATATTCGAAACCAGCTAATATTACTGACGATCTACTGTGAATTAGCTATTCTAAAGAGTCTCTGTTCTCCCTCTCCTTTCAAGAAGAGAACTGAGACCCAGATATCCAATCTTTTACGAATCCTTTTTATAAAAAGCAAAGGATTAGAAATAGAAGATGAGAAAGGTACCAAAGGGAAGGGAGAGTGAGGTGTGAAGTCATTGACTTTGAACCAACAGAAATATTGGAACTCCCAGAATTTAACTTTGAAAATATTTTATATTGATTTATTTTTTTTTCACATAACTGTCATTTCTTATATTCTTTTCTCTAGTAGAACTTTCTCTCTACTCTTCCTTTTTCTCTTTTTGGTATGGATCTATGATTTCATTGATGGAGGGAACTTCTGGTATAGAATATGGAAATGCCCTCTACAATTGCAAAAATCTTAATTGACTGGAGGCATTGAGAGGTAACTTATTCAAGATCGTGTGTTTGTGTGTGTGTGTGTGTGTGTGTGTGTGTGTGTGTGTGTGTGTGTCTAGGGGAGAACCTGAATTTAGGTCTTCCTGACTGCAAGGTCATTTCCATTGAGTAATGCTACCTTCAAGAGCCCTGCCTCTCTTGTAAACAAAGTTTAGTAAAAAGAAACAAACTGGCATTCTCTCTTGTTCTTGGTGCCTTAGGGAAAGCTACTTTGGTAAGGTAATCAATTATTGATTGATTGCTGGTTTGGGGGGCATTCTGCACTTTGCAGGGGCTGGGGGAGCTGAGGAGAAGAATAGCATTTCCTCCTGAACTCCCTTTCTGGGTTTCCTACTTTTAAAAAGTGTAGGATTTGGGAAGAGACTGAATTTGGATTTCCACTCTGCTACTCACTAGTTAGCTATGAAAGCCTGGTGGTCCCCTTCCCTGCTGTGAGCTTGAGTTTCCTCATCTGTAAAGTGAGACTAATGATTCTTGTACAGCCTACCTCACAGGGTTGTTGTGAGGAAAGCGCTTTGTAAACCTTAAAGCACCATATAAATGTGAGTTCTAATCATAATGATTGTTATCATGATCTCCATCTGCAATCCCACTGGACTATTCAGGGTAGAACTGGTCATTCCCCTTAAACCATCTGTTGCCATTCCAACTTTAGATCCGTGTTAGATGTGGGCTGTCTCTCTACCCCTGACTCCAACTAAGCTCTGGGAATTAGGGTTCTCCCAGGCTACTTCAGTCCCCTCTCCCTAGAGGCCCCCATTAAATTGGTCAGTGCCAATTACTGGCCCCGAGAATATGATCTCTCCCAACTCACCTTCATCTCCTTCCCTTCTCTTCTCTACCCAGGCCTCGGAAAGAGAAGATGAAACCAGAAAGGTGAGTCTGGGGTGCAAGTGAGCTGGGATCCAGCTCAGGACAGCCCTTCCCCTTTCCCCCCAGCCCATCCAAAGCCAACTCGTCCTGACCCTTTTGGTTTCTTACACAGGAGGAGATTCAAGGGTAGAGGGAAGCGGAAGAGAGACAAGCAAAGAACCAAAGACTGTCATCAGTGAGTGTGGAATGGGAAGGGGAAGATAAGGAGGCTGGGGTTCTGGGGCTGGTAAGGGTGGGAGAGAGGAGTCAGACTCTAGGGTAGAGAGAACCCTTTGGTGATGGAAAGAAGAGTATCTGGGCAGCAGGACTTCCACCTAGATATCCTACTGCCCATATACTGAAAGTCTGCCAAATTACTAAGGAAATTAGCTGACCTTGATCTTTATACCCTGTAGCACTTATTTTTCCCTTCTGTTCTCCTAACAGAGTCCTCCTTCAGAGGAAGTTTCTCTCTATCCCTTTCTCCCTTTTTTGTATGGATCTATGATTTCCATAATCTCTTCTTATTGACTTCCTTCAGACTCAGAAGAGGTAGAAGTCAGTGTGAAGGGAAAGATTCCATGACCTTTACTCCCTCATCCATTCACTCATGGTGAAATGGAAAGATCCCTGGATTTGAAGTGGGAGGGTCTACTGCTTACATCCTCCTTGGGCCTCAGTCTCCATATCTGTAAAATGAGTAGGTTGCCCTTGATGGCAAGTCTGTGATCCTCTGACCTCACAGTCACAATTTATTCTTAGAAACATGGAAACAGGGAGAAGAAGTAACACAATCAATGGCAGCCAGGGCCTGGACTTAGAGCTGAAAGTCCTAGTTTGTGCAAAGGGCCCCTTTATTCTTTTCATGATCCAAACAAGGCACTAAAATGTAAGCGCTTGGCTATGCCTTTCAGACCCCTTCACAAGAGCACACCCCCAGATTTCACTCTGGTTCTGCATTTTGTTTTGGGCAGGTGTGAAGATGCTGTTCCCCAAAGGTAACCCAGTGGACGCTGGAGAGAGCAGCCTCTGCTCAGCTTATATTTATTGTCCTTTTCACAATCTCAATTACCTCCCCAACCACAGCCCCTCTATTTATTAGCCAAATGTAACCCCTGCTGAATGTCTACTTCTCCCTCGACGGGGAGACTGACCCTCAGGACTTTGGTGCCTTAAGAAGAAAAAGAGGAAACCTACAAGAGGATCCAGAGTCGAAATCATGTGGAATGTACCTAACACTAAACACTTAACTATGACTCAGGAGAGTGGAGGGGAGGCAGGGTTTTCCTCCTCATCCCAGGAACCTGGGACGCAGAGGGGAGGAAGCAGTGCATGAATTCTCTCCCTCTCCCATTCTTGCTTCGGAATGAAACAGGGACTTCTGGGCCCTCCAAGGGGAACGTATATATCCCTTGTCTGAGGTCTGAGTAATGTTCTTTTGATGGAAAGGAAACAGCCACTTATGACCCATGTGGAAAGAGTAAGCTAGGGAAGTTTAGCCTAGCCTGTTCTTCACAATGGAAGAGAGTTAGGTGAAAAAAAAAACCTGGGAAGTGGAACCTGAACAGGGGTGTCTGGGAGAGGACGGTCACCTTTGCTTAGTAGAAGAAGAGAAAATGATGGCTAAGGTCTCAGGAGAAAATTTGCTGGAGCAATTAAGACTTTTCTTAGCAAATGCCCTCCCACCCTGGCAGCCATGCAGAATCTCAGAGGGCCAAACCTGGCACAGTTGTGAAGAATGGTGGATACCATGGTGTGGAGGAGACCTCCTCTAGTCTCCTATTTCTCCCAGGACCTTGCAACCCTTTCCCACAACTTGACTGCAGGAATTTATCTCCTGGCTTGGGATGCTAATCCCAAAGAATCATCCAGTGCCACTTCGACCCACTGGAAGTACCAATGAGTACAAATGCCAAAAGGATGTAGGCAGACAGCCCTTAGCCCTGGGCATGATGGTTAAGGTATAGGAAAAATACCTGAAGACGCCAAGGAAGATCCCTCTACTCTGTTGCCATGTTCTCTGAACAAGGCATCCAGCCCATTGAGGAGCACTGTTGTACACCCAGGTCTTCTGTGAAATGGGTTCATTAGGTTCCTTTTCGAGGAGGCTGGGAACTTTCTAAAAGGGTAACACCAGTACTTCCTGACCACCATGTTCAGTAGGCACAGGGAAACCAAAGAAAAGTCAGATTCTCTTAAATAAAGTATTTTAATCCTTTTTTTTTTTTTTTTGCCTGGGAAAATGTAATTGCTTGCCAGGAAAGTATGATCTCCTTAGTTAAGACTGGACAAAAGCCTATGAATCTGGATTAAAAGGGCATGCAATACTATCCCCATTTGAAAGCTGAGAAACAGAAGCACAGGATAAAGTAACATTCATCCAGCTGGAGACAGAATGCTGATTCTTATTTATTTATTTTTTTTATCTATGATGGACCTGTCTCCTCATACAGGTAACTCATAAAAGCAGAGGTTATTAACTAGGTTCCACAAATAGATTTAAAGGAATTCAAAAGTTGGACAGAAAAAGTTATATCTTTATTTTCACGAATCTCTAACTGAAATTTAGCAATTCCTTCAATTATGAATGTAAGCAAAAAACAAAGTCTTTGCCTTTACCAAATTAAAACAAGGCTCTCTAGAACAGCTAGTCCTTTTATGTCTTACTATGAAAGTACTTGGGGTATCTTACCAGTTGCTTCCTATATAGTTCTGGATTCTGCCCCAGAATCAAGAAATGAAGTTGGAACTTCCCGTGACCTAAGATATTCTCAAGTCTTGAGGGATAAGACTATTGTTTTTAGGGGTCCTCTGACTAACTTTCACCCCAGTCATCACTCAATATGTTATCCCACCAAATTCAACAACACCCTTCTATTCCCATCCAGTAATTGGCTTTACCCTCAGCCCGAGTGGAGATGGGCTGATCACTGCTCCTCAGAGCCAACACAGATCTTCATAGTCCACCTGGGAAATCTGCCAGGTTAGAGAGGATCCCCCCTTTTTGGGGCCCCCCTGAGGGATTTGGAAGAGATGTCTCCATCATACTCTGGCTGGAATGTAGAAGAACATCTGTTTGGAAGGGGACAAGAGCAGTCAGGGAGCTTAACTGCTAGACTCCTCCTTTCCTGCCTTCTCCCCACCCCAAAATCTTGCTTTATCATATTCCCTCCTGCTTAATCCTTTCTGCCTCTGGCCTCAGAAGGGACTCCCCACCTCTCTCTCTTAACTTCAGGGAGGCTCCCATTGGAATGTTACTGTAACTTCCTGCCCAACCTTTTAAAAAGAGGCAATGTAGCAAAAAGGGCCCAGAATTTGTAGCTGAAGGATTGAGCTATGAATCCCAATCCCAATCCTTTGGGCAAATCATTTAATCTTATGAGTTTCAGTTTTTTGAGTTGTAAAGTGAAGGGTATTGGCTGAGATGGCCCCTAAGGTCCGTTCTAGTTCCAATCCCTATGATGGTTCTTCCTATCCTCTGCTCTAGTTTTTTTTTTTTTTTTCCAATCTAGTCCATTTAAAACAAAGACTTCATTGGGACTGGGAAGAGACACATCTTAAAGATGGAACAGGAACATGTGGCTGAGACTGTCTCAGCCTGAGGTGACCCAGTTTGATGGTCCAACTGGGAAGAAGCGAATAAGGGTGGGAAAAGGTCATTCTTAGGCCTGCTGGAGTGAGTCAGCTACCATGGGCGTAACATCTGCAGTGATTCAGGGGACCTGAAAGGGGACTTTAGGACAAGAAGTGTTCCTGACTTAACATCACAAAGGGAGATTCTATGCCCAGATCCCTAAAGACAATCACTTCCAAAAAGGGAATTGGTTACTCTTCATTTAATTGCTTGGACCCAGAGCTCTGAGCTGCAGAACTTGGTGTGGGGCTGTTCTGAATAGGAAATGATTCCATTTGACTTTTTAAAAGATCTGGGAAGAACTCATCCTTACTTAGTTTAACATTCATTTGGCCAGAACAACTGAATTATCACTGGGAATTCCAGCCCAACCTTCCATAGCAATGGTTTTCAAACTTATTGCCATCAAGACACCCCCCCCCCTCTTTTTTTTTCAGTAATTTTTTCAATTATGTCCAACTTTCCATGATCCCATTTGGGATTTTCTTTGGCAAGGATATAGGAGTAGTTTGCCATTTCCTTCTCCAGCTCATTTTACAGAAGAGGAAGCTGAGGCAAACAAGGTTAAGTGACTTGCCAGGATCATACACCCAGGAAGTAGCTGAGGCTGGAAGATGGGTTTTCTTGCCTCCAGGTCTGGCACTTTATTATCTATATAACCTAGCTGCCCAAGACCCCTTTTCACCCTTAAATGAAGTCCTTCTATTTCTCCCTATCCTCCCCCCACACACTCCAGAGAGATCTTTCTGTGGATTATACCATTTTATTTGCTGTATTATGAATTAAAACTTCTTAGTATTATGAAAATAGTTTTGACCTTGTAAACTCCCTGAATGAATCTTAGGGACCCCAAGGGTCACAGGACCATACTTTGAGAGCTGCTTTTTAAAAGTATTCCTGACTCTTCCTCAATTCACACAAATGTTTTCCACAGATGCTAGTGACCACTTGGATAGAAAGAAGGAGAACATTAGGAAAGAATCTTCAAGGGACCCAGAAAAATAATCTGCTCTTTGCAGATTGTGTCCAGATTACTACAAAGCAGAGTGACGTGAAGTATATTTTTTAGTTCGTTTATTTTGTATACAGATTAAAAATGGATAATTCAAAGGATATTTTCAGCCAACTAAGCAAATCGACTGGGTTGTTTTCCCTAATAACAGAATGTTAGCAATAAAAAGAACCTTAGAATCACTTATCCAACTCTCTCATTATACAAGTGAGGAAACAAAGACCCAGGAAGTGAAGTGATTTCCAAAAGCTCATAAACCTTAAAAGAGAAGTAGAGTAGAAAGCTGGGAGACAGGAGATCTTGGGTTCAAATTTTGGCTTCAGCACTGAAATTGAAGCATGAGAATAAGTTATTGAACCTCTCTTGAGTCTCAATCCCCTGTAAAATAGGACTTGTACTATCTACTTCATAAGATTATTGTGAAGAATTTTTTTTTTTTTTTTTTTTTTTTTTTTTTTTTTTTTTTTTTTTTTTTTAATGAACAGGATCTGCTTCAGATATCTTGGGAAGGCATTTTGACCAAGTTCTTTATTTCTTTTTAATTTCTATTCATAAAGGGCGGGCGAAGAGAGGGATCGGGGAAACATTCCTTCACAAAGTTAGCCAGCATTCCCCTTAACTAATACCCACCAGCCAGCCATCTGGTTGGTACTAAGGAAAACGCCCTTAGTATATATACTACACCAATTGGGCAGTTGGGTGGCACAATTAATAAAGTACCAGGCTTGAAGTCAAGAAAACTCATCTTCTTGATTTCAAATCTGGCCTCAGATATTTCCTCGCTGTGTGACCCTGGGAAAATCATTTAAGCCTGTTTGCCTCAGTTTCCTCATTTGTAAAATGAAGGAGAAGGAAATGGCAAACCATTCCTGTGTCTCTGCCAAGAAAACCCCAAATGGGGTCACAGAGAGTCAGACAGGACTGACACTATTAACCATCAAAAACATACTAGAGCAATGGATAGGATGTCCCAAGAGGGTCTGTATCTGAAACAGTGTCTCCAGTAGGCAAAGACAATATTCAAAACCCAATGTTCCCTTTCCCCATTCTGCTCCCAGCTCAATTCCTGCCACCTTGCTAAGTGGCAATAGAAATAGTCATATCTTCCATGAATAGTCACAGAATCATAGATTATAGAGTTAAAAGGTTTTTCAGTGATCATCTATTCCAACTCATACTTGAAAGAAATTCTGCTCTAACCCCTGAAAAGTCAACACTTAGCCTCTGTTTCAAGATTTTCAGTGAGGGGACCCCACTACATGCACACTTCTAGCGTCCCTCATTCTATTTCTTCACTGCTTTCATTGTCAGAATATTCTTTCTAAGATCAAACCCCATTCATCTCTGCAGAACTTCTACCCATTGTTCCTGATTCTCTCTGGGGCCAAACAGAAGCAATCAAATCATTTCTCAGTCTTACCCCAGTTTTTTCCACTGTTTCCTCCTACATGACAAGGACTTGAGATCTGATTGTCCTTCTTTGGGCATTTTCCAGTTTATCAGTGTCTTAAAATTGTGATTCCCAAAATGGAACATAACCCAGAAGTAATTCAACCAAGACAGAGTACAAAGGAACTATTATTTTTTTCTTCCTTTTGGAAGCTGGTCTTCCTGAACACAGTCTAAACTTGCATTGATTTCTGTGTCTGCCACATCACATCTCTGACTCACACTGAACTTGTAGTCCACTTGAATCCCTAGATCCTTTCCCCCCTGGGGCAAACTGCAATCTGATATGTCTCATCCATTCTGTACTTATGTTGTTGCTTTTTGTATGTTTGTTTTTTAGTTTGTTTTTTAAATCAAGTGCAGGACTTTTATCCTTATTCAATTTCATCTTAAGAGTTCAGCCCATTTTGAACATTGACTACCATCATCCGGACTAGTTATCCCTCCTAACTCAGTGCTATTTGCACTGTAATAAGTATGTTTTTAGGTAATTGATTTAAAAAATATTAAATGACACAAGGGCAAGAAAGATCTCTTTATTAACTCCTTTTGGATTTTGGTAGGCTTCCTACCAAGTTGACAGTGAATCATTCATGACTACTCTGGATCTGACCAATCTGCCAAGTCCAAATTTGGTTCTCTTCTCTAACTCCACTAAAAGGAAAATCGGAGCATAAGAGAAAAATATCAGAGACAAGAGTGGGTAGAGCAATGAAGTGTGTATGAAAGGGATATGGCAGGTGGAGGATAGGCACAGAAGCAGAGTTCTAACTAGGGTGGAGCAAGTGGAACTTTGCCCCAGAGTGCTGAAACTAAGATGGTAATGATAACAATTGTAGTTCTTCAGCTGTGAAGAAACAATTGAGTTTAGCACTAAGACAGTAAAAAATAGCAAGAATGGGGCAGCTAGGTGGTACAATGGTACACAGAGCACCAGCCCTGGAGTCAGGAGGACCTAAACTCAAATCCCACCTCAGACACTTAACACTTGCTAATTGTGTTATCCTGGGCAAGTCATTTAACTCAGATTGTCTCATTAAAATAAATAAATAGTTGAAATAGAAAGTTAACAGATGACATCTCTGGTTACATCCTATGTAAGTTCCTTTCTAGAATTGTTCCTCCCACTCCCATGGCCTCTTTACCATTGCCCCCAGGTACTGGGCAGTTTTTCAACCATAATTTTTTTTTTGGGGGGCGGGGGGGAAGCAAGGCAATTGAGATTAAGTAACATGCCTGGGGTCACACAGCTAGTAAATGTCAAGTGTCTGAGGCAGGATTTTGAATTCAGGTCTTATTGTTTACAAGGCTGGGCTCTATCCATTACCTCACCTAGCTGCCTCCATTTTCAACTATTGTCTCTTCTAAGGGACTGAGGAAATTAGGAACAAGTAATCCCACACCCAGTGAATACACACTCAATGGCATTTGGTTTGAGAAATGTGTCAGGCAGTATTTTTGCAATCTTTGCCTTTCCAAGTATGCTTCCAAGTATAATAAAATTATATTCCATTCCTTAAACATCTAGGTACTGGCTGGTACCAGAGGGACCTAGATGGCCCAGTGGCTAAAGCACCAGTCTTGAAGTCAGAAAGACCTGAGTTTAAATCCAACCTCAGACTCTTAGTAGTTGTGAGACCCTGAGCAAGTCACTTAGTTCTGTTTGCCTCAGTTTCCTCATCTATAAAATGAGCTGGAAAATGAAATAGCAAAGCTCTCCATTATCTTTGTCAAAAACAAAACCAACCCCAACCCCAATGGGGTCACAGAGAGTTAGACATGACTGAAATGACGTAGCCACACAATATTGACCAGTTGAGGAGGGAACCTCCTGGATGACAGGGAGAGTTCAATTGATCTTGACAGGCTGAAGCACTGGGCTGAAACTCTTAAGGTAAAATTGAATTGGGATAAAAGTCCTACACTTGGTTTAAAAAACAAACAAATCATATTCAAGAACTAGTTTTGTCTCAGATTCTGGAGAGGGTCCCAAGCACTCTCAAAACAAAGGCATAGCTCTCAAGCTGCAATTTAGAACCTTTGAAGGCCTTCCTCACCTTTACTTAACCTCGGTATGAAAAAGGCTCATTGTCACTCCTGTGTCCTCTAGCAGAAACAAACTACATCAACATGGACCTTCCTGCCTTCTGGCATGGTCTTACATGCACTATCTAATTAAATCCACATGGTCTTCCTGCCAAGAGGTAGACATCATTGTATTTTGCATTTTATGGATGAGGAAACTGAGATACAGAATAGTTGTGATTTGCCCAAGCTCACCAAAAGATACCATCCTTCCATGGTAGCTATTGAGAATTGGAATCCAGGCTTTCTGATTGCTAATCTACTGCTCTTACCCAAGACTATGTTTCCTTTACTTTTGTCTCTCCCTAAATGGAAAAGGATCTGATGAGATTTCATCCACTTCAGGAGCTGGCTGGCTGATTTCTGTCCATCTTTTAAGATGGCCATCAGCTAGGAGAAGAGAGTGGCTACTTTGGACCCTAGAGAGAGATCGGGGAGGATGATAGATATTGGAGATGGAAGAAAGAATGAGTTCCACACATTCTTAGGGATGCCTAAGACCCAGACAGGACAGGTTAAGTGTCTCAATGTGAATAGATGGTAGTCTACACATCTTAGGAGAAACAGGCACTTTCCTAGGTGAGTTTACAGTATTCTCCCTTCTCCAAACATCTGTTTCATAAACAAATAGGCCCCTTATTCTGATCATGACTCTACCTAGGAGGATGGCTCGGGTGTCTTCCAAGAGGAGGATGTGTTCCTGGTCTATGGAAACAGTTCAGTTAGCATGGAAACAATCAAGAAGAAGACGTGACACCTCTTCTTCATTCACTGTTCTTCTCAGAGACTCCGAGATTCTCAGAGATTTTATAATAAAGTAAAATAAAGATTAAAAACCAAGCATTTTGGGTTAGGCTAATATTGTAAAAATACTGCATGACGCATTTTCAAAACTAAATATCATTGAGTATGTGATTATTTGCTGGGTGTGGGATTACTTGTTCCTATATTCCTCAGTCCATGTTGTACTAGAAGAGAGCCTTAACCTTAATAATAATAACTAACATTTATTTATCATTTACAATTTGCTAGACACAATGCTAGAGGCTTCACAATTATTATCTCATTTGATCCTCCTGCCTGGAAGGTAGTTGCCATTATACCAATTTTACAGATGAGGAAACTGAAGAAAACCATTAAGTGGCTTGCTCAAGATCACACAGCTAGCAAATGTATGAATCATATTTGAACTCAGGTCTTCCTGCCTGTATGTTATGTTCTATTCACTGAGCTACCTAGCTGCCTCAAATCCTATTCCAATTCCCCTTTTCAGTAAGACTTTACTAAAGGCTGAAATGAAGGGTTTCTCCTTAACTGATTCATAGTCTCCACACAATATCTTCCCCAAAGACTAGCAGTTAAGCTCGGAGAAGGTTGGCGTTCTCTCTTTTTTTACTCTATCCTGTGTCTTTCCCTTCGCACTTTCCCCCAGACTCTTTCCTTCTTCCTTTTCCTTCCCTCTTTCTTTCTCTACCATCTGTCTTGCTCCCCTTTCCTTTTTTTTTTACTCTCCCTTTCTTTTCTCTCCTTTTTTCTCCACCTTTTCTTTCCCTCCCCCTTCCCTCTCTCCCCCAGATTCTCCATCTTCCTTCTCCCTCCCCCTTCTCAATCTCCTAACTCTCCTCTCTTCCTTTCCCCCCCTCTTTCTCCACCTCCCCTCCTTCCTCCACCCCTCTCTCCCCCACACACGCCATCTGCTCAGACCACCCATGTGCCTCTGTGAAGGCACCACAGTAACATGAGCTGTTATGCTGACAGCTTTGGGCAGACTTTCAGTGATAGCTATAGCCAGGCATATACCCACTGTCTCCTCCAGACTGCTCCTAATTGCTTGAAGTAATAATAATAATGCCTTTGACTCAGACAGTACTTTAGACTTTTTAAAAGTGCTTTCGTACAGATGATCTCATTTGATCCTCTCAACAACCCTATATGGGAAACAGAGAAGGTCTTATATTATTCCCATTTGACAGATGAGGAAACCCAAGAACCTGGAGGAAAAGTGATTTGTAATCATGACAAAGTGTTTTTAAGATTTACAGCTTCTGATAAACATTCATTATCTTATTAGATCAACCCAACAACCCCATGTGTTATTATTATTCCCAGTTTACAAATGAGGAAACTGAGACTCAGAGAGATAAATTATCCTAGAGATCTGTGCTGCTTAACATTTTTATCAATGACTTGATAAAGACTGAGATGGTGCTATTTATCATAGTTGCAGATGGCCTACAGCTGGAAGGGATAACTAACATACCAGATGATAACTAAGATTTAAAAAATCTTGACAGGATAGAATGTTAGACTAAATCTAATAAAATAAAAATCAACGATGATTAAAAATAACTTGTAAAGTGATCCAAAATACATCACAAATACACCATTAATTAAAATGATTAATCAATTAATAATTAATAAGAATAGCTAGCATTTAAACAGTGCTTTAAGGTCTGCCAAGGGCTGTATATATGCTATCTCATTTGATCCTCACAACTGCCCTGTGAGATGCATAAGAAAACAGTTCAATTAGCATTATTTTTATTACATTATTATTATATTATCATTATTATATAAGGTTATTAAATGTCTGAAGCTCAGGCCTTCCTGATTCCTAGCTCCACATTCTTAATCAATGCAACTGGATGGTATGACAAGACAATAATACATCTGAAAAATATATAGAACTTTCAGTGGATTATATAAATTAAGTTGAGTCTAAATTTTTGATATGGTAAAAGAAAATGTCTGATGAGCTCTTAGCTAGGTGATATAGAGTATAGAATACTGGCCTTGGAGGACAGAAGACCTGAGTTGGAATTCTATCTCAGACACTTACTGTGTCACTTAGCTCCTCTGTCTCAGTTTCCTCACTGATAAAAATAGAGATAATGAAAAATTATAGCACTTACTCTCCACTTAGTAGTATTTTATTTTTTTTCCAATTGTATGTAAAGATAAGGGGTCAATATAATTTTTTTGTAAGATTTTGTGTTCCAAACTTTTTTGTTCCTCTCTTTTCTCTCTTCTCCCCGAGAGAGCAAACAATCGGATATGTTACACATAGTACTTAGCTTCCAAGGGCAGCTAGGTGCACACCAGGCCTGGAGTCAGGAAGACTCATCTTTCTGAGTACAAATCCAGCCTCAGACACTTAGTAGCTGTATGACCCTGGAAATGTCACTTACTATTTGCCTCGGTTTCCTTATCTGTAAAATGACCTGGAGAAGGAAATAGAAAACCACTCCAATATCTTAGCCAAGAAAATCCCAAATGAGATCATGAAAGGTAGAATATAACTGAAAAACAACCGACTAGCAACAATCTTCCAGGGTTGTTGTGATGATTAAATGAGAGAACATATTTAAAGTGCTATACATAAATGCTATTAATATGATTAATAAAGAGAAGCATAGCATTCAGGAATAAGGAAGTGGCTGTCTACTGGCCAGACTTCCAAAGTATTATGTTTGGTATTAAGCATCACAGTTTAGGAAGAACAAGAATGTAGTCCTTGGGGCATCTCCAGCAACTCATAGGGCAGATTCCCCAGAGAAAGGCTACCTCAGGATCAAGGTACCCTTGGGTATAGATGCTCTAAAAACCATAGTAGTATTCAGCCAGAAGGGGTAATTAGTTCAAAACAAAGGGGGGAGGGGAAATAATCCATTCATTAAGTATTCCCTACATAGCAGAATGTTTACAAATATTAACTTGTTTAACCCTGATACCAATCCAAGGGAGTAGATGCTGTTATTATCCCCAATTTTACAGATGAGGAAACTGAGGCAGATGAGATAAATGACTTGGCTCACAAAGCTATTAAGCATCTGTAGTAGGATATGAACTCAATTTTTCCTGACTACAGGCTCTATCCATACCATTTTACTGCCTATAAAACCATTTAATAAATTGGCTTAATGAGAAAAGTTTCAAAAATTATAATTTGCAAGACAACTTTTATCACCCAAAGCTGGGACACACTCTCCAACAAATACAACAGACATTGTCTGCCATTAATGAACAGATACAGGGAATATATGTGTGGAGAAGCAGTCACATAGGAAATACATTTGGCTAGAGTACCTAGATTTGGGAGGACAAATAATTCCTTGGATATTGTAGTAGATATTATTGATGCCTGCTCTCTCTGTCTCTCTGTCTCTCTCTCTCTCTGTCTCTCTGTCTCTCTCTCTCTCTGTCTGTCTCTCTCTCTGTCTGTCTCTCTCTCTGTCTGTCTCTCTCTCTCTCTTTTTCTCTCTGTCTCTCTATCTCTGTCTCTCCTCTCTCCACTTAAATAGCGCAACTTTATTGAGATAAACAAGAGAACATTCTGAGAGCCCTAGATGGTGAAGGCCCTTGGAGGCATGTTTTATGAGAATCAGTTGATGGAAATGGGGCCATGTCTCCTGGAGAAGAGCTTTATGGGAGGCATGATAGATGTTTTCAAGTATTTGAGTGGCTGCCATAAAGATGAAGAATTAATCATGTTTTTCTTGGCCTCAGATGACAAGAATGAGGAGCAACAAGTGGAAGTTATAAAAAGTGAATTGGGGCCACCTCTTAAGGTAGTGTGTTCCTCTGCACTGGAGATCTCCAAACAAAGGCTGGATGGCCAATTGTTGTATGTTCTAGACTAGCTTCCTGTTCAGATACAATTGGATTAAATAGGCAAGCAGATTCTGTCCAGCTCTGAGATTCTTTAATTCCAACATTTGCCCATTTAAGGAATTGGCTTAATGAGAAAAGTTGCACCAAAGCACAATTTGCAAGGTATCTATGTATCCCCTGAAAAGCTGTACACTCTCCAACAAGCTCATACAACAGGCAACATCCATGGAAAGAGTGGAAAGAGAAAGGTAACATACTACTGGTAAGTCATAGCAGCAGGATTCAATCCCAGACTGTTCCTGACTTCAAGCCCAGTGCTCCTTTACCCCTTAATTTGTACAAGGTTATACAGGTAGAAAAGAAAACAAAACTAGAACCTGAACCTCTGACTCCTAATCTAATTCAATTTCCACTGCATTAGGGCACAACCAGGTAACATTGTTCTGAACCCAATGATGTGAGAACACTCAGGTCTAGAGAATGTTCTTCCTGACCTGCATTCAAATCCTATCTCAAATTAGCTATATGATTCACGTGGGTGAGTCACGTAACCTATCTATACCTCAATTTCCTCATCTTAAAATGAGAATAAAAATAATACATATTTCCCAGTATTGCTGTGAGGATCAAATAAGTTAATGTATGCAAAGTGTTTTTGCAAGCCTTAAAACTGTAACCAAATGCTAGGTATCATTGCTATTATTCCTCCTTCCTGCCTCCGTAGTGTCTTTGCTACCTCCAGCTTGTCTTTCAGGTGGTTTTTGTTTGTTTATTTTTTCAGGCAATTGCTGTTGTGACTTGCCCAGATTCACACAGCTAATAAGTGTCTCCTTTCAAATTTGAACTCAGTTCTCCTGATCTGAGGGCCAGTGCTCTATCTATTGGGCTGCCTAATGGCTTTCCTGATTCAGTCATAACCCAGTCAGCTCACTTCACCTTGGGATGCGATTCTCATTTATCCACTTGGTTTTTAGAGTTGAATGAATGAATGAATGAGCATTTATTATGTACCAGGCACTGAGCTCTCCTCACATAAAAAGCCCTCCCACTCTTCTCTGCTTTCTGTGATCCTCTGCTTTCCATTTCTTTCTGTAACAACCCATCTACCCACCACAGGATAGCAGCCAAGACTGAATCGGTTACTGTTTTCTATCTCCCTCCCACCTTCTTTTTCCTTTATTGAGGGTCAATGAGGCACCAGGCACTGTTCTAGGTATTGGGAGTAATGAGATAGATAGCAAATAGTCTTTGACCTCCAGACACTTGCATTATATTGGGGGAGTTAACAAACACCTGCAAAATAAATATTAAATAATTTTTTTGGTATTCATTTGAAGGGTAGGGAGACCATAGCTGAAGAGATCAGGAAAGGCTTCCCATAAGTTGAGTTTCAGTCAGTTCTGCTTCAGGGGCCATCTGCCCCAGCTTCTTCAGTGACATGAAGAATGATAGTCTCCTGATTGTTTTCCTGGATCTCCTAGGCTGATAGCTGAGTGGGGCTGCCTGGATGCAGATGTTGAGCCTATTTGTGTGGTGGAACCCTAGGGATTACTTCCATCCAAGCTGCTGCCTGAGAAGCAAGACTAACTGGGGTTCACTTCAATAACAGGTTTCACACCATTAGCAAAATGGGGGCCTAGAAAGGACCCCAGCCCCCTCCTCTTCCCCTTGAAAAAATATCATATACAGGTCACTAGATCTGACCCAACCTCAAGGGGCCATAGTCAAGCCCAGGAGATGCTCTAAATATGAAACTGTGGGCACTGTAGGGTCCCATCTCTTGAGAGGTAAATTTGAAACAAAAGGCAAGAGGAGAAGAACATGGCTATCTCTCTCGAACCCTTCCAGTCTTCAAATCTATACAAGTTTGTAATGATTTAGATCATTCTTTAGGAACTAGTGCTGACCTTTTGACCTATGCAGAAAAACTCCAGTGTAACAGCCACAGAATAGGTTATATCACTGAAAATTTTCTTGAAATGTGACACTATCATCCCAGACTAATGAAGCAATTCTCCCACATGCTCTTTCCTGCTCCTCTCTGCCCCCATTCCCTGATCCATTCTCTCTTTTTCTTCCCCCCCCCCATTCCCCACTCCCTTCCCTATTTTCCCATTTGGTGCTTTTTCCTTCACTGACCTTATTCTCCTCCCCTTCCTTTTCTCCCCCATTCCCTGTCCCATGCCTCTCTCTCCTCCCTACTTCCCCCTGTTCTATTGCCTCCTCCTCTCTCTTCCTTCCTCTCCTCCACACCTTCCTCCTTCCCTTCATTCTCTGTTCCCTCTCTCTCCCTCCAATCTTCTTCCCTCTATTTTCTTTCTTTCTTTGCATTATAGATCTTTGCAGAAAATTGAATGGATTCCCTCTATTTTCTTCCCCTCCTTCCCCCATTCCATTTCCTTCCTCCCTCCCCTCCCCTTTTTCCATCCCTGATTCCCTGGGGCACCTCATCCCCCTCCAGATCCTCACTGCCTTCCCATCCCTGGCCAAGCCCCCAAGCATTCGGGTACCCACTGACACTGCATCTTTAAGAGGCAGCTGAAAGTCAGCTTCCTGATCATTGGTTGCTTTATTCTAGCCAAAAGAGGATGAGATCATTTGCAGCCAATCATGGAGTCGTTGCACCCCAGCTAAAGGCGTACACCTGCTGGAGAGTCAAGGCAGAGATGCTCGGGTGGGATTCAGGGTCACGCCGCTTAGAAGGGAAGCGGCAGCCGATGACTTCAGCCACATGAACTAAACTAAGCTTATGGTCTGAGCAGGTACAGTGCTTGCTTTACGTTCTTTCTTCTGCATGTGGGGTGGGGCCGAAGTGCTCTCCACTGTGACTGGGCCATGTACATTCCCAAGCCTCCCAGCCACCTTGCTTTCACCCTATGCACCCTTCCTGGGAAGGGGGGCTTCAAGAGAGGTACTGCCCCTGGCAGACCCTGGCTCAATGGTGGAACCTGCTGGCTTAGTCTCCTCAGAGACCCCACTTATCACTATCTTCCATCCAAATGCTGAGGATGGTTTTTCCACAGGAATGGAAAAAGGATGTGCAGGGAATTTGCAGCCCATTGGGTGCTAGTTGGGATGTCAGTGTCATCATTAGGCCTAATTAAATGCTACAGACAGATTTCCCAGAGAGGGCTTAGCCTTGCTTTGCTTGGCAAGGCATCTTCCCTCATCCTCTCCCATAATCATTTGGTCCACTGGGCTCTGATGACATCCAGAACATTGAAACATGAAAGCCTGTTAAGTCCACTTGACCCTACAGTAGCAGCAGCTGATTCAGAAAGCTGGAAGTGGGGCTTCCCAGCAAGGCTGCATTGCAACCCAGTAACCAAAGTCTAGCCAGGATCTCTTTCCCAGAAAAAAGCTAAAGCTGGGCTTAACAGCCAGATGTAGTTGCATTTTCCTCTCAGCCAGGGCTTTGGGATAAAGGATATGCCCTCCCTTCCTCCAGACTTTAGGGTCATTGGGATCTCTCTACTCACAATGCTAAGGGTTCAACTCACAGCTGCCTGATCTGTGGGTGATTTCCACTTCTTCACCCTTGCTTGGCACAAATCCATCTTTCTCACTTCCTCTTGGCTAGGAGACTAGGGAAAAGCAGAAGTGGCTTAAAGGTTTGATGTGGCTTCCCAGAATCTGACAAGATTCAGAGCTGGGAGGGACCTCAGAGGCTGTGCTAAAAACAAAAATAAGGGCTCACATTTGTACAGCACTTTAAGGTCTGCACAATGCTTTTTGTCATTTGAGTCTTATAAGAGCACTCATTGTTGACATCATTATTATTCCTGTTGTACAGTTGAGGAAACCAAAAATAAGAAAGGTTATGTGGGTTGCCTAGGATCATACAGGTGGTTAGTGTCTGAGGCAGCAGGAACTCAGTTCTTCCTGAATTCAAATCCAGCACTCCACCCCTGTACCACTTCATCCAACCTGAAGCTCTCATCTCTCTACCCCAACCCAGGGCCAGGCTTCTGAAAAATTATAAATTTAAGTTATTCAACAAATGTTTATTGGAAATAGAGTATTTAGCATCGTTTAAATTAACACCCTCAATTATAGGTGAAATGACAGGTTCAGAAATGTTGAGACATAAGTGACTTGCCCCCATGCAGATAATAAATACCAGAGCTGCAGTTTGAGCCTAGATCCTCTGACCCAAAATCCACTGTGCTTTCCATTATATTCCTCAAGGGATCACCAGATAGTTAGATAGATAGATAGATGGATAATTGGATGGATAGATGAATGGATAATTGGATGGATGGATGGATGGATGGATGGATGGATTTGGTTTTGGTGGAATTTGTCCAAGGCAGCCCCACTCTTCCATTTTCTTTCCCACAACTTCTCCTGAAATTTCAGGATTTCAGTAGTCTTTATTCTTCCCCTCTATCAAAACCAGGAAAACCAGGAAAGGATGATCTGATAGTCATTCACAACTTTGTATAAATTCCAGTCTATTTGTACTTTCAGAAGCATCCATACTGTGCGTCTTCTTTCTAGTTGTGGAATGCAAGACTATCTACCATTAAAGGCATTTCAGGAATCACCCACAAGGCAAGGAAGTTTTTTAGGAAACCTCAGAAATTATACAGTATAATGGCTAAACTTTAGGGTTGAACCTTCTTTAAGTATTGGTTAGCACACTGTCCCCACCAAACTTCAGTTTATCCAGCGATCCTATATCTGGAACTATACCTTTCCCAGCAAGCCATGCCTGATGCTCTCCTTCATCCCTTTCTTCTGAAGTTTCCCCACCCACCCCTTGTATACAAAAGCCACAGCAAAATTAATAATAAACCATTGGTCAGGTTCTTTTATGAAAGATCCTCTGCTGAAAGTCAGTTCTAATTTAAAAAGGAACAGAAATATAGGAAAGGAAGAAGAAATGGGAAGGGAGAACCCTCAGCAGGAAGATAGTGGAGGAAAGGGACGTCAAGCCTAGGAGGCTCTAGCTACTTGTCTGTGTCCATTCTAAGCTGCAATGGGGGTTAAGAATACTCTACAGGTGATGGAACCATGAGTCCAATGTCTCTGCAGCCCACAGCAGGCTAGGAAACCGAGTCCTGCCCACGAGCACTATCCCAGCATATCTGGAGCAGATTCAGAATCACATGTCTCCAGAGAGCCCTGATGTTTATGGGATGGGCAAACGTGATTACCTGGTGGATGCCGCCAAACAGATCCACCTGGCACTTGAGCGGGACGTGAGTGAAGACTATGAGGCAGCCTTCAACCATTATAAAAATGGGGTCGATGTACTACTCAATGGAGTACAAGGTACCGGGGCTGGGTGTGGGGAGTTGGAGACTATGGGAGTGGGGCAAGGGGCAACTTGAGACAGAAAAAAGAACTCTGTGAATTGTCTAGTAAAAGGGAATATGTTTTACATTTAATTTACATGTATATGTAAATCTAATTTACGTTGTTAATTATTATAAATAATTATAAATGGATATGAAACTATTTCATGGTTACAAAGTACTTTCCGATAAAAAGCAGCATTATCTTAAAACACCATTTAATTTGCTTTTTAAAACTTCATAAGTATCTATTTTCTTTACTGGCTTTTTTCTCCTTCAACTGAAATGAAAAACCAAATGCATTCCTTGTAACAAATATGCATAATCAAACAAAATGAACTCCTGCATTGGCCTTTCCCAAAACTACAAATCTCATTTTGCATCTCTAGTTCATCCATCTAGAAGTAAATATCTTGCTTCTTCATTTTTCTTCGGAACTGTTGTTGGCCATTGCATTGGTTATAATTTTTAACCAAAGTTATCTTCACACATACATATACACACATGTATATGTACATTCATACACATGATTCTTGTGACAACATATGTGTATGTGCACACATGTGTTGTGTATATGGACACACCAGCATATAAAAATGTGTGTGCACGTGTGTACATGAGTGCACACACATGTGTGTGTTTTCCTCCCAGTTCTGCTCATTTTACTCGTATCACTTCATACAAATATTCCTAGGTTTCTCTGAAATCAACCCTTTCATCATTTTCTATGGCATAAAAGCATGCTATTTCATTTTGTCACTAGACAAAAATTTGTCGTCATTCCCCAATTGATTGGCATCTCTTTAATTTCTGTTTCTTTGCCACTACAAAAGGAGTGCCATGAATATTTTTGTACCTATGGATCCTTTTCTCTTAGTAGCATCACTAAGTCAAAGAATACACAACATTTTAGTGATTTAGGGAGCAAAAGTGCTTTCCAGAATGGCTATACTAATTTGCAGTTCCACCAATAGTAAGTATATTAATGTTCAAAACAGGTATTAGTATCTTCTTTTTATAGATGAGAAATTTGAGAGTTAGAGGAGATAAGTCACTAGCTCAAGCCACTCATCCATTCACTAATGGCAGAACCAGGAAAGACTTCAATCCAGGTTTATTGACTTCTAGTTTCCTCATTCCACTACAAAGTGGTGTTTGAAGGGAACAAGATTAAAGGTTAACTGAACAAATTCATTTCTGGGAGAAAGCAACCTTCTGACCATTCTCAATAGAAAACTGACATGAAGGCAAAGTTTTCTTTTCCCCCCTTTGCATAAGAGCTATTTGAAAAGAAGAACTTAGAAATACTTTGAGTTAATTTTCTTTATTAGAGTAACCTTTAGCCCAGCACTCCAAGTTCTGGGCTTATATAGACTGGGTTTAATCCTCAACCTCCCAAATCTTTCTGGTTCATTTTGCTTTCACTCAGAGCTGCTTCTGGGAAATCTTGTATAGTTTATGTCTAAGTCTTAGATGTGGATAAAAGAATCCCTAGTTCTGTCCAAACACTCAAAGTAACAATGTATATTCTCCAGACTCATAGCATACCTTATAATTTGGATTCCCCTGGGAAAAGGCATGAAATTAGATTTTTCCAAGAAAAATTCCATTGACATTTCAATGAGTTCCACTTTCACTCTACAGTTCCAAATAAATAATCGGCTTTAAGATCCTATCCTGAGGAAAATATACTTAGGCTCCCTAAATGCATAACCCCTGACACTTGAATGAATCTCACTCTTACTCCCAAAGATCCATATAAATATACCCTACAGACTCCAAAGAAGAAAAACAAACTTGGTTTTGCTAAAGAAGATAAGTCACTTGCCCTGTCATTTTTATCTACTAAATGGTAAAACCAGGAAAGACTTTAAGCCAAGTTTTCTGATTCCTAGTTTCCTCATTCCATTATGGAATGGTGTTTGAAGGGGAATGAGATTCCCTTCCCATTAGTTTTATTGTCAAATAATTCAGTATCATAAGGGAAAACAAGTGCAGATTTTTTTAACTTTCTCATATTGGGATCCAGGTACACAGAAGCCAGGGTCTTAAGGCTTAGAAACTCTTGATAGTCTCCTACTACCCAAGTTAATGCTCTCTTTGGAGCTGAGCTTTGGTTGGAGAATAAGGAATGGGGATTAGGCAGAGTACATTGGTAAATATTAAACAACTGACTCTCCAAAAAAAAAAAAAAAGTATGCCTGATGTATTTTAAAGTTTAATTTACATTACTGACATTTTCTTTATTACTTTCTTAAGTCTAGACAATCAGCAAAACCTATATCTGTACCATTTCCCTGATTTCCACGGTATAAATGATCACATTGAACATTTAATAATCTGTTCTAATGAAACCCTGATCAAGCTGAATCTAGCACTCTCAGATCTCTAGTCTCAGAAAATGGGCCAATTCTGTCATGAAGATTTCTTTTTATAGGTTTAGAACAAAGGGGTTTCTCTATTCACCAAATGAAATATAATTAAAATCCCAAACAAAGATGCACTTCTCCATAAACTCATCAAATTAATCAGAGGACTCAACTAATCATTCTTTCCCACACTTCTCTCTACTCTCCAATTAATTGCTTTAGTTACATTTTTTTCCCTTTCTTGCTGGTGAGTGTCCCTCACCCTTCCCAGCTTTTCTAATGACGAGGAGTTTAGAAGCCAGCATGTAGAATTAATTTCTCCCCATCTTCAGTATAAATCTTTTAGATCCTAGATGTGAAATATGGAGAGCAGTGACAACAATGAAGTCAAGACATCGTAGAATGTCCCACAGTATCCTTCCTCCCCATCCTCCCCAGTTCCCTGGTGTTTTAGAGTTCAGGCCTGGTTGGGGGGGGGGGGTAATTTCCATCCTGAGGGTTGAGCATCCAGGGGATAATCCATGGCTTTCTGTCAGTTGATCCCAACAAAGAGCGGCGAGAGGCTGTGAAAAGGAAGATCACCAAGTACTTGAGGAGGGCTGAAGAGATCTTCAATTGCCACCTACAAAGGACGCTGGGAAATGGGACCAGCCCTGGTACGGTAAGGAAATGAGCTGTCTCTTTAAACAATGACCTTATGTTGCATGAAACGGCAATAACAGTTTGCAAAGTACGTTCCATATATTATATCATTTGATCCTTACAGCAACCCTGAGATATGTTCTAGTGTTATTCTCATTTTACAGATAAGTACACATAGCTACTAAGTATCATGAATAAGATGGGAACTGAACTCTTTCAATCTCTAAGCATCATAAGTACAGATAAGTACACATAGTTACTAAGTATCATGAGTAAAATTCAGCTCTTTCCGACTAAGTATCATAAATATAAGTATACATACTTACTATGTGTCACGAGTAAGATTAGAATTCAGCTTTCAGACTCCAAGTATCATAAGTACAAATAAGTATACATAGCTACTAAGTATCATGAGTAACATTAGAACTCAGCTCTTTCAGACTCTATCATAAGTACAGATAAATATTTATAACTACTAAGTATCATAAGTAAGATTAGAATTTAGCTTTTCTAGACTAAGTATCATAACTTATTGGTTATATTGGATGTATATATAGTGGGTCCCAGTAAACAATGACAAAATTCTCATAGTTGCTTAGAAGAATTAAAAATCAAACCAGAGACCTTCACATTGGCAATGATAGCATCGTATATTGGTTAGAGTCCTGGCTCTGGAGTCAGGGGGACTTGAATTCAAATCAGAAGTACACGTAACTACTAAGTATCATGAGTAACATTAGAACTCAGCTCTTTTAGACTATAATAAATATAACTACACATAGCTACTAAATGTCATGAGTAACATTAGAACTCAGCTCCTTTAGACTAATGTTACTCATGATATTTAGTTCCAATATAACCCAATAATGTCAAAGTCATGACATTAAAACCAATTGTCCATTTTGGGGGTTTCACTTAACTTCTCTTTACTCAAAACTCATATCCCAGGAATCCAGGAAAATGTATGTATAGTGGGTCCCAGTAAACAATGATAAAATTCTCATAGTTGCTTAGAAGAATGTTTGATTAAAAATAAAACCAGAGACCTTCACGTAGGCAATGATAGCATTGTATAATGGATAGAGTCCTGGCTCTGGAGTCAGGGAGACTTGAATTCAAATCAGGCCTCAGATACTTCCTAACTGTGTGACCCTGGGCAAGTCACTTAATCCTGTTTGCCTCAGTTTCCTAATCTATAAAATGAGCTAGAGAAGGAAAAAGCAAACCCCTCCAGTATTTTTGACAAAAAAACCCCAAATGAGATCATGAAGAGTCAGCCAGAACTGAAAGGATTGAAAAACATGAGTAAATTCCTAAAGGTGCTTGTAGATCTGAAAGTAAGGGCTCCTTTGATGGAAGTTGAAAGAGCTTGGGATCTGGAGGTCAAAGGACCTTTCTCTGTTACATGTTTGATCTTGCTCTGGGCTTGTTTCCCACTTATAAAATGTAAAATTCTGTGGTCTGTGGTCCTCTGCTAGTTGGAAGAGTGAAGGTTGAAGTTCTCTCCAGCTTTTTCCTCTTCTTTATTGTGCTTCCCCAATGAATCTTTTAGACTAAGAGCTGGAGGAAACCTCAAAGATCCTCTATTCTAAAAACCCTGTCCCCAATTAATACATGTCAGAAAACTACATCTTAGTTTCATTTTTTTTTTCAGGCAAAGTAAGAACAAACTTCAGCAATTAGCCAATATTTTGGTGTCATTTTCCCTGGTGAAATGCGAAGATTTCTTCCTTCCTTGGGATCCCCATGTTTTTTTTTTTTTTTTCCTATTTCCACCCCAACTCATTTCAAGCATTGCCTCTAGAGCATGTCATTCATTTTCTACAGTATCTCACTGACAAAGGGAGAGAGACATAGCCACATCAACACACTACCACCTAAGGGCCTGACCAGCTTTAAAAACTGGAAGCCTGCTAATAGCAAAGAGGCAAGAAAGCATTTTGAGTCAAGACACACCCCACCCCTCCTTTCTCCATCTCAGCAAAATGAAGGGCTCAGAGACTTAAGAGAGACAGATATATGGACATTAGGCAGACATGCAGTCTCTGCTCTGTTGGCTTCCTTTAAAGTCTCAGCTAAAATTCTGCTTTGCATGCAAGAGGCCTTGCCAGAGTCTTCCTAATGCCAGTGCTTTTCCTCTGGCCTCCAATTTACCCCATATATTGCTTGTGTATACACATAGCATGTGGTCTCTTTCATTAGACTATGGTCTCCTTGAGGGCAGGGACTATTTTTGCTTTCTTTGTGTCCCCAAGGCTCAGCAGAGAGTCAAGTGAATAATAAGCGCTTATGGATGGACTGACTGATGCTCTTATATGGTAATTCCTATATGAGTATTTCAGTTGGAAGCTTTCAGTTCTCAGGCTAAGGGACCTCAAAAGCCACCTGCTCCATATTCTTCCTTTTAGAGCTGAGAAAACTGAGGCCTAGTGAAGTTAAATTACTTGTCCAAGGTTACCCAAATCCATCTAATTCCAGATCCAATATTCTTTCCATTGTGCCATTCAGCCTCTAGGACCAACCCACCAGGTAACGAAACAAATGCCTTATTTTTTTCCATCCATTATATATTTATTGCGTTCCTACTAAGTGCAAAATACTATGCTAGACTCTGAAACAGCTCCCAGAGTAGGTGTGTATGGGTGGGGAGCCGTACTTCAAAAACAATCTTTGAAATCTTTAATATCCCTCTGTCTCTAATTTAAATTCAATTAAAGGCATTTATTAAGTACCTGCTATATACAAGGCACATGCTGGGCTCTGAAACAGTCTCCAGAGTAAGTGGGCTTAGATGGGAAGTCATACTTCCCTGATATGACAGTCTCTGAAGTCTCTTATCCCCCTCAGCCTCCAACTTTTATTAAGTTAATAGTAACACTCAATATTTATTAAGTGCCTACTACATGCAAGACACTGTGCTGGACACTGTGTATACAAAGAACTTATGATGTCTTCCTGGAAGGATGGCACATATGCTCAGAAATAAATGCAAAGGAATTTGAAGGTGAGTGGGTAGAAAGGTCTGACAAATGGGGAAAGTGGGTAGGTCCTCACGTAGGAAGTGGAATCTGAGTTCATCCTGGAAGGGAAGAAAGGATTCCAAAAGGCAGAGGCGAGAAATGAAGGGCATTCCAGGCATGGGAGACAGTCTGAACAAAGGCCCAGAAGTGGGAGATGGATATCATAAATGGGCAACAACAAGAAAGCTAGCTGACTGGTGAGGGCGAGTAACACAGAAAATGTCTGAAAAGATGGGCTGGAGACAAACAGAAGAATCTGTAGTTTGTAAGGCAATGTGGAGATACCAAAGCATCTTGAGCAGAGGAGCAACCACACATGATGGAGAAGGATCACTACATGGAACTAGATCATGGGAAGCTCCCTGAGGATACAGAAGTATTACTGTTACGTAGGTTCAGGGTCTCATGTCTTCCCCATATCTCATTTTTCCACATAGGGCTTCAGCAGCCTGAGGCTCCGGCCCATCCGTACTTTGAGCTCCGCAGTGGAGAACCTGAGGTCTTGTAAGGTAGTGGGAGTCATTGAAAAGGTAAGTGAAGGTGGGGAAGGGGCAATGGAAAGAAGATGATTCTTTGGTTAAAAGCAGTTTCTCATCCCTAGGGGGAGACCAGATTATGGTCACCCTAAGAAGAGAGAATAGATGGAAGCTAGACTTCCTTTCAGACCTTCCAGGAGGTCCTATCTCAAAGAGACACTTTTTTTTTCAGACTCTCATATAATTCAAAGAAGGAAGAACATTAGAGTAGCCAACAGTCAGACAATGGCAGCTCCACAGCCCTTGGTTTCAGATACACAGAGCAACGTGCTCCCACTGAGAAGTCAAGCAGAAACTAGAGAAAATTCTGTTTATACCTAGGAAATGCTGCCAATTTTCACTTCAGTGAGCTTCAGGCTGGCTTCCTCTCGCTTCCCACAGTCACCCATCACCTCCCCCAGGGGCTTGGCTGAGAAGTCCTAGCCAAGAAGAAGGCAGGAGGTTGTATGGCCTGAGGATGCTCTCCCCTCTGGAGAGAACAGAGTTGGTTCCCCACTACCTAGCTGTGGATTGTTCGGATCCTTAGCTGTTCTCTACCTCTCCTCTCCCACTGCCCACCTTTTGACCATTTTCTCTCTAGGGATTGGGCAGGGAGAGAGCAGGAGATGGAATTCCAAACACTCCCTTTGGCTACTTGTTAGAATTGGTTGGGGAGGAGGAAGATAAAACTCCCAGTTCAGAGGAAATTGTTGGATCATCCATAAATTAAATTCCTCCATGTTTTTTTTCCCTGTATCCTGATACCATGGATAAGTAGAGACTTAGCTATCCTATCAAAAGTCCAAAGTACAGTGTAGACTTCCAAGCAGAGGAACACAGCGTACTATCCTTTATATATAACCATTGGAACACAGTGTTCCTTTACATACAAGATGTCCTAGGGAAAACAACTTGGTATAGTAGAAAGAAGACTAGATGATGGGAAAGAGGGGAAAGGAGTTAGGAAACTTGGAATACAACCCTGGCTCTGTCATTAACAAGCTTTGTGACCTTGAAGAAATCATCTCATTCTTCTGGTCTTGGTTTTAGCGGACTGTAGGCTTGACGTGAGTCAGAAGTATATAATGGTAGCCAAAAAAAAAAAATCAAATGTGAACTTGGGCTACATTGAGAGGATTCCAAAGATTAGGAAATGATGGTCCCATTGTATTCTGTCATAGTCATAGCACATTTGGAATATCATGTTTTGTTCTGGACACTACAGTTTATGAAGGATATTGATAAAGCTGGAGAGCATCCAGAGGAAGACAACCAGGATAGTGAAAGGGCTTGAGTTCATGCCAGATGAGGATTGGTTAAAACAATGGAGCATGTTTCGACTAGAAAAGAGAAGACAAGGAACATGACAGCTATGTTTAAGTATGTTAGGAGGAAGAGGGATTAGATTTGTTCTGTTTTGGTCCCAGAGGGCAAAACCAGGAGAAAGGGGTGAAAATTGAGGGCAGATTTAAGCTTGACTTCAGGAAGAACTTCCTAGCAATTAGAGCTGTCTCAATGTGGAATAAGTTGCTTCCAGAGATGGGATTCTTCTCCTTGAAAATCTCCAGGCAAAAACTGGATTAACTGCCTATGAAATATGTTACATGTAGATTCCTTTCAGGTTGAACCAGATGACTGCTGAAATCCTTTTTCACCTTTAAAATCTATGATTCTGTGACTCAATTCTTCCATCTGTCTAATGAAGGGATTGGCTTAGTTAATGGATTTCTGAGATTACTTCCAGTTCTAACAGTTTACAATTCTCTACAAACTCACCATCAGTAAAAATGTTTTTGCTTTTTGTAGTTGTTATGTTGTTTTGTTTTGCTTTTTTTTTTTCGACAAGGTTACTAGATCAGGAAAATGATATACACATGATATGCTAGAATTTAGTATTTGATTTCTTGTGAGATACTTGTTGACAAGATGGAAACATTTGGATTAAATAATAGTTCAAGTAAGTGGAGTTAGAACTGATGGAATGACCATGTCCAAAGAATCATTAATGAACTGATGTCAAGTAGAATGGTGGTCTTCAGGGCAGTGTTCCTGGGATCTGACCTTAGCCTTGGTCCATTCAACATTTTAATTAATAATTTATGTGGAAGCCTATGCTCATCACATTTGCAAATGACAACTAAGAGGTTAACGCAAAGACAATGTGACCACCTTTGGAACAATGGAAGACTGCCTGGTGATGCTCACAAAGGCTGGGAATACCTCAAGGTTACTGCTGATCAAGGCAGGTAGTTTGGAATACTCGCTCATGGAAATCCTCACCCACATGTAATCTGGAGGAGGAGGATGGTAGTTGGCAATTTGTGGACCAGAATATCTAGAATTCTTTTATTTGTGTTTCTAGTATTAACCATGTGCCTATGCCATAGTAACTCAATAAGTGCTCTATCTATTCCTCTACCTATCTATCTACTATCTATCTACCTCTCTATATTAACACATCTTTTAAAATATCTACCTATTTACCTATTTTTCTAATTTTCTACCTAGTATTATCTATGATAATGATAAGGGACAGGAAATCATCATCAATGGAAGGAAGGGGGGATTTCTCATGTGAACACCTGTGAAGAATCCAGAAAAGATAAACACAATAATACTCCTCTCTATCCCAGGTCTAAGATGGTTTGGAAATGTATACTACTATTTCTTTGGGTTCTTGATTTACTTTAAGTTACTAATCTCTTTGCTTAAAACTATTTCTACTTATCAACTACAGCTGGCTTAAAACTATTAATAAGATGCTTTAAAGTGTTTATGATTTCCATTTGGAATTTCCACCTCTGCCATCTCCCCAAACCTCATGTTGAGGTGGGCTATGTGGCTACTTTCTACCTGAACTCATACTTTCCTTCAAACCTCACTCTCCAGTGACATCATTAACCACAAAAAGGTTAAAAGGCAAGTTTTCTTTAGGTAAAGAAGGAAATAAACAATAGCAATGAAAGAACAGATAGCATATAGGAAAGGGTAAAGTTTATGAATCCATGTGGACTGCAATGAGTACTATTACTACTTACAGCAGAAATTGCTTTTTATTGATTTAAGATCATTCACCTTGGGGAAGATGGTAAGACAAAAACTTTGGGGAATTGATTAAGTAATGGAAATTGCTTCTTTTCCTGGCTTGGAGTCAAAGAAGAAAACTGTCTCTGAGAGATCGCTTCAATCATATTACTAGCCATAGTTTGCATCAGTCCAGTAATTTATTCATTGGCTACAGCAGAAGCAAAAGAAACAGTGGTCATGGGTCTTAGTCTCCCTCCAGAGAGAAAGAAAAGGGCAGCACAAATCTGGGAATCCAGCCCAGAATTTGACCCTGGAATGACTACATGATCCAAAGATGGAAAACAAACTCCTGAAATCTCACTGTCAACTAAGCTCTCCCACAATTTTTCTTCCAGAAATCTTCAAATAGCTCTTCTTAGAAATCCCACTTCCATAGTTAATGAAGATTTATTAAGCACTTACTATATACTATATAGCAGTTTTCTTACCTAGCCTTAATCACCAAATGGACTGTTGTCTTAATCAAACTGAAACCTGATAAAGACCTTAGCTTAAAAAAAGGCCACCATCTCCAGTTATCTTGATTTATATCTGGCCATCAATGGCTCTGGAGGAGAAAGTGAGGCTAGTGACTGCACAGCCCTCCCTCACTTCAATCCAACTAACTTGTAGGTCATGACATCATCTCCCTGATGTCATGGAACCCTTGGAGAAGAAGGACAAAAAAACAAACAATAACAATTATATACTAGGTACTGTGCTAGGTGCTAGGTAAGTTGACTTACAAAGAAAAGCAAAACATATTTATTATCTTTGAGGAGCCCACAATCTAATCAGGAGACTTGTAAATAACCAGGCATATGTAAGACATATTTTATATATCTTCTTTTTAGAAGATGAAAGATTATTATCTCAACAGTAAGGGAGACAGAGGAAAACTTCCTGAAGAAGGTGGAGTTTAAGCTGAAGGGAAAGCATAAGGTAAAGGTGAGGAGGGAGAGCATTTCAGGCGTGGGGAATAGCCAGTTCAAAAGCATAGAATGTCACCTGTAGGAGGAACAATGAAAAGAAGTCCTGTATGGCTGGGTGAGTGCATGGATATTGGCACTAAGTAGCTAGGCTAGAAGAGTAGGTCAGGTTGTGGAGGCTTTAACAGTCAAATGGAGGATTGTATATTTGATCCTGGAGACATTAGGAGCTGCTGGATTTTATTGAGTAGGAGGTTGTTAGCTGAGTGAAAGATAGATTGGAATAGGGAAAGACATGAGAAAAGCTTCTGTCTAGGTGAGAGATAATGAAGTCCTGCACCAGGATACTAGTTGTGTGACTGGAAGGAAGGCAATATATAAGGGAGGTTATGTGGTGAATATTGTTATTGGTCATGGGGTTATTATAAAGATAGAGCCCCAAAGAATTGACAACAGATTGGATATGTGGGATGAGTGTAAGTGAGGAGTTTAGGATAACAGAGACCATAAACCTGGAAGATTAGAAGATGGTGGTGTCCTCAACAAGAAAAGGGAAATTCAGAAAAGGAAAGTTTAAAAGGTGAAGTAGGGGAGATAATGAGTTCTGTTTTAGATATGTGAAGATATCTATGAACATCCAATTAGAGTTACCCAAAAGGAATTTATTGATGAAAAAGTAATCCTCAGGAGAATAGGCTTGAATATGTAGATTAGGGAATCATCTACATACAGATGATAATTGAACTCATTGGAGGAGATGAGATGATGGAGAAAAGATCAAAGGAGAAAAAAGGGCTTTGTGATAGATACATTCATGATTAGCAAGAGTGACTTGGACTGAAGATCCAGCAAAGAAAATTCAGAAGGAGCACTTATAGAGGTAGAACTAGGAGAGGGCTATTTCTTGAAAACCTAGAAAGGAGAATGTATCCAGTTGAAGAGAGTAATCAACTGTCAAAGGCTACAGAGAGGTCCAGGGAGATCTGACTGAAAAAGACAAAACAAAAAAAATTAGATTTGGCCATTTTAAGAGATCACTGTAAATTTGGAGCCAGCAGTGTGTTGAATGATAAGGTTGAAAGCCAGATTAAAAAGTGAGAGGAGAGGAAGTAAAGGCATCAATTGTAGATAACTTTCTCATGAAGTTAAAATATGAAAGGGAAAAGAGATATCAGACAATAGCTAACAGGGATAGTTGGATCAAATGAGAGTATTTGAAGGATGGGAAATTTTTGGCATATTTGTGGGAAGCAGGGAAGCAACAGTAGATAGGAAGATGTGGAGGAGGAAGCAGGGATAATAGTGAGAAAAATTTTCTAGGGAACATGGGATAGGATAAAAAACAGGATAAATGACAAGTGGAGGGAGAAAAGTCACCAGTCTGAGTACTATGAGACAAGGAATAAGGAACAAGAAAAAACTAAACCTCTGGAAATTGTCTCCATTTTTTCATCAAATTATGAGGCAAAGTCCTCAGCCAAGGGAAAGGGTAGCATGAAAGATTTGAAGATGGATAGATAAAAGGTTTGTGATAGCTGCTTTGGTGAATTACAGAGCAAATAGATTAAGGAGGTGTAAAACGATTGCTTTGCTTCAATAGTAACCCAGTTGAAATTATATAACATAAATTTGTAGTAGACTCAGTCTAGTCTCCATGATTTTTCTCCAGCAGAATATGAATAGGACTGAAGACAGTAGTTGTTGGGAGTAATCTAAGACTGGGATTTGGCAATGATCATCAAGAAGACAAGGGAGTAAGGGATTCACAAAAATAGGATATATAGTTCACCAAGGAGTCAAGACAGGAAAGAGTAAAATGTAATCAAAGTAGGGGGAGATAGTCTGAAAAAGGACATAGGAGTAGAGGGAATGGGGGGGGTCATAATGAGCATGAAAAACAAGGTTAGGGATCATAAGGCAGAGGGAAATATATAATCATAACAAATTTTGATGAGCTGAAGGAACTTCTAAATTCATGACCATGGACACAGAACACTTGTGGGTGATGGCAAGATCCAAGGTATTTTGTGTGTTGATATTTTATATATAAATATATATATGTATATATATATATATATATATACATAAAGAGAGAGAGAGAGAAAGAGAGAGAGAGAGAGAGAGAGACTTGAGAAATTAAGAGGTGTTTGAGGGAGCATCAATATGTGAGCTGAAATCCCCTAGTTTGAGGGCAGGAGATGAAGTGGAGAGACTGTGAAATAGGTCACTGAGGAAGGAAGTGAGGAGGGGGAAATAGCAAGTACCTATAAAAACATGTATAGGATAAATATAGGGTTAATAAACACAAATACCTACAAAGAGGTTAAATTCAAGGTAGTTTGGGGAGGAAGACACTAGAAACTGGGGGAGACGGAATCAAGAAAATTAGGTGGAACATATTTCCAGCCTCTCTCTCAATGCTACTGTATAATATTAAGCCATGAGATGGTCAGGTTTGAGCTCTTTATTGTTTAGTTGTTTGTCTTGTCCAATTCTTTGTGATCCCATTTGGGGTTTTCTTGGCAAAGATACTAGAGTAATCTGCCATTTCCTTCTCCAGCTCATTTCACAGATGAGGAAACTGAGGCAAATTAGATTATGTGACTTATCTAAGGTCACACAGCTAGTAAGTATCTCAGGCTAGATTTGAAGCCAGGAAGATGAATCTCCCTGATTCCAAGGCCAGTTCTCTAACTACTGCATCACCTAGTTGTACAGCAAGGTATCTCAGCTTCTTCCCAAGGGGTTGGTGGCCTGGGAGTAATACCCTACAAGAAGATAAAATCTTTTCAAGCAACTTGTCAATAAGCACAACTTTTTTCTTTTAAAAAATAAGTTTTTATTGATATCTTTTGTTTTTGTACATCACCCCAGTTTTCTCCTCTCCCTCCCCTCTCTCAGAGAGCCATCCCACATAATAAATGAGATTTTTAAGAAAAAATTTAAAAAGAGGGAAAAAATCTTCACAACTGATTAGCACATCAAAATTGCCTGAAAATATGTGCAATGCACCAGACCCATAGGCCTGCCACTTCTGCAAAGAGACAAGTAGGAGGTCTTCTCATAACACTTCTTTCAAACCACACTTTCAACAAGGATTTATTAAATACCCGTCATGTGCCAGGTACTCTATTGGGTGCTGGAGATAGAAAAAAATAAAATAATACACACATATATGTATGTTTATCCATACATGCGTACATATATATGCTATGTGTACCCATGTATATATAATATAAAATATATTATATAAATAACAATATATGTATATGTGTATATACAAAATAAAGAAAAAACTACAGATAAATACAAATTTGGGAGAGAAGTCATTAGGAGTTGGGAAAATGAACAAAGGCTCTTCTATAAAGCATCAGTGTCTTAGGCAGCCATCTTTTCTCTTCTCCCACCACAGGCAGGCAGGCAGGATACAAGCAAACCAGTTGCTTGCCGTCACACAGTTGTCATTTATTTTTTTTCTCCCTCCAAAGAATTCTCTGTTCTGTTTCTTCCCCCACACTTTCATTCTCTTCACTCCTCAAACAGGAGCAACAACAACTTTTTTCCCAAATTAGGAGAGGTACTGAGTGCCATTGTTCTCTTGAGCAACAGGTTGAGAATCTTTGACTGGGAGCCAAGAGGCCTGCCTTCTAACTGTGCAAGTCATTCACATAGAGCTACTACACAGAAACTGAGGTAGAACAAATTCAACCAAAAGGCCTTGTCTTCTGGACAGTAATGACCTCCCATTTATGGAGACTGTAGGCTTTTTTGTCTGCCACAGAGACATTTAAAGCACATCTTTTGAAAGTTCAACCTCAAGACAGCTTTTTTATAAAGGTCTTTGTTTTGACCTTTAGAATGGAGGAGATGGGGACAAGGATAGATAGAGGACTATAGATATACGTGTGTGTGTGTGTGTGTATGTGTAATATGTACTTTGTGTGTATATATGCAGAAATATATGCAGAAAAATAGATATATACCCAATGTTTAAAAAGTTTTAATGGTCTTTTTTAGAATAGAGAAAATTGCTCAAAAGATATAAAAAAGTGTTAATCTGAAATGACAGAGGGATTTTCCGCATCAGGGAGTTACCCACACCAATAAAATTTGAAAATAATAGTAATATTAGCTTTTATGTAATGCTTATTGTGTGCTAGGTGGGCAGCTGGAGAAGGAAATGGCAAACCACTCCAGCATCTCTGCCAAGAAAATCCCAAATGGGATCACGATGAGTCAGATGCAACTGATACCAGTGAACAACAGAACGTGCCAGACATTGTGCTAAGTACTTTCCTAACACTATTTTGGGGGAACAAGGCAACTGAAGTTAAGTAACTTGCCCAGGGTCACACAGTTAGTATTAAGTATTTGGGAATGGATTTGAATTCAGGGCCAGTGTTCTATCTACTGTGCCACATAGCTCACCTATATACATATGTATATAGATAGAACTCTTGAGAAACTTTCTTTCTAAGGCCTTTCTCTCCAGGCCTTTCTAACAATGATCCGGTCTGGACAGGTCTGGTTGCTCTATGTTTATAATTTTAGAAAGTTGCCTGGGGGTCACCAAGATATGTGATTTGCTCAGGGTCTTATGGCCATAGTATGTGAGAGAAAGGACCTGAATCCAGTTGGTTCTCTATCCACTAAGTGGGGCTGCCTCTTGGGTGTTGTGGTGAACCTTCATGGGTAAACAGGCCAGACAGACAGAATTAAGAATTTGCCCATATTTCACAGGAGGACTTTTCTCCTTTAATATAATAAGCCATGAGATAAATAGGACTTAGATAAGGAATGGAACCTTAGAGCTGGTGAACAGAGCTCCATATTGCAGGGAATGTAAGAGCAGGGAATGGCAGGGATAAGAGGAGCGCAACATGAAATATGGACAAGTTAAGGAAGAAACAATTGAATCCCGATTGAATCAGCTTATTGTGAGAAAACAAGGGAAAATGGTACAAGTCAAGTCAAGTATCTGGCACAGTGTTTATGAAGGGAAAGGACACATCAGAGTCTCTTCTAAGACATTTCTGGCTTACTTGGCTTGTTTCCTCAAGTGTTAATATTTGGTTTGGTTTTATTTCTCCAGAGAAAGATGTTACGGTTAACAGCAGTTAACATTTAGGAAGGAAGAAAGGAAACTTATATATTAAGCTCCTATTGTGTATCAGACACTATGTTAAGGATTTATAAATATTATCTCATTTGATTTTTTTCAATAACCTTGGGAAATAGGTGCTATTATTATTCTCACTTTTCAGTTGAGGAAAAGGAGGCAGACAGATTAAATGACTTGCACAGGGTCACAAAGCTCATGTCAGAGGTCAATTAGGAATTCAGGTCTTCTTGACTCCAGGTTTAGCCCTCTATCCACTGGACCAACCTAGCTATCTATTTAATATCTGCTACGTGCCAGACACTGTGTTAAGTTGGGGACACAAAGAAAGGCAAAAAAGTTACTGTCTCCAAACAAGTGAATATTTTTTTTTTAAATAGCTATTTATTTTTACAAAAACATGCAAAGGTAGTTTTCAATATTCACCTTTGCAAAACCTTGTGTTCCAAATTCTTCTTCCTTTCTCCCTTCTATCTCCTCCCATAGACAACAAGCAATCTGATATAGGTTAAATATGTGCAATTCTTCAAAACATATTTCCATATTCATTGTGCTGCTTGAGAAAAATCAGATCAAAAAGTGAAAGGAAAAAAAGCAAACAAACAACAACAAAACTGAAAATACTATGTTTTGATCCACACTCAGTCTCCATAGTTCTCTCTTTGGATGCAGATGGCTCTGGAATCGCCTTATTATTGAAAAGAACCAAGTCCATTACAAGTGATCATCACATAATCTTGTTGCTATGTACAATATTCTCGTGATTCTGCTCACTTCACTTAGCATCAGTTCATGTAAATGTTTCCAGGCTTTCTGAAATCAGCCTGCTTGTCATTTATTACAGAACAATAATATTCCATTACTTTCATATACCAGAACTTATTTAGTCATTCCCCAATTGATGAGCTTCCAGAGTGAATATTTTTAATTTATCACAGCATTTAGATTTAGGATTGTAGGAGATCCCCTAGACCACCTGGCCTAACTTCATTTTACATATGAGAAATCAGAGGCCCCAAGAGGTGGAGTTGACTTGCCTATGATCACACAGTAAGAATCAAAGGCAGAATTTGAACCCAGGACCTCTGACTAGATCCAGTCCTTTGTCCACTTTATCACACTTCAAATATTTAGCTTTGTTACCCCAAAACTCTTCTAGAACTCACTTCTTGTCTAAGAAGATGAAGGGAGAAAGATAAAATGAGAAGACTTTTCTTACCTTTTCCTACCTGTATTAGCAGGAAGCAGTGAGATGGTACAGGAAAAAGAGATGGGCTGAGGGGCCAGGATGTCTGATCTTCACATAATCTTGTTGCTGTGTACAATATTCTCGGGGTTCTGCTCACTTCATTCAGCATCAGTTCATGTAAACTATTACATGCTAATTAATATTAGCTATTAAGCAACCTCTGGATTGCTTCTTGTAAGGTGTAATATGAATGATTTCATTTGATCAGAAAGATAAGCCAGATGATACAGTAGAGAGAGTGCTGGGCCTCTAGTCAGGAAGACTGAGTTCAAATGCAGCCTTGACACTTGCTAATTGTGATAAACTGGGCAAATCACATTATTTCTATTTGCTTCAATTTCCTCAGCTGTAAAATGGGGGTCATAATACCACCTATCTCCCAGGATCAAATGAGCTAATAACTGTAAAAAGCATTTAAGCACAGTGCCTAGTATACAGTAGATACTGTATAAATGTTCATTCTCTTTCTTCCCTTTCCTTGACCCATTGAACTAGGTGTTCTCTAAGGTTCTTTCCAGCATTAATGTCTACATTTTAGGTTCTGCCTCCTTTGACAGAGCAGTATCCCATAAGGGAGGAGATTGTATTCATATTTTGGAATAGACTTTCCAGCTCATTATTTATTTGACTTTGCAAATCAGAACCACCTCTCTTGGGCCAACGTGGTGGGGAATCCCATTTGGCAATAGATGGATGGGAATTATCCTGGGTTTTAGTATTTTTGAGAAACTTTTTTCTCAAGAGACCATCATGGCCCTTTTAAAAAAAAAAAAAAAAAAAAAAAAAACAACATGATACAGATGTGTGCTGAACGAATTGGTCAATGGGGCTAGTTAGAGGGATTTCTATTGTAATTACAAGATAGACACCTAATGGTCAAAGAAGAGTCAACAGCCTCTACAGAATAAATAGTTCAGGAAATGGAATCATGGAATTGGAGAGATAAGGAGGCCACAGAATTTTGAATTGAAAGGGATCTTAGAGATAATTTGATCCAAGGGATTGTTAACTCTTTAATTCAGGGGGTCTACAAATTTGTGTTAAAAAATATATTTATGTATATTTCAATAAAATTGGTCTCCTTTAATCCTATGTATTTTATTTTAAGTATTTAAAAATGTTATTTAAAGAAGGAATCTGTTGGCTGACTAAAGGGTCCATGTTATACTCCCCCTTCCCCTCAAAAAAGTTAAGAAGCCTGCCTCTTTCTTCAGATGAAAAAACTGAGGCCCATGGAAGAGAAATGATTTACTTAAGATCACCAAGATAACAGATCAGGATTTTAAGTTGTCTGGTTCTCTGATTCCAAATCTAGGACACTTCAAAGGTCATAGGAGACCACGGAAACTAAGTTCAACTTCTTCATTTTATAGATGAAAATACTATGGAATAAAAGTGAATGCCTGCCTTGCTCAGGGTGAGACAACTGATCAGTGTCTGAGACAGGATATCTAAGTCTCTGTCCACTCTATCACCCAGACTAATACCTGGACCAACCCAGATCTTAAGGAACAATCCCATCTATAATATCCCTAACAATCAACCATGCAATCACTGCTTGAAGACCTAAAGAGGCAGCTACCAACCCACTGAGGTACCCACTGCACTTTCGAACTTCAATAGTTACAAAGTCTTCCTTATATTGAACTAAAAGTTGACTCCAATACTTCATTGGTCCCAATTCCAATTTCAGAGCCAAGCCAAACAGATCTAAGCCCTCTTCCATAGACCAACCCTTCATATACATAGGATCATAGCTTTTAGGACTAGAAAGAAACTTAGGATCCAATGCCCTAATTTTTATAGATGAAGAAAATAATTTTCATTCAATAAATATTTATTAATTGTCTACTATGTGCCAGGCACTATACTAAGCTCCGGGGATACAAAATGAGGCAAAAGACGTTTGCTGTTCTCAAGGAGTTTACAATCTAGTAGAAGAGACAATATATTGGTCGATAAATATATACAAAGCAAGAATAAATATATGTATTTATGTATATACACATATATAGCATAATAAAATAAGTAGGATCAATAGAAAGTAATTAACAGAGGAAAGGCACAGTTAGTAAGTAATGATAGCATTGCAAAATTTCAGACTCTACTCTTCTGACTTCAAAGTTAATATTCCCTTCAATTCTCCATTCTGGCACTCATGCCCACATAAATCTCTCCTTCAGGTTCCCATAATAAGAATAGCATTTCCAGGTCCAGGGTGGGACTAACTTATCCAGAGAATAGGAAGGTATTTGCTTGGTAGCATGAGTAGGGATTCTCTTATACTATTTGTACTTTTCATGGGTCTAGGAAAAACACGTTGCCCTGAATCCCTCAGGGATTGCCAGCATCCTGATATGACTGGGATTTCCCCAGCATTTCATAAAGACCTTTTCTTTCCCAATATAATTAACTATGAAGTGACCTGCAGTAGAAAATGGACCTTAGAGGCTTTAGTTCCAGCTGTCTGTCTTGAAATAGCTTCTGTGAAAATGTGACAATAGTTGAAAAAAGGTTTTGGAGAAATGAGTTCTGTTGACAGTTATTATTAGGAGGATCACTGGGACATGATAGGGCTTCTTATGGTGGAGTTGGCTTAAAGAGTATTAAAGTTGCTCCCAGATGATGCTGGTTAAGGAAAAGCAATATGACTATATGTTCTTGGACTTACTGGCTTCCCCAAGGCTCATTTCTGGGAGTGGAGATAGAATGCTGAATTTGAATTTTCTCTTCTTACCCTCCCAAACCTTACCCAAACCAAACCTACCTAGGGCTTATTACATTCTGCTTCTTCCTAAAAGCTGCCCCTCCGGACCATTCCACTACCTATTTCTTTGATATCCCCCTTCAGGTTGCCTGGGAGCCAGGGATGCCCTGCCCTACAACTATGGGTCACATATATCCCAACATCTGGACCCTCCAAAATCATGTCAAAATAGCTTGAACCCAAACAGGATGCTGAGTGATGGACAAATTCTGTCTAGTGTGATGCAGTGGGGAAAATGCTGGATTTGGAATGACAGGACTCAAGTTTGAATTCTGATTCTGTCACTTGCCTGTGCCACATTGGGAAAGTCACCTAACTTCCTAAGCCTATAGATGAGCTCTCTCATCTATAAAATGAGGGAGATTGGACTACATGGTTTCTAAGGGCCCCTGTAGGTCTTTATCTATGAGCCTAAAAACCACTGCACTATAGAAAAGGATTTTAACTTTTTTTTTTGCTTGTAAAATAACTTTTTTTCTTATTTTTTTTTTAAAGGCCATGGGGTGTAGAGGCACACGCCTATTATCCTTCCTATATTCCCAGGCAGTTAAGTGGTACCATAATACCCAGAGCGCTGGGCCTGAAGTCTGACCTCAAATCTAACCTCAAATACTGACTGTGTGACCCAATGAAAAATCATTTAACCAATGACAGTCTTAGAATTCTCACCCACATAATGGGACTAATTAATAGCAGCTATTTCTCAGGGTTGTTGCCCGGATCAAATGAGAAAACTTTTGTAAAGCACATAACGCAGTTCCTGGAAATTCAGTGAACATTAAGTACTTATCATGTGCTATGTAGCATGCGCATGAAATAAATGTTTACTTCTGTCTTTCTGGGAGGCTGAGGCTAATGGATTGCTTGAGCTTAAAAGTTCTGAGCTTTTGTAAATTGATTGTCCACATAGTCGAAAAGCATGGTGAACCCTTAGAACTGATCAGTTAGTGGAAGTGGACCTAGGAGTGAGTGGCTGTTGTACTTCATGAAATTCTATGATTCCCAGGCCTTTCTTGACCTCTCCACAAACCGTGGAAAGCAGAATCCCCCACAATGCTATCACACTGAACAACTCTAAATGTGAACTCAAATCCATTTGTTTCCTGGGAGAAAAAAATGGTCAAGACAGGGATGGACTAGAGGTGCCTTTAAGAACCTGGTTAAGCTTGTATAAAATGAAAGACTCCCAAAGAGAAATCCTTTGATGTGAATGTTTCCATATTATTCAGCTGCTCAAGCTCCATCAATTAATAAAGTGAATGAGTTATCTGTAGATATCATGAGTTATTCTGTAGATACAGAAACAGCACAAGACATTCCCTGCCTCAGTGAACATAGGATCTAATAAGGTAGGCAAGTATAAGACAGAAAATACTTAGAAAACAGGACAAGGTAATGTATTCACTGCTAAATCAATCAAGGCCATGCTTTTTCTACAGATCTGAATCGTATAAAACCTGTATGCAGCCTAAAATTAATGTTATTTTCCAATCTATTGCCACTTTTTTTTTCTTTTCAAGATTTCATTTGAGGATATAGATGGTTTTTATTGGATCAATATAGTAAATACTAAATTATATGCAATTTACACACATTTGAGCCAACTGGGTAGCAAAGTGAATACAGTAAGGGGGCCTAGAGTCTTGAAGACTCATCTTCCTGAGTTCAAATCTGGTCTCAGACACTTCCTAGCAATCAGTTTCCTCATTTGTAAAATGAGCTGGAGAAGGATGGCAAATCTCTCCAGTATCTTTGCCAAGAAAATCCCAAATGGGATCACAAAAAGCCAGATGCAACTAAAATGACTAAACAACAACAATAAAGTGCATGCTGTTAAGAGATGGGATGGGGGGGGGGGGGCATTTGGGAGAAAGGAACAGACAGTAAGGTTAGAGTGGATTGAAGATGAGCATTGAGAAGATGAGCAATGAGAAAAAGATGAGAAATAGAAATCCCAGTTTGGAAAAAACAAACAAACAAACAAGCATTTAACCTACTATATGCTGGGTACTGAACTAAGTGTTTTATAAATATGATTTTATTTGATTCTCACAACTATCTTGGGAAGTAGCTGTTTTTCCATTTTACAGTTGAAGAAATTGGGACAGGCAGAGGGTAAATGACTTGTGCAAGGCCATTTAGCTATTGTCTGAAGTTGGATTTGAGGTTTCTGATTTCAGGCCCATTGTTTTAACCTGTTTTGAGTTTCAGTTTCCTCATTTGTAAAAGAATGGCATGGATCCAGGTGACCTTTAAAATTCTTTCTAGCTCTAAGTCTATGCTCTCTATGATCATCAAGAACCTACCTCAGACCCCCCACTACAACAATGTTTCTCATATTATAAAAAAGTATGGCACAGTTGGGGAAAAGTACTGGATTTGGAGTCACGGGCTGTTTTTGTTATTCATTCGGGTCTAACTCTTCAATTAGCCCATTTAAAATTTTCTTGACAAGGATACTAGATGAGTTTGCCATTTCCTTCTCTAACTCATTTTACAGATGAGGAAACTGAGACAAATGGGGGCAAGTGATTTACTTGCCCAGGGTCACATAGCTAGTGTCTGAGGCCAGATTTGAACTTTGGCAGTTATCTTCCTAATGCCAAGCCCAATACTCTATCCCCTATACTACCTAACCACCCTTTGGATAGGGTCTGAGTTCAAATTCTGACTCTACCACATTCTGTGTCCTGGTTAAACCACAGTCTTTCCAGGTTCTGGTAGACAGGATGGTTGAACTTGATAGATGGCTTCTGAGATCTTTTCTTGATTCTAGATCGAGGATTCTATGGTCTGCAGTGCTGACCACAGGTAGGGTTGGAACTCCCCCCCCCCCCAAAGTCATATATCCAATGACCCGAGTGCTGGGTAATTTTCTCTGTGGATGTTTTCCATCAGGTAGGAAGCAGAAGCGACCTTTTCCTCTGGAAGACTGGCCTGCTCAGAGGGAAGCAGGGGTTCTTTGTTTTTCAGGGGAGGGGGGACCAATAGTAGTTATATGTTAATATACACTAGTTCTTCGAACTACAGGAAAAGAGCAGCTCACAGAACGGGGACAGAGAGGATATGGAGGGGAATAATAGAAATCCCATTGGAAAACTGAGTTGGCGCCAGATTGCAGCAGGCCCTCAACGCCAGGCATTTTGTCTGCAGTAGACACAAGGCTGGCCTTGTTGTTGGGAAGATCTGGATTCATATACTGCTTCTGGCACACAGGTCATACATACTGGGTCTCACCCGGGCTCTTTGGTGGTGAGATTAATGTGCCTTCCTAATAGCTTATAGAAAGGGAGCAATTCACTGCTTAGTTAAGTATAGCATACAGACTGTCCACCAGATGGCACTCTACTCAAACCACCCGCACCCGTTTGTGAGATGCTCTCGGGAGGGAACATCCCAGGGCACTGGGCCGCAGCCTAAGCTGCTTCTGTTAACCCTTTCTTGCTGGCCTGGTCTCCATCTCACCTCTGGGATAAAATAAAACACTGTTCCAAATTAATATGAAATCAGCCACCTGTCTCTGACTGAGCGCCCACCCTATGAAATATTTTATTCCCAAAAATCACATTCTAACACATTCAGAGATTCAAACATTTTGGCCATACTGCATTCATAGCGGTTTTTAATAATGTGGAAATAAATACAAAAGACTTATATAAACTCACTTTGTTGCACCCTTCACCTCCCAATTCCTCTGCATGGATAGGAAACGTTCACAAGCTTGAGATCCTTTTCTTTTTTTCCAAGAATGGGATTAAGATTTGAGTACCAAGGTCTTGCCCCCAGAGGGAGGAAGAGTTGGCAGCCTGTCCTCTGGAGCCCATAAACTGTGGCCCAATCCTTTTCTGCCACATGTACCCCATTGGAGCAATTTGCCACATTATTGGACTTTGTTGTCATTTTTAAAAAAGTGAATGGATTCCCCAAATAGCACTTTCCTAGGGATGAGCATACCCCAAGCAAACCTGGGGTGGTACTGTGGAGGCAGCACTCTTAAACCTGCTTTTCTGGGGAACTGAATGGATGCCTGTGCACAGATCCAATTGGCTATTCCTTTTACCCTGGCATTTGAAGGTAGTAACTAATAAATTCAAAATTAGAAATCAAGTTAGTTCTGGATTTGAGTCATTCCTTTTCTGGTGGATAAATATGACTGGATAAATTACACCAGAGAGGCAGTGAAGAGAACAGCAGAATGGTTAGATACCACTAGCAGAATGGCATGGAAAAATAGGTTATTGGCAGGAAGAGGAGGAATGCATCTTGAAATTAGAGGTAATTTTATTCCTAGTACAACTCTGTCAGAAGAATCAGCAGAGAATTCAGGGAATATCCACCCTGTGTAAGGAAATCTGTGCAGTGATTAATAGACTTATAAAGTGGGATGTAAAAAGTATTAGCCAGATTTAAGGGCTTAGAAAAGGATGTGGAAACCAAATTATTTAAAAAAAAATAAAAAAGGAAGAAATTGTGAGAAATTGATGGGCATTTTATTTGGTTTCCAGAGTTATGAAGATTAAATTGGAGAAATGAAACAAATTAGAAAACTGAAACTCCCAAAGATATCAAAGAATAATCAAGGGTAGAGGTTAGGTTATCTTCCTCCAAAAGAATGTAAGCTCCTTGGAGACAGGAACTGACTTTCATAATGAGAGGTGATGGCCTGAGATTTTTTTTTTTTTTATTATAGTAACTTTTTATTGACAGAATCCATGCCAGGGTAATTTTTTTTACAACATTATCCCTTGCACTCACTTCTGTTCCGATTTTTCCCTCCCACCCTTCACCCCCTCCCCTAGATGGCAAGCAGTCCTATATGTGTTGAATATGTCCTAGTATATCCTAGATACAATGTATGTGTGCAGAACCAAACAGTTCTCTTGTTGCACAGGGAGAATTGGATTCAGAAGATAAAAATAACCCGGGAAGAAAAACAAAAATGCAAACAGTTTACATTCATTTCCCAGTGTTTTTTCTTTGGGTGTAGCTGCTTCTGTCCATCATTGATCAATTGAAACTGAATTAGGTCTCTTTGTCAAAGAAATCCACTTCCATCAGATTGCATCTTCATATAGTATCGCTGTTGACGTATATATATAATGATCTCTTGGTTCTGCTCATTTCACTTAGCATCAGTTCATGTAAGTCTCTCCAAGCCTCTCTGTATTCATCCTGCTAGTCATTTCTTATAGAAAAATAATATTCCATAACATTCATATATCACAATTTACCCAACCATTCTCCAATTGATGGGCATCCACTCAGTTTCCAGCTTCTAGCCACTACAAACAGTGCTGCCACAAACATTCGTGCACATACAGGTCCCTTTCCCTTCTTTAGTATCTCTTTAGGATATAAGCCCAGTAGAAACACTGCTGGATCAAAGGGTATGCACAGTTTGATAACTTTTTGGGCATAATTCCAGATTGCTCTCCAGCATGGTTGGATTCATTCACAGCTCCACCAACAATGTATCAGTGTCCCAGTTTTCCCACATCCCCTTCAACAATCATCATTATTTTTTCCTGTCATCTTAGCCAATCTGACAGGTGTGTAGTGATATCTCAGAGTTGTCTTAATTTGCATTTCACTGATTAATAATGATTTGGAACACTCTTTCATATGAGTGGTAATAATTTCAATTTCATCATCTGAAAATTGTCTGTTCATATCCTTTGACCATTTATTAATTGGAGAATGGCTTGGTTTCTTATAAATTAGAGTCAGTTCTCAATATATTTTGGAAATGAGGCCTTTATCAGAACCTTTAACTGTGAAGATGTTTTCCCAGTTTGTTGCTTCCCTTCTAATCTTGTTTACATTAGTTTTGTTTGTACAGAAGCTTTTTAATTTGATGTAATCAAATTTTTCTATTTTGTGATCAATAATGGTCTCTAGTTCATCTTTAGTCACAAATTTCTTCCTCCTCCACAAGTCTGAGAGGTAAACTATCCTATGTTCCTCCAATTTGTTTATAATCTCGTTCTTTGTGTTTAAATCATGGACCCATTTTGATCTTATCTTGGTATACGGTGTTAAGTGTGGGTCCATATGGCCTGAGATTTGAAAACAATCTTTTTGTTCTCTGCCCTTAGTCCTCCTCTGTTACAACATTCCCTCTTCTAGAATGGAAGATCCTTGAGGGTAGGGACTGGTTATGTAATGAGGTGGAGATTCATGTCATGGAACATCCAATTAATGGGGAATCAGAGGAGGAACTTGTGTCTCAGAATAGGAAATAAAATGCTGCCTTTGGAGTTTCAAATGTATGTCTACTAATCTAGGCACCCATTCTTGTAAGAATGTAAAATAAATCTTTCTTGCAAAATGTTTGAGGCTAGATTTGAACTTAGGTTTTCCTACTCCAGACCCAGAATTCCATCCACTGTACTAGCTGGTTGCCAAAAGTCCTTTCCATTTCACTTAGGGAATTACTAAGAGAATGGTACTGAATCTGGAGCTAGATAAAGCCGAATCTTGGCCCTAAGGATTACCATGGCTTAATTTTAACATTTCTTCATTTGTAAAATCCAGGTAGTAATACTTGCATTACCTACTCCAGAGGATATTTGTGAGGAAAGAGCTTTATAAATCATAAAACATTGCATGCACTTGAATTCTTCCTACTCCCATTTCTACCACTAATTTGATATGTGACTTTGGGTAGGTCTTTTTTTTTTTTTTTTTTTTTTTTTTTTTACTTTTCTAGAAAAATCTAGATCTGCTCTCTGGAGGTTTCCTTTGGCTCTGACATCCTTTGATTCTAATAGAAAGAATCTGGGAGGGCATGGCATTTCAGAACTGGAAGGCCAGGTCCTGGATTCCCTAAGAACCTAGTGTTAGCCCATCTGACCTTTTTTCCCATCATTTATAGGTTCAGCTGGTCCAGGACCCTGCCACTGGGGGGACATTTGTAGTTAAGGTAAGTGTAGCTGAATAGCCTAATTCTGTCTCTTGGATCAACCCCCGCCCCCTCACTCCTGTTCTTCAGTATTTGACTCCATCACATAGAGTATTAGAGTATTTAGGACTCAGTGAGACCAACCAATCTTCTCATTCATTCCTAGGACACTCCCACCCCTTACCTTCAGGATACCCCACAGACAAAAAGTCAGTCAGTTAACAAATCTTTATTAAACATGCATTATATGCTAGGTGCTCTGCTAAATTATGGGAATCCAAAGAAAAGCTAAGTACTAATCAATGGAGGTTCTACTCAAGACCTCCATTTTCTGGAGACCATACACAGAAGGTAGACCTTTCTGTGGCCAAACTGTTCTACAGGTCAGGACCCAGGTGAAGGAACCTTACTTGGCAAATGAGGCATGAAATCCAACAGGGACAGTTTCCCAACATCTTAACTTGCTAACCTGCACCTGCTTGCTATAGGCAGTTGGCTGTTGAGGGGTAGATAGATCAACATCAGATGCCAGAAGCAGGAAAGTCTGGCTTCAGGCTGTTGTGGGTGAGGCAGATTAATGAGAACATATCCCAACTGTTCTGCATTTGATTCTAATCTTACTTCATTACATACTTACATATTCATGTTTTCTTGGTCCCAGCTCCTTTGTCAGCCTCCTCTCCCATTATCATCCTTCTGGGATGACCCCATTGGCAGAGAACCCCCTGCCTTCCGGGTGGAGTGATATTCTTTGAGCTCTGTCTCTCCTTGTTTGAGTTGGCTTCCCTTCTCCCCAGAGCCTCCCCAAGTGCCATGGAGAGACCTGGGACCGTCCAACCATCATCCCCAATGGTGTTCCTTATATGGCCAAGCTTCTTCGCTACACTGTGAGTGAGGACTCCATCTTCTTGCACTTGGAGCATGTGCAGGGTAAGTGGGAGCCCTAGATCCAGAGCTGTCTACCAGGCTTCCTTCCACCAACCCAGAATCCTTCTCAGTGGCCTCTGAATTCCTTCCCTTGTCCCGCCTCTTCATTCCTGCTTTCTTACCCTTTCCTTTAGGTATGTCCAAAACAGCAGTTCTCAAATTTTGTATTCTCAGGACCCTTTTATTCTCTTAAAAATTAAGTTCCTCCTTAAAGAGCTTTTGTTGATTGAGGTTATATCTATTCATATTTACCATATTAGAAATTCAAACATCTTAGTATGATTATGAAAAGAATTTTGATTTAATGAATAATGTGAAATGGTCTCAGGAACCTTCAGGGATCCCTTGACCTTACTTGGAAAATTGCCTACCTAAATGATCCTGGCTCACCAAAAATACCTCTTCCTGGAGAACTGTCAAAGCCTGATATTTTGTTTAAGTATTCATACCTTTGGGCAAAGGTATTATAACATTTTAAAATTTTAAAACAGTTTAAAATATTGAGGAGGCCTCAGTATGTTATAGGAGGAAAGAGAGGAGAGTAGAAAAGCATTTTTATAAGGGGAAGGAAGGGAACCCAGTGAAAAGAAGAAAGGGAGGAGGGAAGGGGAGGGAAGGGGGAGGGAAGAAGGGAGAAAGGGAAGGAAGAAGGGAAGCAGAGAGGGAGGGAATGAAGAAAAGACTTATTAATCACTTAGCATGTTCTAAGCATAGGACCAACTATACAAATATACAAAAGAGCTTGCAAACCTAATCCAATTTATCTAGCTGTCCTAAAGGACTATATAAACACTAGCTATTTTTATTTTTCTAAGTGCTTAGGGTTATAAATACAAAAAAGTAATAAAGTGGCTATCCTCAAGGATTTTCTATTCTAAAAATACTCTTAGGCCTGTAGTTGGATGTTTCTTTTTTCCATTCCTACTCTTTGAAGAGGCAGTCACCTCATGGCTGCCTATGACTTGTCTTCACTAGGACCAACGGGATCAAGGGCTGTCTTACTGTCTACTCATCTTGGGCTTTGCTGCCTCTTTCAACCAATCAGCTAGTTTCTAATAAGCTTTTGTAAAGTACTTTAAGGAGTGTTTTTCATGCAAAGAGCAAGATCTGGTTTCAGCTGACAAAAAGTCTCCAGATCAGCTGAGGATACAAGACAAAATATACATGAAGAGCTGAAATATGTTACACTAAAGTGCCAAACTAATATATGAACTATTGAAAAAAATGTATTAAACACTATGTGCTTGAAAGACAAAGATTAGAAAAAAGATGACTCTTACCCTCAATAGGTTTACATTCTAATAGGACTAAGGTCTCCTGCCGGAAGTACGTAGCTCCCCAAGGGGTCTGTGAATAAATTTCACAAGAGTTTATGATCTTTGGGGGGGGGGGGGGAGAGAAGAACAATAATCTTTATTTACACTAACTCCTAACTGAAATTTAGCATTTCTTTCAAATATGAAAGAATATCATGACAGAATATATCACAGGCCCAAAAACATCATTCTGAGAAAGGGAGTATGAGAAGATAAAGCCAGAAGGCAGTCCAAAAGATCTACACTGCTGAGGAAGGGATTTGGGGGGCAAGAGTGGGGCTGGAGAGCCAGCGGGGAATAGCCAGGACCTTCTTCTCCTCTACTCCACCTTTCCCACCATTCTTTCTTTGTTCCTTCTGCTTGGTTCAGGAGGAACCCTCTGGTCCCATCTCCTCTCTCAGCCTAGACCCAAGAGGCGAGAGGCCTGCAGCAATTTAACTCAGCAGAAACCCAGCTCTACCCAGGGTGACCACCGAGAAAAAGGGAAAGCTGGCCCTGGTCCCCCTGAGATTCGTCTCAGTCTCCTGACCCCGGTTCTACTTTCCCAGAACAACACCCAACAGCTCAGCATTGCCTCTGAGGCATCAGCCCAACCCTCTGACATTTCATCAGGGCTTCAAGGCAGAGTATCTGACCATCAGAAAGGGCTGAAGAATTTGGAGGATTCTGATCTGAGCTCTGGAAGAAAGGTATCCAGTCAATCCAGGGAAATCCAAGTGTTCATGTCCCATGGAGCATCATCCTGTGAAGATGCTTTTGGAAGACACAAATTCAGGACAGATGATCCTTCCTCTAAACAGGACCCTCTGACCTCAGAAGACACTACCTCACCTTCTGGCCTCGTTTCCAAGGCCCTAAGAAAGGATGGGGCAATGACTAGCAGCCCAGGCCGGGGCAGAGGTCGGTCCTATCACCAAGCCAGGCGGAGTACTATGTGGAGTACCAACAAAGGGCCCCTGGGAGGTCTCTCCTGGATCCGGGAGGGGGCAGGACGGGTACTAGAGGGCTATGGTCATGGGAGTGACCAGCCCAAAGAGCTTTCAGGTCAGGATTGTCCACATGCTAACCGGACCTGTCCAGGCCACAGGGGCGGAGCCTGGTGTGTGAAGGAAGAACAAGTCAAGCAGTGGGCAGCGGAGACTCTGGTGGCCCTTGAGGGTCTACATCAGCAGGGTGTGCTATGCCGAGACCTCAACCCCAGGAACCTGCTGCTGGATAACACTGGTAGGCACTCCTTGGTCTGAGAGGGAGAGAGGTCAGGGAGCGCAATTGCCCTATTCAGTGGCTGAACCCCTACCACCGTCCTAGGTGGCTACTCAGATGGGAGAGTAGTTATCCTTCAACTCAAAATCCTATGACAAGGAAGCAGTAGCTCCCAGGGTGAAGGGTACTCCAAGAGGGCGGCCAGTCCACCCCTCCCCTATACTCTTTTCCCAAGCATCCATCTTAGCATCTGTATTGCTAGCTCATTTGCCCAAGGATATCTTGTAAGAAATTTTTCCTCTGCATCTCACCAGAAAGCTTTTGGGGGATGCAAGGGAATCCTCAAATTTTTGCGAATCACTGCTTGGGAATAATGAAGGATCACTTTTAGGCTAGGAAATACCAAAGGAATCTTTTTGACTTGACCTTCACAGGGCAGGAATAATAGGTAATGATAATAACATTTCTATGTCACTTAAAAGGTTTGCAGATATATTTATGTTATCTCATATGATCCTTAAAACAACTCTGGAAGGCAGGTACTATTATTATTATCCTCATTTTATAGATGAGAAAACAGAGTCTGAGAAAGCTTAAATGACTTGCCCAGTCATATAGCTAGTAAGTGTATGAGGGAGGATGTGAATTCAGGTCTTCTATACTCCAAACCTAATATTCGATGCACTGTGTCTTTTACTGGCTTGCTCAGGAATGCCTAACAGGTCACAAACTCACAAATTTAGAGCCAGAAGAGAACTCAGAGGTGCTTTGCTCCAATTCCCTCATTTAAAGATAAGGAGACTGTCCTAGAGAAGCTAATGACTGAGATTAGAACTCAAGTCTTTTGACTTGGATCTTTCTAATGTACCACACTGCCCAACTGTCCCCGCTTTCCTTATTGAAAAAAAAGTCAAAGATGAAGACCTCCTTGACCCCTGCTGGAGATAAGTGCTCACTGTAATTCACATTTATATATGATTTACAAAGTGCTCTCTGGCCTCTTCTCAAGAACCCTGAAAAGGAGATAGTTTTAAAGGTTCCTCTCCCCATTTTGCAGATGCAGAAATGCAAGTGCAGACAGATTAAGATATTTGTCCATCCTTACAAGACAAGATAGAAATGTTCTCTCCAGGTCTCTTCACTCCAATTTTAGTAATTTCCCCCACTATATCATGCTTCAATTCCCAATAATCTTAACTGGTCTCTCTCCTTCTTCTTCCCTTCCTCCTTTCATTCTTTCTTTTCCTCCCTCTGTTCCTTCTTTACTTTTTTCTTCCATCTTCCCTTCCTTTTCCTCTCTTCCTCTTTCTGCCTTCCTACTTCCCTCCCTCTCCTTTTCCTCCTTCCTTCCTTCCTCTCTCTCCATTTCTTCTTTCTTCCCTCCATTCCTTCCTTTTCCTTCTTCCCTCTCTTCCCTTCTTTCTTATTCCCTCTGAACCCCACCTCTCCACCTTCTCAATTACCAACCTTTCCACCTTCTATTTTGCTTCAATGCTGGGAATAAAGGTCACATCCGTCTCACCTACTTTGGCCAGTGGACAGAGGTGGAACCCCGGTGCTGCAGTGAAGCCTTGGAAAACCTGTACAGCGCCCCAGGCAAGGAGACAGACTGGACAATTTTACCAGGCTCCTCTGAATTAGAGTGGGAAGAGAGGGCCTAGGAGAGGGAATCGAGTTTCTATAAAAGGCAGATTACCCTGTTATGCAAATTACTCTGTCATGCCTCTCCAAAAGCTCCATGGAACAATAATCCCTCCACCAAGGCATAACTTTTATCCAAACATCTCTCTCTCTCTCTCTCTCTGGACTTTCGGCAAGGCCGAGGAGACCGGGCACCCAGGAGTGACAGGAAGGATGGGAAAGAGGCTGGGATAGGGGTGAGGGTGGCAGAGGGGATGAGTACTAATAGGTGAGCTAATTGAGCTATGAAACATAGACCTTGAAACCCCCGGTGTAAAGGCATTCTCTTGTCCCTGCAGAAGTGGGTGGGATTTCTGAACTGACAGAAGCCTGTGATTGGTGGAGTTTTGGATCTCTGCTATATGAACTTCTAACTGGAATGGTAAGTTCAGGTCTTTATAAAAAGAGCATTGGGAGGATGATAGTGAGAAGAGGTGGGATTGGAGGCTGGGAGGGCACATTAAGCCCAAAATGAATTTCATTATTTTTGTGGAGATCAGGGTCTTCGAAGCCTGAGAATGCTAATAGGATCATATGTTTAAAACTGGAAGAGACCTTTGAAATAATTTGCTCTCACCTGCAACCTCATTTACTGGTTTTTTTGAATTAGTTACTAGATTGATATATCAAGGGAATACTGTAGCTATAATTTAATTCAATGTCTTATGCTATCCTTGTGGAAAAGATGAAAAAATGTAAACTAGACAAGAGCATGGTCTGATTTCACAGAGCCATACCCTTCTGAAGAAAGAGATCCAAAGAGTGTAACCTCAAATGAAGCAATGTCAATGGGTCAGTTAGATGATACAATGGATAGAATAAAGGATTTGAAGTCAGTAAGACCAAGTACTTAACCTCTCTCTGCCTTAGTTTCATCATCTGAAAAATGAGGACAATAGCACCAACCTCTCAGGGCTGTTATGAAGATCAAATAAGTTACCATATGTAAAGTATTTTGCGAACTTTATAAAGTTATCTAAATGTTATTATTACTAGAAAAGGGAACCAGAATTTATGAATTTATTTATATGTGCCAGGCACTCTGCTAAGGACCTTTGCGATCCCTTCTAATGCCTGAGATTCTGTGATTCTATACACTGCATTATTATTAGTAGTTTGCTTTTTCTTTTTTGGAGGCAATTGGGATTAAAGGACTTGTCCAAGATCACACAGCTAGTAATTGTCTAGGTAGGACTTGAACTCAGATCTTCTTGAGTCTATCCACTGCACTACTTAGCTGCTCCTTTCAAGCTATTCCCTATTTTCTTGCCTTTTCTGTTCCCTTTAACCCTGCAATTTCTAAGAATGGTATAAAGGAACCAATGCTGAGGGGAATGCTTCAAAATCACAGAACCTTTTTTTCCCCCCTTTTCTTTTTTTCTAGCAACTGGGATTACCCCGGTCACACGTCTAGTAAGTGTCTAAGGTCAGATATGAACTCGGGTTCTCAAGACTTCAGGACCAATGCTCTATGTACTGTACTTCCTCACTGTCCCTAGAACCCAAGTTCTAATTCTGTCTTCGTTATTTGTAACTTGTAGATTCTGGCCAAGTCATTTATCTTCTAAGGCAAATAAGTTTATTGATTTGTGGAGGCAAAGGAGTGGGCTAGCTGATCTCTAAGGTCTCTTCCAGCACTAGTCCTGCAATTATCTCCCATCACATCCCTGCCATCTTGGGCAAGGCTCTCTGTCCCATGCCTTTCTATTATGTCCATCAATTATGACATTAACATTTCTCAAGACCAATTTAAGAAAAAATTAAAGATAATTTTGTTTGTAGTGAAATCCACAAGCCCATAGTCCCCAAAAATTGAATGGAGGAGGATTCTTTCCTCCATCTATGAGATTTTTTTTTCTTGATTTGCTGGACTGACATTAATCCAACCATTCCCATGAAAAAAGATCTGCCTCTACAGTTTGAGGAAAATAATCCTTAGAAAAAATCTTAGTCCCAAAGGATTTTAGGACTTGATTGCTATCCACTTTCTTTTAAAGCCCCCTATCCCCCTTCTCTCTCTTCAGTCACTGTCCCAGAACCACCCATCAGGAATCCATGTGCACACCAGGCTCCATCTGCCCGAGTGGCTCAGCCGATCAGCTACATCTCTGCTCACTGAGGTATGGGCCATCTTAATCAAGGAGTACTAGTAGGCATGGACAGAGGGAGAAGGGAAGAGACTTCTCTAGACAAGCTGGATCTTGAGGCTTATTATCCCCAATGGGCAGCTAGGTGGCATAGTGTCAACAGTGTGACCTGGTGTCTGAACCTGTCTCAAACACTTTCTAAGTGACCCTGGGGAAATCACTCAAGCTCTCCCAGTTAGTTTCCTCATTCATAAAATAGGAATAAATAGTGTCAACCTCACAGTATTGTTGAAAGGATCAAATGAGATAATACATGTAAAGCAACGTGCCAAACTGTGCTATATAAATGTTGTTCCTAGTACCACCACCACTATAATCACTAATACAACTACCACCATCACTGCTACCACCACTGCTAGGCGGTGAGGTGTGAAGAGTAGATCTGGCATCTTTCAGGGAGATTCCAGATGTTCCTAGAATCTGGATGACAGGATAAACTTGTAATTTTGTTGGCCAAATAACTTGGTAACTCGAACAAAACCAATGTAATAGGAAAAGGCTATTTGCTTCAGCAAGAAATTAGGAGAAAATACAACGTGATCTGATTTTTCATCCTGTTTCCTGGGAGATGTTTACTAGATCAAAGCAGAAATTCAGGCAGAGTACCCAAAAGCTCTATAAAGGAAGGGGAAGAGGGACCTTATATTCTTTGTCCCCAGAGCCTAAGGAGCACTTGAGGTTTCCACAAGTTCTCACAGGATACACTCAGAGGGGAGGTGAAAGCAGATGAGACTGATGAAGAGATGATAAAGGCAAGCTTCAGGACACTGGAGAGGGTGAGCACTGGGGCTCTGCACATCTGACTCCTGCCTTTTCCTTTTCAGCTGTTGCAATTTGATCCCTGCCGGCGCCTAGGTGCTGGAGGAGGAGGTGTCAACAAGCTCAAATCCCACCCATTTTTTAGCACCATCCAGTGGAATAAACTGGTGGGGTAGGATCAAAAGCGGGAAGACCAAGAAAGCTTCCTGGAAAGACCCAGCTTGGCTTTCTGGGCTGGCAGAGTCCATAAGAGAACTCTAATCCAATGGGTTCAAGGCCCAGCCTAGGATGTCAAGATTTCTTAAACTACCAAGTAGTCAACCATTGGTGGTGATGAATCCTGTATTCTGCATCCTAGAGAGATACAGGGTTAGGTCTCTCTTTCAAGCTTTTCATTCCCCCTTCCCCGTGAGTTTGTTCCACTTAGGGTCTTGGAAATGTGTTCCATGGCTGCTCATTTCCCACTCTTCACTTCTACCCACAAATGAACCCAGTAACAATGACAGGGACCTACAGGGAACCCTGAAGTTAGAAAGTATTGTTACTGGTCTAACTTCTGTCGCTTACTGGATGTGACATCAGGTAATTCATCATACCTCTCTTGAGCCTCTTTCCTCATCTGTAAAACAGCTATCCACCTTGCCTACCTCATAGGGTTCAAAGGAGAGTTGTAGGAAAGTGTTTTGTAACTTACATCATTACATAAATGTAAGAGATGAAGATAATACACAAAATGACTATTTCCAATTAGCCAAAGCAGAGGGAGAGGCAGTGGGGAGTTAGGTATCCCGAGGAGTCAACTCTAGATTTCTATGCTTAAACTTCAGACCTAGAAGGTGCCTTTCTCTGGATGAGTTAGTTAGCTCTGTGCATTGGAGCTCTGAGCTTTTGAAAAACTGTTACTATTGTGTACAACTAGTGACATACCAAGTTGTCATCTTCAGTTGAGATGTAACTCACCAAATGACCTACCATATTTCACAGGTGTACAAGGAAGCCTAAAGGTGGGCCCATCCTCATCCAAGAATTTCTTGGGACCCCTTCTTCCCCCAAGATATTTATCCAGTGGCACGGGACCATCTTAGCCAAAATGAAACCTCTAACCCTGTTAGCCATAAATTGAGTACAACTCACTGGTCAGTTTTCCAAAATTGGGCAGTGATAGCAAACTGGAAAAATGAGTGTTTGAAGGGCTTGGTAAATGAAAAAAAGCTTTCAAATGATTCTTTTCCTTCTACTCCAACCTCCCAGTACTGGCTCCCAATGTTCTGGTTCAGGTTTTGCAGTCTTGGAACAAATAGGAGAGGGGAAGAAAAGGGAGGTCAGGAGGAAGGATTGAGAATAAGCCCGAAGGCCCTGTTGAAAATGTGAAACTAAAAATGCTGACTTAGGCCAGTAACCTCCCTTAACCCTCTCCCCATCCCCGGCCCTAGGTCTCCACCCACCCAAGGCAGATGAAGAGGCAGGTTGAGTAGAAGAGCTTCCTGGCAAAGTGTGTCCAAGGTCCAAGAGGATTTGTTTCTTTGGGGAGGATTCCTTTGGTTTACTGATTCAGATGAGTTTCCCAAATGACAGGAATTACCACCTAGTTTGGGAGTAGTTAGATAATGGACTTGAGTCTGAATATTGGCTCTGCCATTTGGCCCTCCGTTTTTTTCTCTAAAGAAAAGAGAGGCCTCCAAGTCTCTGAGCTGCTTATTTGTCCTTCCCATGAGATTCTGAGGTCTTGAGATTTAAGCCTGTTTTAGCCAAGGTTAGGAGAGGATGGAAGTCTCTGAGGTCTAGAAATAAGAGGGAGAACCTCAAACACCTTTTCTGCCTCAAGGGTATTCACTCAGACAACTTGTCTGTACTTGATTTTTAGTGTGGTGTGAACAGCCATAATCTCTTAATATGTAACAGATAATAGTTATCTAGAATTATTACCTAGGCAGTCTCCAGGGCATAGGACAGCTGATTGTGGCCTATACCTCTACTTCCCCAACATGACTGCCATCCTTCCCCTCCAAATGTACAACATCCCAAATAAAATTTGTAGTTCTACAAGTGTACTATTTATGCAATAATCCTATTAGGCTAGAATAGGAAAGAACCCCCAGAATCAAACTCCATGAGAAGGGGAAAAGTTTCTTCACACCAAGGGGAATGTTTTACACTCCTTAGGGCCAAGAACATGGTAATTCAGGAGAACTAGGATGTGCAAAAACATCTTTCCCATTTGCCTGATGTGCTTTAGCATATTAATGGGCTATTTCATTCCAGATTTGAGCCCCAAACAAGGAGGAAACATGGTCTAAGTACCAAAAGTCTCCAATTTGGAGTCAAACAATCTTGGCTCACTATGTGTGATCACTGAGACCTTCTTTTTTCTCACTTTATACTTGACAATATGACATCTAGTTTCTCTCTGGCTCCAATTCCCTGAGATCCCCTCAAACCCATGAGGTAAAATTGAGTGAAGAGGTCTGGGGGATATTTTGATTCTCCCGAATCAATGGCCCTAGAAATAACCATAACCATAGCAGCTAACCCAAGAGTTTACAGAATATCTGGCGTTTTCCCCTTTGAGGATGAGTTAATTTGGGGGCTTTCATGAGTAGCAACTGGGGAGACCTACTTAGACAAAATGAATATGGTTGAATACTACTTTATGTGGAACCACCAAGTATTAATTGCCAAGTAATCTTGTCACCAGCAACCCTCTTTTCATATTTGTGTCTAAGGTTGCCCTCTGGGATACTATTTGAAAGCTGCAGTAAACTCCCACTTTGTTATACTGTGCTTTTGGTACAGCAGACCTCTGGTGTGACAGAAAGCACACTAAGTCTAACAGACATTTTTACTTTCCACCATTCAAAAGTCTCTAAGCCTCTGTGAATGGCAATCAGCTGTGGCTGAACACATAATTAAAGAGTCATATGTGGACCACTATGCTAGCTGCTACTCCACACTCCAATCTAATTTAGGAAAAGAGTGACTAAGGAAAAGCAGCAAATGCCTTTTTGAAAAGTAAATAGAAATGAGGCAGTGGAGAGGAAGCTCTGACACAAAAGGGAGACATTGATAATTCAAGTCTCTCCTGTGAGCAGTCAGTAGAACAGATCTTTCTCCCGGCCAATCTGAATATCGTGGCCAACTTAACCCAAAGGTATCAGGAAATAAGTGAAAAAAAGAATAGGCTAATAGTTTTTTTAAAAAACTATTAAGTTTGTCCTTTATCTTTAGATAGTAGGCCAGAAGCCAAGACACAGTTTGAGAACATTTCCCCTTTAATTTCATTTAAAACTTGGGTTTCTTTAAATATTTTAATTACAAGTTCTGTATATTGAAGAGTAGTAGACACTGCAGGCACTCAGTACTGGATTCCACCCTCCTCACCCCTCTCATGCTGGGCCCTAATAAATGGCCCCCATGGTTCCAGCAGCCTCAGAACTGGGTATATTTGGATACATATTGATGGATTTCCAGTAGCCCTCACAATAAAAGTATATACTGAAACATTTCCCAAGGGACCCCAATGATTTTGCCCACCAACATCAGGCAGTATATTAAAGATGACTCCAGTTATACTAACAAGTCACAGCTTGCTTCTCACTAAGATAGAGAACTTCCAGAAGTGTACTTTCCTTATTCTGGTCCTGCTGCAGGAAGGAGTCCATATTGCTTCCTCTCTTCTGCCAGCCCACACCATAATTGGTAATGCTTAGTGCCCTTATCTGTCCACATAGGGCAGAAAGACCAATTTGAACTTCAAATTTAAGTCTAAAAAAACAATAGGCAGCATTTTACTAGAGACTTTCCATCCCTCTCAACCAAATTCTACATCCGCTGACTCCAAGGACCAACTGTTCAACTTCCACCCAAAAATGAAGATGGTTCTAATGCAAACCCCTTTGCTGGTATGATTGCTAGGAACTTATAGAGAAAGGCAGGTGAGCACAGCAGCACTGTGCATGGTTGTGCAGAGATGGGCCTTTCTGGGCATAAGACCCATAGTCTTAAGTGCAAAACTGATGCACTCTCACCTCTGGAGATAAGAGTATCTCAAGTTGAAGTCTTCTGAGCCAGTTCACCCTCTTGAACCCTCTTTCTCCCCACCCTCCTCCGCCCTCCCCTCCCCTCCCTCTAATCTCAGGATACAGGGCTGTGCTTCCCAAAGAGGTAGAAGAGGCATTTTAAAGCCAATCAAGGCTACCTAAGCAAGAAGGTGCCCTTTAATAAACAAAGCAGCACCTCTTCCTCTGTATTTGAGTAAAGAAACTTTGCACAGGGCCCAGAATTGGAAAGATCAGAGCCAGGGCTATAGCTTCATAATGATAGGGGCCAGGATCTTCCTCCTGTACCGCTGAGGATGTTGGGTTTTTGAAAAGTGGGCAGGTGTAAGAAGATTTACAATATTCCTAGTGGTTTCTCTATTATACGCTGCCATAGGGAAAAAGCAAAATCATTTCTGGGGAGGATGCATGGGAGAAAGGCTAGGATATTAACGAGGCTCCATCAATACTCTCTCTCCCCCACCTTGAGCATAATGAGAAGTAAGAGTATTCGTGTTAAGACAAAGGCAGTGGAGAGAGGGACAGGAATGCCCTAAAAGGAGCTGTAGCTGCTGGTTACCTAGTGCTCTGCTTCTCTTAAGCCAGCAGCATGTGGGGCTGTCTCCCACCCAGCTGACCCAGGTACACATGAGGGGGATAGGGGAAGACTGGTTTTCAGTCTCTGTGAGTTGGAGCTTTAGGGAGTGTGACTTTCCCTAAAGGTCAAGTAGCAGGACACGAGGATCCTCCACTGCTGCCTTGATTTTTCGAAGGAAAGTCACTGCCTCTCTGCCATCAATCAGTCGGTGGTCATAAGTCAGTGCTACATACATCATGGGCCGCACTTCCACCTATAGAGAAGAGACAGAGGGACAATCTTTTCTGTACTGTATGGGGGAATGAGGAAGAACTAGATCACAAGACTTAGTTCAACAGTATTTCCTCCAGAATTTTCTTTTCTATGCACTGAAGTTTCTTCCTACATCAAATCTAACCCCTAAAATGGAAAACCCCAATTGATGTCAGTGTTCACTGACAAAGAACATTAAATTTTCACATACTCCTCCCTCTCCAAGGACCTCTACTGCAGGCCAGAGATCCTTCTGCAGCTAGGAAATCCTGCCTTTCTTAAGATGATCATTTCTTGTATCCTCGAACATCCTTAAGACTCCCTCTTTCTCTTCCACCTAACTAAATGCCACCCACAAGATATGATCTGCCTCCTCCATAATGCTTTTCCCAATCTATAATAGTACTCAATCATCTCACAATTTTATCAAATTATTTTGGCTTTTACAGGTTCTTATTTCTCAACTAGACTGTAAGTCCTTGTGAGAGGGGATTCTGTGTTCACACCACCACAATGCCTAGCACATTACTAAGTACAAAGTAAAATTCAAATACCTTTTGGATGATCTTGGATGAAGGAGCATAATCTCCCATAGTTTCAGGAACTATGAAGGAGAAGTGCTTCCTGGGGTGGTGGTCAAATTGCTACAAAACTCTTATCAGTAGAAATAGAACTAAACCAGACAAAGGCTGGAATTCCTTCTAAATTAGATGGTTCTACCCAACATGTTATACCCTGCAACTAATCTTTATGGTACAGGACAAGCATTATCACCATAAAACCTCACATAGCAGTTCCTACCTTGCCTCCAATAGCAACAGGCCTATCAAAAATGGCATGCATGCCCAGGATGGCTGACTGAGGGGGGTTGATGATGGGAGTCCCAAAGAGAGAGCCAAAGACTCCTCCATTACTGATTGTGAAAGTGCCACCATCCATATCTTCAATGGCAAGCTCATTCTTTCGGGCCTAAAAAAAAGAAATTTCAAAATTTATTCAGATCATATCTAAACTGAATAAAAAAAACCTGGGTTATTTTACTCGGGGATTCAAACATGTTCTAATAAGATCTGGGATTCAATTTTAAAGTTCAACTGAGATTTAATTTAAGCTTTCCTTAAAAAGAGAAGTAAACAAACATTTATATGGTGCCACTATGCACCAGCCACTATGCTAAAAACTTTACAAATATAATTTCATTTGATCCAACAACCCTGTGAGGATGGATGCTGTCATTATCCTCATTTTATAGGTGAAGAGGTTTTAGTACCACACCTCCCTCCCTTTTTACTCTATCTTCAGGTCACCTGGAAGACCAGCTTTTAACTCCTGATCAATCAAGCAAAGGCTGGTGTTGGGGGGAAGGGGGGGGAGGTCTTCAACTTTTGCTGCCCTCCCTCTTAACTGTCCCAGTAATCTGTGTTTTTATTTTGTCACTGAATTTTACCTTCTCTCCCAGCTCATTTATGGTTCGTTCGATGTCTGCAAAATTCATAGTTTCCACATTCCTAATAACTGGTACCACAAGCCCCTATAGGAAATAAAGCATTGGTTTACAGAGTAGAAAAAAAAAAAAAGTATTCTTTGTACTTATTGACACCTTTCCTCTAAGGAGCTGGAGGTATTTTCTATCTCTAAAAGATAGGAAAATAAGATGCCATAGTTGAGAGGATTTGTCTGTATGAGTGAGGGACCAGAATTCTCAACCAAGTTCCACTAATTCCAAAGGGGCCAACACCTTCCCTTAAATGATGTACTGTTTCACTATCATCCACAACATACAGAAATTCAGAGGTGCAGGGAGATTAGGCGTGATAGAAAGAGGCAGAATCTAAATAAGATCAGTATAGGCTTCTCATATATATCAGGTCTCTTCAACCTTTCCAACCCCACCCCCCAAAGAAAAAGAAAATAAGTTTTCCAAAACAAATGTCTTCTAATCTCATAGGCAATGCCATGGCCTCTAACATAGTAAATGCAATTTACATACCCGTGGAGTGGCCACAGCAACACTGATGTCGATATAATCCCTATACACAATCTCTTTGGTTGTGTCATCAATCACTGTGAGGCAAAAAAGCAAAGGTTATTTATACATTCTCACCAGAGCAAGGGGTAGAGTGGGGATAAGAAGATGTTTGTAAGGCAAACCTGATTTTTATACCTTTCCTACTCCAGTCAACGTTGCATCATTATTTAATTTCTTAGGTCTCACACTTTCTTTTTTGTATCTTCCAACATTCCCTTAACACATGATACCTAGCACACAGTAGTACCAACAAATTTTATTGTATGATTCTTCACTTTAGCAGGAGTAAGAGCAGTATCCCTTAGTTTAAAGAAAAAAATATGCCCTTCTTCCCAAAGTGAACAAGAACAGTACAGCCTCTTCACATTTCAAAATTAAAACGTTACCCACTGAAAGCCACATCTACCATGTTTTTGGTTTACGAGCAGTAAGAAGTCAATTGAATGTATATATAATGATGGGTCGGGAGTCAGGAACTTATCTTCAAAGTTAAAATCTGGCCTCAGATATTTATCAACTGTGTAACCCTAGGCAAGTCACTTTACCCTGTCTGCTTCAGTTTCCTCATCTGTAAAATGAGCTAGAGAAGGAAATGGCAAACCACTCCCATATTTTTGCTAAGAAAACTCCAAATGAGGTCACAAAACGTCAGACACGACCAAAACATGACAGCAGAAAATGGGGACTTACATGGGTGGAAGAATTGAAAGGGCAAGCTCTTGGAGAGAAGAGACTATTTTTCAATTGTCTTTGAAATCTCTGGTGCCTAACCCAGTGTGGGAATGTAGGGATACCCATCATGGCTGAAGAAGAGAATAGAGTAGTAAACAAACACTTATATGGTGCCACTATGCACCAGGCACTATGCTAAAAACTTTACAAATATAATTTCATTTGATCCAACAACTCTTGAGGGTGGGTGCTGTCATTATCCTCATTTTATAGGTGAGCAAATTGAAGCAGATAAAGATTTAATGATCTGTCCAAAAGGAAAGAATCATGCAAAAAATATGTATAAGAATATTTCCTCAATTGGTGAAGGAATAGAAATGTCTCTGAGGCTAGATTTGAACTTAAATCTTTCTTCTGACTCCAGGGCTCTATCCACGGTACTACCTTGCTACCTGAACAAATTATAGTATAGCAATATAATAGGATATTATTTCATCATCAAAAATGATGGAGAGACCAGAAACAAGACAGACATTCTCAGATATGGTCAAAACATAGATTTATTTTGCTTGATTGTGACTATTTGTTACAAAGAAGGGCTTTTTTTCTTTTACTGAGAGAGAGGAAGAGTAAAAGCTCTCACTCAAAGAAAAGAGAAGATGGCCAAAAATGAATATAAGAGAAGTTCAAAAGGAGATACAAACTAGGCAACATTGAAACAAGCTGATTTATTATGTTTTTTTTTTTAAGTGAATTGTTTATAAGAGAGATTTGCAGTTTTACATACAATTCTCTTTTCTGTTAATTGTATATAGAAATGTTCATGTTAATTTGTTTGTCAGGTTCAGAGTAATAAAAAGTAAAATTTAAAAATGTTTTCATTAAAAAAAAATTGCCCAGACTATTCCTCTCAAGGCTGTCTATAATTCTTTGGGGCCCTTGGCTTGACAGATGGGTAGTTAAAGGATCTTTGATTCAACTCCATCTACTGGAAGAAGAAAGGTATCTAAATGAGAGGGAAAAAATGAGACTATCTTATTAAATCAAGATTTCTAAGGTGAAAATAAAAACAATATTTGATTCTACTAAAGATCTGATGAAGGATCAAGTCCAAAAGCCAAAAGCAGCACAAAAACTCCTCCCAGTAAATTCATTCCCAAGAGATCAAAGGTTGGCATGGAATATGCGTCATGTACAGAGGTCAATTTCTTAGATAACATTGAGGGTGTGTGAAGGATGCCCTATGAGCTTCCTACTTGAATGAGACTAATTACCTGGGTATGAACAAGGCCTCCAAAGAGGCAACTAGTAGAGCAGTAGATAAAGCACTATGTCTAGAGTCAGGAAAACTGAGTTCAAATTTGCACTCAGAGACAATTAATAGCTGTGTAACTCTGAGCAAGTCATTTAACCTTTGTTTGCTTCAGTTTTCTCAACTGTAAAATGGGGATAATAGTACCTATCTTGCAGAGTTGTGAGGATCAAAAGAAGATAATTGTAGAAGTGCTTAGCACAATACCTGAAACACAGAAGGTACCATATAAATGTTAATTCCTTACGCCAACCCCCTAAAATGCTTGCTGCCAGAGCAACTCTGAAGTTTTGCTTTGAAAATGAAAAACGTTTTCTGACTAATGGGAAAACTGACACGTAGGCTGAAATACATCATGTCTTTGGTTTTAAGAAGGTAAAAATGAATGATAAAGAGGAAACTTTTACATAAAACATTTATTTTTCTATGCCAATAAAGAAAGACTTTTTAGTTTGGGGATAGCCATCACAGGTATGTATGTGTGTGTACATCCTGGCCCAAGTGGACTCACCTGCATTCACTGCTGGCTGTTCCTGTAAGGCAAAGGCAGAGGCCTTCACAAATGCTGACATGAAGCCTAGTTTCAGGTTGTGTTTTTTCAGAAAACTCTCTTTGTGTCGGGCCCGCATCTCCTGTATATTACTGCAAAAACACATTGTAAATATAAGGGAAGCACATGGGTTGATTTTTTCTAAACTCATGCATAGAATAAAATCTACTAAAGCCCTACTCCAGTGACTGACTTTGGGAATCTAGGGATTAGCCTCATACCCTAGAGTCCCAAAGTCAGGCTATTCAAGTGGAGTAAAGGATAGAAAAGTTCTGGGTATAGGCCTCGGAACTATCACTACCACCACCGAAAAGCCAGCCTAACTAAAATCAGAGAGGCTTATCACCAGAAATTTGGCCATGAGATTATTTTTCCCAGCCACAAATACTCATGTAATCATCTACTAAAGCATGGAGGGCTTATGCGCTTCATTGATGAAGGCATCCCCACCAAGAAGGGTCACAGATTTTTCCTGAAGTAAAAACGGATTAGGCAAGCATTTTACTATAATTCCTAATTTCTTTAGGTTGTTTCCTTTGAACAAATTGTGAAATGGTTCACTGAAGGTTATCATGATTAATGTGTTCTAGTACAAGGAGAGATAAGAAGGAATCAATGCCAATCTACTTCTAATATACTGCAGACCCTTTGAAGGTCTTCCATCATTTTTTTTCTTTCTTTTTTTTTTTAAATGTCCCTTTTTAAAAAATATATATTTTAATTACCAGATGTTTTCCACCTTCCTTCCTTCCTTCCCTCCCAACACTACATTAAAGGCCAACATTTGACACAAATACATGTGTGTGTGTGTGTGTGTGTGTGTGAAATTAAGCAACACATAATTCCTCATATCAGTTCTTTCTCTCCCATCATTTTTTTCAAATATTACTATATAGCTTTTCATTGGTAGAGAACATGAACTACAACAACAAAAAAAATCATGTTGTTTGTGTGCTAAGAACCTAGATAGAAAAAGAAGCAGTTTTGTTAGAAAATTATTTTTCAAGGACCCAAAAATTAAGGCATGTTTTGCACCTATTATATTCCTTGTTCCTTTTTTGGCTATGGCATTAACTCACCATGTTGACAGCATGAGCACATAGGCCCCCGAATAAGCAAATTAACTCTTCATTCAAAACCATGATAAAGCTTGAGATGGCTATTAAATAAAGTGATCTAGGTATCATATTGTTCCCCACCTTTTCAGGTTCACTGCTACCAAGTAAGTTTCATGATATTTAAAAAATGAAGTCTGGTCTCATACAAAGCTTGAGACTTTAAACTTCACTCTTTCCCTTATACTGGGGAAAAGCAAGATTTTCTAAGAAGCCTTCAGAAAGCTATAGGACTCTGTTCACCTGCTTCTTCCTCTCTCAGAAGCACTTTAGAGTCTGAAAAAGTTTTCCCCATAATTTTATCACTGAGATATCTGTACTTATCGGAATAGATTCATATGATGAAAATTGAATTTAGGTCTGTCTCAGTCCCAATGCTTAGTCCTCCCTATGTAATAGCTTTAATATAATATTAAAGTGAAAGATAAGACATGACACAACTTTAACTATCCATTCCAGACCTTTTTGGCTTCAAAAAAGGAAGTTTTCCTAGGGGGGTTGATTGGGTTTACAATGTTTTCCTGAGTCTAACCTTATTTACTGCTAGGATTACCACCCTAAAGACATTACTGGTTCCCAAGACACAAGAGCCGCAGAAGAGGGAAAGAGAAGTGATAAACATCTTTGCTCTCAAACCTACCCAAATTCTATTGCCTTGGTCATTAAGGAGTTTCTATTTCTGAGTTCTGACCCTTAGTAACAGAGGCCGTGGCAACTAGGGAAAGGAGCTGGTCCTCAGAGAAGCCCCTTTTGAATGAGACAATGGCATAAACACTAAAGGCAATCAAACCAAACCAGATTACTAGATGTACTGAGACCCTAGGTCACTGTAAAATGACACCTTGATTAGCTACTGAAAAGAGGTTGAGATACTGCATTTCCCTTTCTGTTTTGTCAACTCTATCTTTGACAGCCACAAATATTTACATGTGTTGTCTTAAGAAACTGGGTAGGATTTCAAAGTACAATTCAATTTATGTACAATTTAGCTTTAATGCAATGTAATACAAGCTGTTTTGCTTTCTAATCCATTACCACAAGCTCCTTCCCTGCATCAAATATTCAGAACATTCTTGCAGCTTCTAAGAAGGAAAAAGCTCTCAAGCTCTGCCTCAACTTCTCCTGGTAATTATAACAAGAAAATATGTGCACTAGAAATCTTAGTACTGAAAGTACTTGATGCTCCAAAATTGGATAGATATTTGGATATGGATATTTATCCATAAACTCCCTTCTTTTACTCAAAATTATATTCCTTTTTTGAAAAGCTGGATATCTCAACCTCCCCCAAAATATTGACAAAAGGAAATCAAAATTTTATTAAGAGTGAGGAAGCAGTGCAGGAAAGAGTCATGCTTTCTAACCAGTTTTAACCACAGTTACTATTAATCTAGGCAAAGAAATAATGAACCAACCACTTAACTTGAAAAGGAAGCAGAATATTGGTTCTGTGCCATTTTTACTAAATCATTTCACAGAATGACAGGATGTTAGACATGAAGAAATTGTTTGGTATCAACAGTGGTGATACAGGGAATGCTGGTGACATTTTAATAGGAATGGACTGAAGATCCAGAAGAACAAAAATAATAATATTAATACATTCTGCTTTGAAAGAAAAGTAGCTTTTGCAGCAGTTGATCATCTATTCCAGGCTCCCAATTTTACACACAAAGAAAAAAATTCCTGAAGAGGTGACATGAAAATGAGCTGGAGAAGGAAATGGCAAACCACTCTAATATCTCTGCTAATAAAACCCCAAATGGTGTCAAAAAGAATCAAACCACAACCGAACAGCAACAATAAAAGCCTTAGGAGTCCCAATTTAGTGTTCTTTTTACTTAGTAATATGACCTCAGTGAAGCAATGGAATAAAGCTAGTAACTTGGCCTCTTTCTCTCTATTCAAATATACCTGCCACTATGAATATATTTAAAGATTTGTTGCATTTTTATCTTCAGACCTGAAGAATCTAAGAGGCATACATAAGTTTGGAGAATCAATCAGAAAAAGAAACAATCATTCCACTGTTGGCTAAAAGAAACCTATTTTTCCTAATATCAATACTGGAAATTTCTCTCTAAGTATAGGACAATGACCATTGTTTCTACATTTTCCAAATACATAGAGATAGGGTTACAGTTCCCACCTCATATCAATCTCGTTGAAAGTGGTCAGCATTGCACATGTATTTTGGGCCTCCTTTAGGCGCTGAGCAATACGTTGTCGCATCCTGTTCATTTTCACCTAAAATAGAAAAGAGGGTGAGAGTCTAGAAAACTGGATTCTTGAGATCAAGTCTGATCCCAGTTAAGCTCAAAGCAGTATCAGCATTGGAAGGCATGGGATTAAGAAACAAGTAGGATGGTGTGATTCCATACAACAGGACCTGTACTCTGCCCTTTTCTGTAGTGATATTTTTAAAAGGTAAGGAAATCTTACTTGCTTAAATTCACCTTAAAGTTTTTTCCGGCACTGGCGCCCAGGAAATGGTTTGCTTTTAAAATCAAACTCGAGTCATGCACAAGACCAACTACTTGTGGCAAAAAGATATGCAAAGGAAATCGGACATTAGTACTTCTGAAGTGGCAATTTTTCTAGATGCCGCTGCCTTGTCAGGCAAGAAAACCCACACTCTTGCCCACACTCGAGGTTTTTGTCCTAGCTGACAGAAGCAGCAACAATTTATTGAATAATGTGTTGGGCACCCCTGCTTAGGAAAAACATTCCCTGAATCATCTCTCAAGAGTCCAAGTCAATATTTCTACAGGCCTTGCAAATGATCACTCACAAAGGCATGCCTTAGTTAATTTTAACTTACTACTTGTAAAATATTTAGCATCAGGCCTGGCATATAGTAGGACTGTGTGTCAGCTATTACTATTTACCACTAACATGATAAGTAGGCCATAGGTCTGTGATTTCATTCAGACAGGGAACCTCTGAGAGAAGAAACTCATACCAATGCACAGATTTTTTTCTGTCACACATAATCTTGAGAGCTGCGTAAGGCAGCAGTATCTAACTCAAATAGAAAAGGGGTCACATTAGAAAACCACATACTAGTACTGTCTCTTTTCTACTGCATTTCTACTTTGTTATATATTTCCTAATTACATTTTAATCAGGTTCTGCTAGGGATGTTGTACAGTGTTTGACACCTCTGGCCAAGAGCATTGAGAGTTTATGTAATTTAGAGACCAGACTGGATTCCAAGAGCTCAGTCTTCTTGGCTTTGAGATCAACTCTTTATCTGTTAAATTAGGCTTCTGCACAATATATTAACAGTAGCTTTTCTAGCGCTTTACAATTTAAAGGGCATTTTTCTCATAACATGTATGTAATATAAATCTTGTTATAATTTTTATAGATAACAAAGTAGATTCAAATAGAGTGACTTGCCCCAAATCATCTTTAATAAATATTACAAATAAAGTTAGAATTCAGAACCCTTCTGTTTCCAAATTCAATTTTTTTTTTCTGCCCTACACACTACCTCTTAAGGGACTGATTGTGGGCCAAGGCTGGACTGGGGGAGTATTTAGTGAGATATTTTATAAAACAGACAATTTTACTGGCTACAAGGCTGATCATTCCTATTTGATAACAGTATTCGCCAGCCATTGTTTACAATTCTACATGCCTCCCCTTTGGTTTCCCCATCCCTAGGAAGTTGGTAGAAAGCATTTCTTAAGGCTCTTGAGAAATGGTGAAAACTGAACATATTCTCTGTCAGTTTCTCATTGAATTACCAATCTTTAGTCTAGGAATTTTAACTATTTTGTCCAAATTCAAAGTATATTTTGACATCAGGGAGGACTTATGAGCTCTAGAAATATAAGCAAAGCCTACGTAAACATAAGTCCAGCTTCCAGGAAGTCACAACCAAGGAGACAAATTCCTGAGACAGGTTGTTGATTTGCTTATAGTAATCTGGGAACTGTCACTGTCCTGCTATGCCCCCCTCCTTAGTAGTGCCCTTATCACCCTAAAACTGGCATTCATTATTCCTCAGCAGCTTACCCTATGTTCTGAGCGCACACCTTTGCCAGCTCCTGGCTCTGCTGCTGATACAGCATCAGAGGGTTTTACTGCAGACACTGGAAATGGAGAAAATGTACAAATATATCAGGAAGGGAAATGATTTTTACTATTACCTCTTCCATCTTCCCCCCTTCCCAAGGAAAATGGGGTTAAGTGACTTGCTCAGGGTCACACAGCCAGAGACTAAAACCAGATTTGAACTCAGATCCTCCTGACTTCAGGGCTGGTGTTCTACTCAATGCGCCATCTAGCTGCCCTGCCTCTTGCATCCTTTACAACATCAAGTAGACTATAGATGCTTAGTTAAAAATACACAAAGAATTCAGCCAAAAACTGCAGTGAAGGATCCAATTAGGCCTGACATGAAAACTATTCAGAAGGAAGGAATCCTTGCAGACTTGTAATAAACAGTTACAAAAAGGGACACATGGAACTTGATGAACCACCCCGCTTCTATTTCCATGGGAAATTCCATGGGAATAAGGTGTTGCTTACCAGGTTTGGTATCAACAGGTTGTGATGACACAGGAGGAACTGGGGGCATCTGAGTAGGTATAGATGCAACAGGTTGGGGAGGGGGAGGAGCTGCCACAGATTCTGGTTTAGGGGCTGCAGCAGGGGGAGCTTCAGCTGGTTTGGCTTTAGGAGGAGCAGCTTAAAAAAAAAAAAAAAAACATACTATAAAACTAAATAGCACAGGCCTAAAAAGTAAAGCTACAAAGAAAACCTGCTGTTCTAAATTCTATTTCAACCAATCAATTTATTGAATGATTCTAGGTATCAGATACATAATAGGTGGAAACATAAAGAGGTACTAGATATTTCCTTACCCTCAACAATTCCTATAGGTGGTTCTAAACCAGATTGTAGTCCTATGTATTCTCAGTTCTTACCTGGGAAAATATAGTTTAAAAATAATATTTGTAATGTACTTGGTATAGAGCCTTGCATGTAGCAGGTACTCTTTAAATGCTTATTCTCTTCTTCTTCCCTTCATAATATTTATAGCCAAAAAGGGGATTCAAGTTAAAACAATTTAAATAAAATATAAACTATGTTATTGCTTTCTCTAAGAAGAGAATGTACTATGTTGATTTTATTTGGCAAGTATCTCTTTAAAGTATAGTAAGACTTACAAATTCAAAGTATTTCATAGACCTTCCCCCCCCCTTCCCTTATTTTCACAACAATAAGGAAAAAAAATTTTAAATAAGACCCTATACTTTACATTAGACAGTAAGACAAACTCTTACCCATTTGGAAACCTGTTTTGTTTTTTTCCCTTTTTTACTACAGAATGTAAAAGGTCAAAATCTAAAATTTCTCAAAAGGTTTCTTTTTAATCCTTCTACTGTATTCCTATCACTTTCCACCTTTGGTTTAATAATGATCCCCAACTTTAATTGGTTTCAATTCTCCATTCTTCCCAATGGTTCTTACAGTCTTAGGCCTTGAATGGTCAAGAAAGCAACATGGATTTAATGGACATAGAACTGAAACAGATGTTTCTATGTAATTTATTTACTAGGCACACAGCCTTATTGCAATTCCACACCTAAAGTATATGAAACACCAAATTACTTCTCCTTTTAACCAGAAGTAAATTCGAGATATAACAGTTCTAGATTTAAAAAGATATCAGCTCATTAAAAGGCTTGCTTCTATCACTTTGGGCACAATCCTTGAGGTCACCCCTTCTTCTCCAAGAATATGGTGGGCTTCTTGTGCAGCTTCCAGGACTCCTATACAAAGACTGCTATATCCCTTGGAGGAGGAAGACACTCTTCTTTCTAGAATCAGAGATTTCTCCCCAAGGCCTAATGCTACCCTGCACTGATTTAGCAGTTTACTCCTTCACTCTTCCTCAAAGTCACTAAATATGTGGTCTTCTTGTCAGGAAATCCTATCTAGACTGACCCATTTCTTTTACTCTTTTTTCATCTTTCTGAAATACACATAACTAGCCAGTTGAGGAGTTTGGCTCTCTGCCTTAATGAAAGATGCCTTTCACTTTCTACTAAGCTAGCAGAGCAGCAAGGTATCTCAGCTACAAAATTTCAATACCCAGTGCCTGTCTACTATTATGGCCTGAATCAGACTTTTATAAACAAGTTTTTAAAAAGATTTATAGGACTAAAAAGAATCTTAAAGAGGTCATCTAGGGCAATCATCATCTTAGTGATGAGAAAACTGAAGCCCAAATAAGTTAAGTGATTTGCTCATGGTCACAAAAGTAGCGACAGAACTAGGATTTTACCAAGGTCTTTTGGCTCCAAAGTGTCAAACTTGTTAGTGAATGAAGTTCCTACATAATCCAAGTGACATTCAAATTTTTCACATTTACAGAGCAGAAATGACTGGCATACCCAGAGTCTGTTTTAGCCACTTCCCAGGGTCTCAGATATCCCCGAGTGATTTTCCATAACTCTATCTTTAACAATTCATAATTTCAAAGCTAGTTTATCTTGTTACCAGAAGTGTCATGTCCACCAAAATTAAGAGGAGAAGCACTTTTTCACATCCTCTATCTTCAAAATATAACAATTCCCATATAACATAGGCTGGACTAAAAAATAAATGATATCATGCTCTGAATTCTTGGATATACACTATACAAAGTGCAACTCCCTCCCTCTGGACTATTGTCCTTACTCTCTTGAAAATATATAAAGTACAGAATGAGAAATGTGCGCAGGTAAAGAGAGGGCACTTTGATATGTTCTACATCCTTACTACTCCTTATTTATCAGTCACTTCAAGTTCATACTAAACAAATATTGCCACTCTTACTCCCTCACCTAAGATGGCTGGAATGCCAAGGAGAGTTCTTATGAGGTGGGAGGGAATCAGTACTTTATTTTCAGTCCCATCTCCAAGGTGGTGTGTTGGAGACCATGACAACAGGAGCTCCTTCCTTACCGCCAGTTTTCCTGAGAGTGAACAGAGGGGTTCCTCCTTCCACTTTCCCTCCGTCAGGTACCAACAGGGCTTCAATCACTCCATTTGCCGGTGATGGAACCTGCACAGATGTCTAGAAAAGGGAAATGGGATGGGGGAAGAGTCAGTTTTTATTCAGTACTAGAATCAAGTTAATCAGAGACAACAGCAAGCACAAAACATAAAAGAAGTAAAAGACATCCATTTTTCCTTACAAAGCAATAACAAATTCAGAGTGTATTTAACAGAAGAAGACAATGAAGGAATTAGCATTTTCAACTCTTATCACTGTGCCAATACTGTAGATAGAGGAATAAAAGCCAAATTTCTCCTACCTTTTCAAGGAGCTTACATCCGTTAGAATGGGAAGACAACAAAATGCAAATACCAAAAACAATACTAAAAGTTTCATTACAATTAAGAAGGATCAAGAGAGCATTTATAGAAAGTTCAGAATTCTAAATGTGCAGATGAGCAGGGTATTCATTCTATCTAGCTTTGAGGGGAAAACTGCAATGCTATTGCAAGAGAAACAGGAATCCCCTATATAGGGAACACCCAAGTAGACCAGTTTGGCTGGTAAATGAGAGTGCTTAAAAGACAGTTCTGTATAAAAATGTAAAAATGTGAACTGAAGCTAGAAGGGAAGGTCTTTAAAAGTATTTCGCCTACAGGAATAGGAAGTTGCTGAGGGCTTTCAAAACAGAGAAAGGCTTTAAGAAGATTAATTTGGAAGCTGGCCAGGTCTATGGGGGGAGGAGGGAAGCTGTAAAACCATAGTCAAGATACTCCTATTAAGAACACCTGACAGACAAGAGAACTATACAATTCTGCACACATATATTGTATCTAAGATATACTTTAACAAGTTTAACATGTATGAGACTGCCTGCCATCTAGGGGAGGGGGTGGAAGGAGGGAAGGGAAAAATTGGAACAAAATACATACGTTCTGTCAATAAAAGGCTATTAAAAAAAATAAAAGAACACCTGACAGGCACATGATAAAAGTCAAAACAAGCCTTTAAAGATTTCCATGACCTGTTACAGTTTGGAAAAACCCCAAACATACTCACAAACTTAACTATTCCATTAATAGTTCCTTGGCTATTTTTCGTCTCTTTTGCAGCCTAAGGAACCAAGGGAAAGGCACTAAGCACAATATACTAAACTTACCTTGTCGGTTTCAATTTCACAAACCACTTCATCTTCTGAAACTGTGTCTCCAACCGCTGAAAAACAAGTGCTTGTCTGTCAGACAGAAAACTCTTAACAGAAGGAAATTTTTAAAAGCATACATTTGACAAGGCCATTCTTTGAAAAAGCCTGAAGAAAATGCAGGCGATATAGGATTCTACTAATCAAGACACATTTATAGTTGCTTAATTTACTTATAACCTGGAGAAATATTTGCTACATGATATTTATGCACATGGAATAAAAAGAAGAGTATTCAGCTAGGCAGGGCCAGCCAGCTCTACACACTCCTTATCAGTCAGAAGCAGCACCAGAAGATGAGACCTTCAGATCTTTGCCCCAAATGAATTCGGGTCCCAATTGCTTGAGGACAGAATGATGTAGTGCAATTCCTAGGGAGGACAAAGCAATAGGGCCACGAGGCCTTGGGAATGTTGTAGTTCCATAAACAATGCTGGCTGTCAGATAACAATCAGTAATAACAAGGTTTCTTAGACAATGTAAGCCACAGAATTTGATACTAAGACCACTCCTCAATTCTACCTCTAAGCCACAAAATTAGCATATTAGTGACTTGAAGCCCCTGATCTGCCTTTTTCTTATAAATTTATCTTCTTGCTTCTGGTTCTTTGATAAATTTTTTTGGAACTTAGCCTACTTCAACTGACATTACAATTACAATGAACTTTGCCCCTAGACTTGGAATAAATAAAAATAAAAAGAGAAAGTATGAAATCTTACCTTTCTCCCACCTGACATCACCCTCTGTGACAGACTCTGCAAATGCTGGTGTCTTGACTGTAATAACATCATTCTCTAAATAAAGGGGGAAAAAGTCCCATGAATAAGTAACTCTTTTACCACTATTTAGTTTTATCTTTTCACTCATATTCCTCTCACAACAGGGCAAAAACCTCAGTTTAACTCACAAATACTTACTGCACACTGCTGTAGTTCTGAAGAAGCGAACATTCAAGACAGAGTCATCTAAACTACAGAAAAAAAAAATCCACATAAAATAATTAACTCCTGTTAAGTGATATGCTTCACATAAAATCCTTTTTTGTTTTCATTTTTTAAATAAAAGCACATGCTCTCCTTCACAATCAAAATTCTATTCCAAAAGAATTGTTTTATATGCTTATAACAGTACTCAATATGTATCACACCCTTAATAAATATAATTCACATAGCATATAAAGAAACAAGATTGGTCTTATTCTTTCAAATGCGAGTCTGGACAATTCAATCTCCCAAGGCCTCACCAAAAGAATCAAGTTCTTTATTTTTTCATTTTAGTTTTCTCTTCTTTCCAATTAACTAAATTCAAGTAGTATTTGTTACATGTCCACATATGGCAGTATACCAAATATTACGGAATTCCTACCTTAAAGCTTACAAATTAAGATCAGATAAGGTAGGTAACATTAAATTTGCAAATTTGTAAATGATAATATAGAGACTCTAAATACTACACTATATACCCTATATCTACATTCCAGCAATATGAACTACTAAAAGAGACCATGGAATTTTTTTTTTTTTGACATGACAATACCTCTCTATAGTTTCATATTTTATTTCAAATATCAGCACCCTGTGATTCAACAGTAGCAGACTGATTAGTGCTTCAACACTCATGATGATCTTTAATGTAGTTAATATATCATCTTCCTTAGAAAACTGTGAAAGCCACTATAATAGTTGCTTGCCAACCTCTTACCAGCATCCTCAAAGAGCTTCAATACAAAGGGGATAGGGGAGAGCACCATTATTTATAACTAAGGGTTAATACAAAAACGATCTGGTTAGCGTTTCTTCAGGCTCTGCATAAGTGAACATGATAGGTAATAATCTCTGATTAATTCAGAATTCTGGAGCGCCAAAAATTAGTACAAAACTTAGTTTTGCATTATATATTCTATAGATACATTTATGATTAAAGAAACCAGATAGATTTTCTTGTTTTTTTTTTTTTTTTTTTTTTTTTAAGAAACACACTGGACAACTTAGTGCTAGGAGGCTTTACTGAAGCTTTTTTCTTTTTTAAAATAATTTATTATCATATCACTTTATCTTTAAGGGAAGAACCCTTCTCAGAAATGTCACTGTTGGTGGTTGGGATATTATGGAAAACATTTAACTTATGTATCCTTGTGTTAAGGATGTTGGTACAATGTATTCAAATCAAAATGGACATTATTAAATTGAATTTGAATTTTTTAATTGACTTCGCTATCCAAAAGGCAGGGCGCTCCTAAAAATTTTAGTAGAACATGAACAAAACCAGGATTCAACTGAGAATATCTTCTTTGGAATACACACTCCTAAAAGCAGCCAAACAACTTTATTCCAAAAAGGTAAGCTATATTAAAATGTAAGCTCTCTGAGGATAGGGGCTGTCCTCTTCGCTTTTATTTGTATGCCCAGTGCCTAACATGGTGCCTATCACATAATGAGCATTTAATAAATCCGTGTTGCTGGTCTGCTTGCCTTTATAAATTGGAATGAATTTCCATCTAATCTTGTAGAATCTCCAGTTTCCTAAACACATAGTACACATACTCTTCACATTCTTTTAACACTTCAAAGTATTAGTTAAAACCAGGCTGTCATCAAAAATAATTCTAAACCCTCAAAACACAAGTTATGATTTCTGCGCCTAGAGGCCAAAAATAAAAGCCCTCCTAGATATAGATATCCTGGGAAGGATGACCACACTTCCCACATAACACTTACACAATCTTTTTACTGTAAAGGTAAGCCGGTCCCTGGCATAGGGAGATACCTGCAAGGCAAATGACAAAATAATAAATAACAACCACCACCATTAAAAGCCTCAGTTTTTGCTCTTATCACCTACTGAAAAATACTGGGCTTTCTTTTGGTTCCTCTCTAATCCCTAAAACAGGGTAGAGGATAAACTTGAATCAGTAATACATAACATTTTAAAACTACATAGGGACCCTGGGTTTCTATTCCCTTGGGAATAAGCAATTTTTTTCCACTTATCAGATTCAAACCTCATTATTCTTTTTTCTACCACTTTTTAGCTTAGTTGATCTTAATCAAGGCAATAACATCTCTTTCTGGAAGAAATCTAAGCTATCAACAAACTTAGGAAAATATGCTCCAAATCACTAATAATTAGAGAAATACAAATTAAAGCAGCTCTGAATTACCACCTCACACCTCTCAGATGGAGTCAGATGACCAAAAAAGGGATAATGACTAATGTTGGAGGGGCTTTGGGAAAATGTGCACATTAATATACAAGTTAATAGAACTGTGAATTGGTCCAGCCTTTTTGGAAAACCTAGAGTTATGGCCAAAATGTCATTAAACTGTGTATACCTTTTGACTCAATGATATCATTATCACTATAACCCAGGGAGAAGAAGAAAAAACAAAACAAAACATGTGTACAAATTTATTTAAGCTCTTTTTGTAGGAGCAAACAACTGGAAACTAAGAAGGTTCCTATCTAAGGGGGAATGACTAAACACATAGAGTATATGGATATAATGGAATATCAACGTTTAAGAAACAATAAAAAGGACAGTTTCAGAGAAATCTGAGATGTATAAAGGCAGACAGAAATAAGAATAATGAGAACAATTTATCTAGTAACAACAACAATGTAAAGACAGACAGCTTTGAAACATTTAAGAACTCTGATTAATGTAAAGACTAGCTACAACTCTAGAAAAATAATGATGAAGCATTACTTAGCAAAGTGATGAATTCAAGATGCAAAATAAGATACACATTTGCAGACATAGCCAATGGAGGAATTCAACTATAAATACTTGTTACAAGAGCTTCTCCTACCTCTTCACACCCACAATGGGAAGGAGTAGCAATGTGAGGAGGGACAGGGACAGGGTGGAAAAAAAGGAAAAAGTGGAGCACTGAGGTATCTTTTTTTTTTTTTTAAAATGCAATGAAGAAAAGACAGGGAGGGAAAAAACACAAAGAAACAGGACAATTTTGAAAGCTACAAGTTGAAATTACATGTTAAATAACTTGCAAATTTATATAACTTAAATAAGTATAAATTTTTCAAAAAGCAAACTACATAATATAAATCTTCAGTTTTATGTATAACATTTTTCTGTACAACATATGTGAAAATACTCATCTTATTTGGTGTTACTATTCATAATATAAAGAAAACAAAAACAAAAGAATTTTTCTCCATCCTCAAATTGTTCTACAATTAACCATTTTTGCCACTGATAACTCTCCGTTATAATGACATGTCAACAAACTATTAGCAAGCAACCAGTTGAAAATTTGTTCAAAATTACTAGTAATCAGAGAAATGACAATTAAAATAACTCTTAAGCTACCATATTACATCCATCAAACAGTAAAGATTTAATGAAAAAACTCAAGGTGGGTGATAGAGAAATCTAACTCAAACTGTCACAATGTTGAAGGACTGTGAATTAATATGACTATGCAAAAAAGCGATAAAGAATTATGTAATAAAAGTCACAAAATATTCATCCCCTTTGACCTAGAAACTTAACTATAGATTTATGTCCTAAGGAGGTCAGCAAAAGAAAGGATTCATCTTCTGGGAGATGATTATGAACCATTACATAGAATTCCCAACCCCAATATTTTTGTCCGCCTGCATTTTTGATTTCCTTCACAGGCTAATAGTACACTATTTCAAAGTCTGATTCTTTTTGTACAGCAAAATAACTGTTAGGACGTGTATGTTTATATTATATTTAATTTATACTTTAACATACTTAACATGTATTGGTCAACCTGCCATGGGGGTGTGGGGGGAAGGGAGAGGATGGGGGGAAAGAGGGGAAAAATTGGAACAAAAGATTTGACAATTGTCAATGCTGTAAAATTACCCATGCATCTAACTTGTAAATAAAAAGCTATAATAAAAAAAAAAGGACTCATCTATATAAAAATATTCATAGCAGCATTTTTTCTTTTCTTCAAGAAATTTTGAACTTAACACCAAAAGGAAAAAATAAAGTAGTATTTCCACATACAAAGTAGAAAGAGAATTGTGTATACAGATGCACGTACAACAAAGAACATGTTTTTCTTTTTAAGTCTAATAAATTCAACATGTTATTTTCAAAGTTGTCCTGCTTATGTGCTGCCTACTCACAGAAGATCAGCTATGCTCACTTTTATAATGTTCTGATGACCTATTTTTCTTTTTTTTTTTTTTAAATCTGGTATAACCTCTCTACTCCCCCCCTCACCAAATGAAAGAAGAAAATCTCTGCTTCAGATATACACAGACAAGCAAAATAAATTCCTGCATACATCACATTTGAAATTGGACCTTTGAGTTCATCACCCATCAGAAGTTAGGTAATGTATTTCAGCAGCATTTTAAAATTTTATTTTCAGTTCCAAATTCTCTCCACTCACTGAGAAGATGGGAAAACATAAGTCACAAAAATGGATAGTCATGTAAAACAAATTCCAGAGTTAGCCATGGCCAAAAAGAAGAAATGTTTTGAGCTGCACTCTTGAATCCAGTTTTCTACATGAAAGTAGTTAGGGTTCATTATAAGTCCCTCAGTTTTTCAAAATGGATCATCTTTCCAATATTGTTATTGCATAAAGTATTCTACTTGTTCAGCTTACTTCCATTTGTATCATGATTTTCATACAAATATTCCCAGGTTTTTCTAAAACCATCCTCCTGAGAGAACTTATAACTACTGTTGGGTCAAAGCCCATACCCAATTTAATAGCTTTTGGGGAATAATTCCAAACTAATTTCCAGAAGGGTTGGCGTAGTTCACAGCTCCACCAACAGTGCTTTAGTACATGTGTTTTCTGCATAGTTGCTCTAGCATGTCCTTTTCCTTTTCTTAGTCAATATGATACCTTCAAGGTGGTGCGTGCCTCAGAGTCACTTTAATTTGCATTTCACTAATTATAAGTGAATACTGATAGACTGAATTCCTTTCTTTGAAACTGCCTATTCATCTCCTTTAACCTTTTACCAATTGGGAAATGGTTCTTTTTCTTGTAAATTTGATTCAGTTTCTTATATATCTTAGATCTTTTTCAGAGACTCATCAAGTGAGGCAGAACGAAAAAAGCAGAACCAATAGAACAGTATATGCTGACCAACTAAATTAAGGTTAGATAATAGCACACAGAACCAATAATGTTGCCTTGCACAAATGACTATACATGGGTCTTCATTTCTTTTATCAAATCAGCAAATAATAGAAAGATGGAGCCATCAATCCCAATCATTTTCTTATGTTTATGTAACTTGGACTTGTGCTATCTGTTTTTCTTTGCTCTTTGTTTTATTCTAGGATTGTTGTTGGGGGGAGTGGGAGGGATTTTTTTTTTTTTTTTTTTTTAAGGAGAAATAGTCTATTCTAAAGCTGTTTTTCCATACCTACATACAAGAAAAAAGACCCTAAAAATGGGAAGTCTCCAACGTATATTCCCTCTACAAATTCTACTGGGGGAATGAAAATGAAGTAACTCAACTATCCTTATGGATATAAAGATTCTGTTAGGACTACATTCTTTATAGTAACACATCCTAGACTAACTTGAATGATTGAAGAAGCATGAAATGTGGAAAATATGTTGGATTTATATATGATCCTAAAGTCATCCCTGTCTTTGAAACTTTCTGGATTTAACCATTGAGAATCTAGTGGATCTACGATGCATTTCCAATCCATTCCAAAACAAGTCTTTTCACTTCAATATTTCATTTTCCATCCTACAAGAGGGAATGTTTACTGACAATTTTCAGTAAGCTCATGTGAAAAAACTGCTCACGTATCCTTAAACCTAATATGTAAAAACACCCTGAATGTTGTTAAGAGTCAGGGCAAAACTTACCAGGCAAGGAACGCCTCCCTAAAGGGCAGTTCCCCTGTAGAGAGAAAGCATTACCAGAATTTTTCAAGAGATATGACAAAAAAATTCCCACCACCACCACCACCACCAAAACACACCCTCCCTTCCCCTAATTATCGCAGTGCTGATTTAAAAAAAAAAGAAGAAAGAAAAGAAACAGGAGATTTAAATGGTCCGCTGCGTGAAGAGTTTTAAAATGGAAAGGACGAAGACTAGGACTATGATTTCAATAGTACAGGAAACTCCCTTACAAAAAGTCAAGTTTGCACCTTCTCTGCAAGGTACAAGAGCCCAGGGTTACCAGGGCCAGCACAAGTCCTATCTAGCCACTAAGACACACTGCCCTTTTTTTGAAAAGTGGCCTTTTCCAAAACTTAAAAAAAAAAATCTTCACTCTTCGAAACTAGAACAGACACGATAAGAGGCGTCAACCGAGGGAACTGGCGTCAGCCTGACCCTTGCTGCCCTGCCTCCCCCACACCTCACGCTCGCTTGCCCTCCTGCCCCCCGAGACCTCGGCCTTTCACTTCTGGGCCTGCGGCAGGGACGGACCCCGCGGGGCGGACAGCGTCACGGGACGCCCGCCCAGTCCCAGGGGCATTAAGAATAGCTCCAGGCAGAGCCGGGCGCGGACCTTCGGCCCCTCCAGCCGGGGGGAGGAGGCGGTTGTCCTAGTAAAGGTCACGAGCAGGAAGAGCAGCCTGCGCTCCGCACCGCTACTCCGCCCCGCGGGGCCTCCGGCCCGGAGCACCGCCGCGGCAGCAGCGGGGCGCGGAGCGAGCCCGGGGGTCGGGGCGCCACAGAGACCCGCGGCCGGCGCGGGGCTGGGCTGGGGGTCCCGGGCGGAGACAGGAAGCGGGATGGAACGCAGGAGCCCGCGCCTCCGCGGGCCCCGGGCCCAGGCGGCTCCGAGCCGCGGCCCCGGGCTCTCCGCGGCCTCCTCGTCCCGGTGCCCTTGGTGCCCGAGCCAGCCCCGCCCCGCCCTGCCCTCCAGCCGTCGTGGGGTCTGCACGGGCCCCTGCCGCGCGGCCTCGGCCCGCACCCGGCCCGGCCCCTACCTTCTGGAAGGCGAAAAGCGAACGGCTGAACGCCCGGGACAAGCAACGTGAACGGGACAGCATCGCGATCCAGGTAGTCGAGCCTAGGGCGGGCGGACACCGGATATAGGGCCCGGCAACAGCCGGAAGCGCGGCGGACGCTGCTACGTGAGCGGGGAGGAGGGGAGAGAGGGTTATACCATTGTACCTCTTTGGGGAAGGTTGTCGAGGGATGGAGGCCGAACCTGGGCCCTTGGGCAAGCTGAAGGGCCTCTTTTTATCTGCAGTTATAGAGGGCGGACACCGTCCCTTATTTACTTCTTAACTTCCCTAGATACTGAGCCCAGTGTGCCGTAAATAGTAGGCGCTTAATAAATGTCTTATGGATAACTAATGATAATGGTTCTAGACATGTATTGGTCAACCTGCCATGGGGGGGGGATTTAACATATTTAACATGTATTGGTCAACTGGGATGGGGGGAAAGAGGGGAAAAATTGGAACAAAAGGTTTGGCAATTGTCAATGCTGTAAAATTACCCATGCATCTAACTTGTAAATAAAAAGCTATAATAAAAAAAAAAAAGGACTCATAACTTTCCTTCCTGCATAACTGCCCGAATAAATCACTTTCTCCTTCATCTCCTGCTTTTCCCAGTCACAAATCCTCAAGGCTGTCTTGTCTATGTCCTTTGTTTTGACTTTTGAAGCATTTGACCATCCACCCTTTCAATTCACTCACTCATTTACCAAGCGACCCATCCATCCCCTTCTCTTGAAAAGCTTCTCTCCATTGGCCTCTCTACTGTGCCTCTTATATTCTGGTTTTCTTCTCTGGACACCACTTCTGTCTTCTTCACTACTTTGTCTCCCTACCCCTAAAAATGAATGCTCATCATTTCTTTCTTCCTTAGCTATCTCCTCTGTAAGAAAGACACCCAAATCTATACTGTCAGCCCTAACTTTTCTCTTAATCTTCAGTTTTACAACTAGTTCTGGATATCCTACTATGGATAAAGTTGAAGGAAGGAAGGTATTGTGAAATTGGAGAAGGAGGAGGGACTATGTCAACGTAAACATTCAACTTTAATTTTACCTGGACCAGCTGATCTCCTCTCCCTGAAAAGGGGGAGGGGAAAAAACTTTTTTCTGCCAAGGAACATTGGATATTTATAACAACATTCATGGGTCATACAAAATTATCAACTTATAGAACTCAAGCAGTGAGAGCTTATTATAATTAACTTTCAGCTCATCATTGTTTGCCGTTGCCTTGGCAAAAGATTTTGCTGGACCTACCACAGTTGCCAGACATTTCCCACCCCTGGCTTATGTCATCCTTCCATCATTCAAATTCAAAATTTTGACCTTCTCTCATCTCATCTCTCCACTTTCATGTCTTCTACTCACATCCATTCAGTTCAAAAATTTTGCTCATTCTCAATAACATCTCTCACATATCCTTCTTTATTCACACTACCCTCACTCATTAGAACTATCACAACAGTTGCCTTTCTAGTTTCCCTACCACCAGGATTTTTTAAATTTTTGTTTTGTTTTGTTTAGGCTTTTTGTTTAGTTTAGTTTAGTTTTTTTTGATCAGCCAACCAGTCAACCATCATTTATGAAGCACTTGCTAAGTACCAAGCACTGGGTTTAGAACTAGAGTTGTAATTTCTTTGATATGGTGAATTTCCTTACAATTCAACATGTGTATCTGATAAACCTATTGTCTAGATAGTTGCTGGGGTACTAAAAGTGACCTTCTCATATTTTGGCACCTAGTATGGGGCAGGGGCTGGATGTGAAATCAGGTCTTCCTGATACCCAAGCTTGGTTGACTGGCTACTACTGTACTCTCTATCATATACAATCCTGCCAGATTAATATTTCTTATGGGATTCATTGGTTCCCCAATGTTGATCAAATTCTGTCATTCAAAGCTTTTCACTTCTACAATCTTACAATCTGTCCTTCCTTTCTATTTGCACTTCAATCACTTTCATAGGCTATCACTGCCTCTTAGCTGAACCAGTTAAATCATTTAACAAGTGTTTTTACTTCTCTTTTGCTCTTCCAACTAGTCCATGCTTTGTAATGCCAACAGAATAACCTTCCTTATTAAGAGGCCTGGTCGTGTCATGTCATTTACACAAAGAGCGTAAAAATCATCAGCGGCAAAATACTGCTTAATAAGCAAAGTTCAAACTCCATTTTCCTAGTATTGCAGGCCCTTTACAATCAGCATTCTACCTTTCTAGCCTTGTTTATATTTTTTTCAATGTACTTTGCACTGAAATAAAGCTGAACTACCCTCTGTCCCCCATCCCCCAAACTTCCATCTGGCCTTTGCTCATACCATTTCCCATTCCTGGAATGCTCCTCTTTTCACTCTATGTTTAAGTAATTCCTGAACTTTTCAAGGCTCAACTCAAATCCATTTTTCCTACCAACTACCAACCAGCTACTCCAGGGCTTTTCTGAAGTTCTTTAGCACCTTTTAAGTCCATGTCAGCCACCAATTAGAAGACACAACAAATATCAACTAAAAATCATTTATATGTCAGGCTTCATGCTAAACACTGGGGATACAAAGAAAATGCATTGCACTGAGGCAGGATACTTCAGGATGAGAGCTGGTTAACAGCTGAAAATTCAGTTTGTCTGGAATACAGAAAATGTGGAAGTAGTAGAGCAAAATATCATATATGCTACTTTGAACTTAATGTTCCCCAAAGCAATAGCTAGCATATGCCTTGGACATGGTGGGTACTTGAATATTTGGTAAATGAACATCAGATTGAATGAGCTAGATTGCATGTCTTTTTGAGAATAGCAATGAATCGTTTTTCTTCCTGGGTTATTTTTACTTTCTGAATCCAATTCTTCCTGTGCAACAAGAGAACTGTTTGGTTCTGCACACATATATTGTATGTAGGATATACTGTGACATATTTAACATGTATAGGACTGCTTGCCATCTGGGGGAGGGGGTGGAGGGAGGGAGGGGAAAAGTCAGAACAGAAGTGAGTACAAGGGATAATGTAAAAAAATTACCCAGGCATGGGCTCTGTCAACAAAAAGTTATAATTATTTAAAGAGAGAGAGAGAGAATAGCAATGAATTAGTTATGCTTTTTAATAAACTGAGTATCTAGTACAGCATTGCACTCTAGAAATGTTTACTAGTGATGAAGATAAGGATGGAGAAGAATAGATGAGTGAGCTTAGAAGTATATTTATAATTCATAATCAACTCTTGTTTTCAACCTAGCCTTACTCAAAAGTCAAAAGTGTACCCATCTTATACAGAAAGCCATGTCATTGTCAACATATCAATCAACATTTATTGAATTCTGTTTATGTTCATGGTATTGTGCTAGATGGAGGAAAATATGACATTTTTATCTCATGGCCCTTAGAATCCAGTTGGGGAAATAAGAAGAAACAATAGATAATACACAGAGTGATGATACAGACAAGAATTGTTCAGGCAAGAAAAGGATATTAATAATTATGATCAAGCTTGAGGTAAATAATGGAACTTCACAAAGGCAGTGAAGTTTGAATTGAGCATTGAAAGATGGAGTTAAGTAGACAGGAAGAGATAAGGTACTTTGAATGAGGGAAACTAAGAAAAGGCACAGAGCAGGCAATGTTCAATGTGTAGAAGAGAAATAATCAGTAGACCAATTTGATTAGAAGAGGCAACTGGATAGCTCAGTGAATAGAGCTCTGAGCCTAGAATCAAGAAGACCTGAGTTCAAAGATAACATCAGACACGTATTAGCTGTATGACCTTGGGCAAGTCACTTAACCCTGTTTGCCTCAGTTCCCTCATCTAATATGAGCTAGAAAAGGAAATGGCAAATCACTCTTTATGTTTGTGAAGAACACCTCTCAGACAGGATGGAGCAGGGAATCACAGAGTTGGACATGACTGAACAACAATAATGGGGGTTCCTGAATGCCATTAAAAGAAGTCAAGCCTTTATTCTAAAGACCATGGAAAACTATTCAAGGTTTTTGAGCAAGATCAAAGTGATATTTTAAAAAGATTAACCTAGTAGGGGGGAATGAACTGGAGTAGAAAGAAACCAGAAGCAGAGAGATCAGCTATTCTTCAACATTTATTAAGGGCTGACTATGTGTGAGGCCCTGTGCTTGGCACTTTGGATACAAAGATAATTAATGAGGTGACTGCAAGAGATAGAAGGTAATAGAGGACCTGATCCAGAATGGTGGCATTGGGAATGGGAAGGAAGAGACAAACCTAATAAATATGGCAAAGATAGAATCAATAATGTTGGACTGAGGGAAGTTTTTGAAATTGGGTGACTAGAAAAATAGTAGTTACTACCAAAAGAAAGTCTGAAAGGTAAAACAAGTTTTTTGTTTTCTTTTGTTGAAGGAAGAAAGGAAGGAAGGAAGGAAGGGACACTATCTATCTATTGGGTGATCAGGAATAAGCTGCAAAGAGCCAGAAGACAGGTTCTGCTATAATTAATCAATAAGGGTCATCCCAAATGGGATTTATATTACTTAAATTGTGCCTAAGGAATTAAGGGGAAGATGAGGGCTATTCACAGAAAAGATATTTACAATCCTTCATTAAACCATTTCTGTTAACATAGGCATGTAAGCACTACATTTTCAATTTCATACTTGCCTTTTCTTCTTCACAGAGCATCCTGTCCACCACCTTGGGGCAGCAAGGTGGTACAGTGGATACAGTACTGGCCCTTAAGTTAGGAGAACCTAAGTTCAAATCTGATCTCAGACCTTTGACACATTCTAACTCTGGGCATGTCACATAACCCTGATTGCACCACAAAAACAAGAGAAAAAAATGTGTTCCTTTGGATCCCCTCAAGGTATTTAATAAATCTTATTGGATGACCAAATGTTTATTGAATTAATGAAGGAATGGTTTGTTGACTAAAAACACCGACTTTTTGACAAGCTCTATCATTTGGTAACCTAGTTGGTGTGATTCATCACACAGTGTCTGGCATAGAATGGGTGCTTAATAAATGCAAGATCAGTTGATTCATTGACTGTCTAGTCTTCCAGATCTTTACCTTGATTGCAATTTCCTGAAATCACAAGGCTACTAATGATTTTGTGGGAATGAGTAGAATGGCTCTAGAGCTAGTAAGAAAACAATGCATAAATACCAACCATATTTGCATTCTTGCCACAGTACCAGACATATTTGAAGGCCCCAAAACCACTAATTAGGAATCAAAATAATCTAAATTGCACTCATAGAATGTTAGGAATAGAAGAGATGCAAGAGATGAGTTATAATCCTCCTACCTCATGACTAGTGGTGTCAAGCCTAAGACATTAATTGATTTTTACAAGATCACATGGTCACTGGAGCTGAGATTAGAAGTTAGGGCTCCCTTCTCTTTTCCTATTCTCTTTCCAAGGAACTATCCCCCCTCCCCCTCATTTATTGCTGTTAACATCAATTTGGGCTGCTAAGGGGTGCCATGTGCACAGAATTCTTATCTTGCTGAGTTCAAATTTAGGCTCAGATGCTTACCTGCTGTATGACTCTGGGCAAGTCACTTAATTCTATTTGCCTCAGTATCCTCATTTGTAAAATGAACTGGAGAAGGAAAGGATAAATCATGCCAGTATCTTTGCCAAGAAAAAAAAAATGGGATCAGGAAGTCATACACAACTGAAAGCAACTGAACAAAAATGAAATATTGGTTTGACATCTACTTAATTTCTCAAGAGGTTTTTGCACTTTTTCCCCCCGAGAATTTTGATCATAAGCATAAAATAAGTGAGCTTGTGATGTGGCAAATTTGGCCTGTGGACACATTAGTATCTATACAAATACACACATCTACACGAACTTTCTAGAAATACAAATAGGCTCCACACTCCATGGCTCCCATTCAGTTATGAAGTTTCTGTCCTCACAAACACACAATCTGCTGTGAGAAAGGAATTCGTGATGACTGTTGTACCACAGCTACCTAAAGTTAATTTTCCTTTCTTCTTTTACATGGTTCAACTGGGCGTGTGTGTGTGTGTGTGTGTGTGTGTGTGTGTGTATGTGTGTGTGTGTGTGAAGATATCAAGGCCTGGCAAATCATTTTCTTTGCTTGTATCAAGAACTGAGGCAATCAGGGAGCCTCTAGTCAATAGATAATGTTCCCCTGGAAGATTCAATGGCAGATACATTTTTCAATGCCAATTATTCATTCTAATTTTTAAGTCACAGAGGGAGAAGACAGTAAAGCTGAGGAAACTTTTGGGATAAATATTACAAAAGACTTTTCCCTAATTCTGTCTCCCCCCCACCCCAATTCCTGGTGGTTCTTTTTTGCTCATTCCTGTGCTCAGCTGGTGTCTCTATCCTCTTCCATTCAGAAAGCTGGATTCTGGAAATCATAGCATCTGGTCCTTTCCATAAAGTTGAAATGGAGTATTTTGCTGAGGGCTAGGTTTCTGAAGGGAAAGAGAGGAGCACTGAAGGGAAGAGAAGAGGGGCATTCATTTTGGAGGGGATTTGCCTAGGTCTTCTGAAGTCAGGGCCCAGAGCTCCACATGATGGCATCAATCAATCTATCAGCAAGCATTTATTAAGCCGCTACTATGTGCTGGACCCCATGCTAGGTTCTGAGAATTAAAAGACACAAATGAAATAGCCCACCCACATCTTCAAAGAACGTACATTCTATTCATTGAATCAATAGCAAGGGCTTGTCTACATTTCTCTCAGATGGCATAGTCTAGTGCAATTTGGAATCAGAGAACCTCCTTCCAAATCCCAGTCCCATTACTTCATACCTGGGTGACCAGGGACAAACCATTTAACTTTCTTGGTCCTTAGTTTTTCATCCATAAAATGAGTGGATTGGACTAGATAACCACAGAAGTCCCTTTCTGTTCTAAAGAGGCCCCTGTAGGTTTTGGGAAAGAAGAAAAAGACACTTTTTTCAGGCTGTTTTACTGAACTGAGTTAAGCTAAGCTTTGTAGGCACCTGAGCAGCATAGCCACATGCTGGGAAAAAGCTCAACTTGCACTTGGCTTACTTAATTTGCATATTCATAAGCCCCCCACAGCTGGTTGGCTGCTTGGCCTTCAGTAAAAGCTTTTCAGTGCCAGAGGGAGAGCTCCAGCACCGTATAAATGGGCCCTGCCCTTTTGTCCACTTGCCACACCCTGGGAGCCACTAACAGAAGCATCCCAATTCATCTTAGCCACATCGGAAAAAACTTTACGGAGAGAGGAGCAGAAGAGAGGACAGTGATTGATCAAGTTTATTTTTCCACAAATGTTGGTGGACATTGTAGCCGCAAGACATCTCTCTCCCCATCCACACTCGAGAGAAAATGTCCCCCTGACACAAAGTTACCAGGAACCAGATTGGATGTAATTCTTCTTGGGTAAGTAATAATTATCTCTTACTCTTAGCACTTTTGCATCCTCACAATAACACTCTGAGGTACTTAAAATGAGGAGTTTGGGCTGACATGATTATGAGTATGGGCAAATAGTAATATTCCCATTTTATAATTGAGGAGACTAAGGTTAGAACTTTTGATTCCATAGAAGGGTTAAAAAATAGTGTGGTATAGTGGATAGAACATTGGACTTGGAGTCAAGATTTCAAATTCCATCTTAAACACTTACTAGCTGTGTTAACCTGAACATGTTTCTTGACTTTTCTGTCTCAGATTCTGCATCTATAAAATGAGGATGTTAGACATGACCTCTAAGTTCTTTTCTGACTAAATATAAATTCTATGATCCTATAAAAAGGCTTTAAAGCAACTCATCTCGGACATGTTTGAGGAAGCCAAATAGTTCCTGATTGTTGATGTACCAATGAAATGAACAAAATTATATAACAGGCAGACTACACACTGCATAACTTCTGAATAGGGACTAAAAGGGAAAAGACTGGGAATCTTGACTGCTCTAGGAACTTCTAATCCTACCATAAACTAACTTAGTTATCTCTAAATAGCAATGATACAGTGGGGTTTCTTTTCTATCATCATTGGTTTTAAATATGAAAGTGAAATGGCCCACGCCATCTGGTGAGTATACATTCAACTGACTAAATCAATAGAAGGGGCAAGCTACTTGGAAGGAAGGTCTGGAATCTGATTTCTCTCCTTCAGGAGACATTATCTTTTGTCTGTTTATTTATGGAATGTTGACCCTGGATAGTATTAAAGAGCAAAGTGGGGAGTATCCCTGTGCTCCAAACAATTGGGACCTGTTACACGTAGAGCATCTTAGTCACTTCATCATTGAAAATGAAATAGAATCTTAATGTTAGCAAGAAATATACTGATACAAATATATATATATATATGTGTGTACGTCTATATCTATATATTTATATAGATATATATATATATGAGTATGTATACACACAGAAAAAAAAAGGGTCACACTTTTAGTTATCCTATTAGTAGTAAAAGCAGAAATGGAAGACTAGTCTGGCCATAGGGAAAATTGTGTAATTGGCCAAATTAACAATCACAGACAGAAAATCAAAGGGTGGATAGGGTCTTAAAAATAATCTAGTATAAGCTATTAATTTTATAAAGGAAATCTAGAAAATTTCAAAAATCATATAGCTAATGATTGGCAATCAAGACTTAAGTTTCCTAACTCTCACTCCTGTGTTCATTCACCATCCCCTGGCATGTTATAATTCCCTACTAACCTGAAAGTAAAGCAAGACTACTTGCTTTAGTCACCTTGGTGGTAATAATTCAATGAAATTAACTCTGAAACTTACTTTTCCCAAGAGTATTTGCATTTTAAGACATCAGAATGCTTAAACCATTAAATGTCTAATAGTGAAATTTCTAATGGTTGTTCATTCATTGTGGCATCCATGGGAAAGGGAGAAAACTTTGGGATAAGGCAGTTATCTTACACATCACCCCACTCAGATAAGTTCATAACAGGATTTAACAATAATAATGATGCATTAAGATTTGTTCGCAACAATCCAGGGAGGTAGGTGCTATTATTATCCCCACTTTATAGGTGAGGAAACAGAAACAGATACAAGATAAAGGACTTTCCTAGGAACACATATCTAATAAATATCGGAAGCTGAATTTGAACTCAGGTCTTCTTGACTCCAAGGGTAACTTGACAGAGTGGATAGAGTGCTAGACTTGAAAGTCAAAAGACTCCGTTTCCCAAGTTCAAATCTGGCCTCAGACACTTATTGGCTGTATGGCCCTGGGCAAGTCACTTAAGCCTGTTTGCTTCAGTTTTCTCATCTGGAAAATGAGCTGGAGGAGAAAATGGCAAACATTCCAGCCAAGGAAACCCTAAATGGGGTTATGAATAGTCAGTATGACTGAAAAGCAACTGAAAATGTTTGCCTCTCAATTCCTGCATTTTATTCACTACCCCATTTACTTGCTGGGACCAAAGTCTCTTTGGGGAGACTAACATAAGAACTCACTGAATTAAATATGTCCAAAAGAGCTAAGGCTTTGCTGATGAAAATACAGAAGGAATTGCACTAAACCAAAATTCCTGAATCTTCTATGATTAAGGCTGATCTTTAAATAATAGCAATGATATCAGTGATTAGACAGACTCAGCACAAGGCCAGTGCATAATAAGTACTTAAGAATTATCTGCTAAATGATTATGATAACAAAAATAGCAATAGATGGTATCTTTTATCCAAACACTTCAAAGTATCTTGTCTTTTTTTGTTTGTTTGTTTCTAATTTAATCCAGAAGAATCCTCTCTGTTTTTTAAAACCAACACATTCAAAAACACAAGTATCTTCCAGTCACTAAAGGTATCACAATTCTCCAGATCCTGGCTTTCTCTTTTGGAACCACTTTGGCAGCTGTTCCATAGTATTCTTATAGCAGTAGACTACTTAGTTACACATTTAAAGGGAAGTGGCTTGTTGGGAGTTCTTTCTTGATAATGCTACTGTAGCATTATCTACCACAGTCTAAACTTCTATAGGCCCCAGTTTGTGTGGTTTGATATCTTTATCCTCAGTCAGACAAAAGGAGATTGCCAATTTAAGTGTCTTGCTCATTCCGTGTGTGTCTGTCATTCCATTTCATCTGTGTTTTGCATCTGTTGTCAAGGGAAGCCCAGTGCTGACTTGTGGCTTGTTCATGAGTCCCAACCATTCTTTACTAGTGGTTGAAATGTGGTTTTTGAGGATGCTATCTTCACATTGTGCAGGGAATCAATCCAGTTCAACAAACATTGGTGAAAGGAAATGGTTTTTGTATCTTCTGTTTCAAATATTCAAAGATGAAGGTTTTACTGATAATGGCAAGTGTCATATATTCTAAGCTCTATATGTACTGGAGAAGAAGTATAATTTGTCCTTGCATACTGATGTTCAGACATTTTGTGTCAGAAAATTATGTTTTCTGTCCAATAGTCACACAGATGACTGGTTTCCATGATGCATTTCCCCCCCATCTCTTAGGAATAAAAAGATCCAAACTTTTCTGAGATATTGTGGGTACCATACCATTTGTGGTGTCTGATGAATGCCCATCTTTTCAAGGATTTCCTTTCAGTTTAACAAATATGAAATACCTATTATGTCTAATGCATGGTGCTAGGGATGTGAAGATAAATAAATCATGGTCCTTGTCTTTAATGGATCTTTTTACATTCATTATTTCTACTTCCTCTAGAGAAATAAGAAATTCTCAGTTTGGCTTCTGGTCTTATCTCTCAACTAAAACTACTTTCTCCAAAGAAAAGACAATTTTGTTATTCATTCATTTCTGACTCTTTATGACCTCATTTGGAGTTTTCTTGACAAAGCACTGGTTAGATAAACATGAGAAAATATTCTAAGCATATGGAGTAGTAAGATTAAAAGGTGCAAAGACAAGAAATTGTGTCATGCATAAGAGAGGTTGATCAATGTAGTATCCTAATCACTTTGATGAATTACCACAATCAACTGGATAAGATTACAGGACACTGACCTTTGTCTAAAAAGCACCTCTCAAGGGAACAGACATGCACTCTAATATTTTGCTTAGAACAGTGGTTTACAGATGTTTTTACATCTGTATATATGTATCTGTATGTATTACATCTGTAATGTAATTACAGATTACATTCTGTATACAGAATCAATACAGTTTGATTGTATTGGAAGAGAAAATGGCAAACATTCCAGCCAAGAAAACCCTAAATGGGGGTTACAATCAATAAATTGTTTTTTTTCTAATAAGTATGCTGAAGATGAGGTGTTATTCTTTTAATGCCTGCTGCATAAGTGTTGTGGTGAGTGTTAAATTGTAATTATCCTAAAGGGCTGATGCCCAACTCAGAAGCTGGGAAAGTTGAGAATTTGCACAGCTTTAGAGGGGGTGGAATGGGGAAAGTTTATGAGTAGCTGTGATTCTGGTGAAGACCAGACCAGTAATTGGCTTCCATGGTGAGAATGAGATGTAAACCATGCTTCTAACCAATTAATGAGATGGAATCAAGCCATTGCTCTTTGTTGGGGGATGGGGGAGGAGAGAGGAAGGATGATGGTACTTTTCCCTCATTCATCTCTCCCAGAGACTTAAAGGGCATAGGAGAAGCTGCCTCCAAGATATTTGGTAGTATCACTGGATAGAACTATATGGAGTAAAATCTAAGAGGCCTGGAAAGGTAGGAGGGGGCCAAGATAATGAAAGGCTTTAAATATCAGAGAGCTTTATATTTGTTCTTGGAGGTAATGGGGAGCCACTAGAACTTACTGAATATGAGATGACATATTTTGATGGTGTAAAGGGGAGGGGCAAGAGGGACACTGAACTCTTACAAGGTGAGCTGCTCTCACTCTGTAGTTTATAAAATAAGCTGTGAAATGGCTTGACCCTTTTCCTAGCACATTCTCTCCCTACTTGCTATAGTAAGGGGAGAAGGGGAATTTCTTTTTTGTACCCCAAATTGGAAATAAAGGTGACTTCTAGGAGAAACATATAATAAGTTTAAGAATTCCATTTCCTGTCTACCTTCTTCTCCTTCTTTCTTTTTCTAGAGTTCCACCCCATATTTAATGTTACGGGTAATTCTAAATCCAAGAGTCCTTAAGGACACTGGGACTTCCTAGAGGAGATTTCCTCAACAGTGTGCTCCTTGAAAAAGAAGGAAGATTGCCAATGTAGCTTCCACATCTGGAGGACTGAAGTCATCTTGAGGACTGGGGGGAGGAGATCTGAACCTTGCCATTTTCTTGATATTACCATGAGTTTTTAGGCTAATAAATATCTGATGAATGGGAATTATTTGTTTAGAGTCCCCAAAATGTCTTTACTTTCTGAGAGGAATCTAATGAGCCATTTGAGTAATCTGTGCTTCTGTATTTATTGTTAACTTCTGTAAATTCTTTTCATTTTATGCATCTTCTATAGGGGACAAAATAAAAGCAACTGTATATACAATACTCTATTGTATATCATGTGCCAGTGTGGACCTACTGGCATATTGAGACTACATATAAACTATGTCATGAACATTCATTTTCCTGGAGTGCTCCAAGTTGTAGTATGAGCCAAAGAGAATGATCTTTTGAGTAAAAAATTGTCCCACCACGATTAGATAGGTCATACGCACTATGAGTGCTAAAATGATATAATACTACTGGCCTCAGATATCAATACATAAATGTGAAGGGTTTTGAGCACTGAAGTAGTAGGTACTTAAATGCTTATTGAATGGTGTTAATATAAGGAGGTAAATTTGACCTTACAGGTATCAATGACTTGGTGGAATGACTGGAATACTGCAATGGAAAGATGATATGCCTTACTCAAAAGGAGCACATTAGATAAGAGGTGGTTGTTCATTTTATTTCTGACAAAAACAAAATAGCTGATATTACATAATCCTTCCTAAATTTTTCTCTTAGTGTTGAGGGTGCCACCATTCTCTCAAGTCACCCAAATTCACAACTAGGTGTTATCCTCAATTCCTCAATCTCCTCTAAATCCAATTTGTTGACAACTATCAATTTTATTGTAACTTGAGCTCCAAAGTCTATTGGTATGGGACACTTTCCTCATTGGTGGAGATCAATGCCTTGAGTTTCCATGAGGAATGGGGTAGAGTTGGCAAGAGCAGGGTAAAGAGGAGTGCTTTCCTCAAGTTTTTGGATCTGCTTGGAATCTCTCTAGTCCCTTTGGTTTTGGGTGCTTTTGACTTTCAGCTTCAAAAAAGATGGATGACGCCAGCCCCATTTTGGCTTGCTGATGACAAAAGGGGCTGGAAAGACAGATGGCAATCTCCATTATATCCCTATTCTCCAGCTTGCTACACTAAAAACTTGGGTAATTTTCACCTTGGGTGAGATCTAAGACTCTCCCCTTCCCCCCCACCCCACCCCAGTTTCATTATCTTGTTCCCTGTGGAGGAGTTTCTTTACACTGTATTGTTTGGTAAGTATTCTCATATATGTATGTATATATCAATATAAATATATAGATTATTGTTGTCCTTTGTTCTTGAAAAGGACCATGACATCAGGGAGGTGATGCTATTACATGCAAATGAATTGGATTTAAGTAAGAGAGGCTGTATAAGGTAACCTCCTTCATTTTCCCCTGCAGAGTCATCTGGGTCCAGGAGCAAGATACAAATCAGGACTAGTGAAAACCCTGGATGTGTGTGTGTGTTTCTGCATGCTCGTGTGTACTATGTATATATGTGTGTGGGTAGATACTTTTCTGGGTTTTGTTTTTTGTTATTGACTTGGAAAAATGGATTTCTTGAGCACCTCCTTATTATGGGTGCTGTGGCATTGGTTTTTGTGATGTCTCTTGAATTAGTTCTCTTCCCTCCTCTGACCCTAGTACCATTCTGGTCCAGTCTTTCATTACATTTCTGCTAAGAGACTTGCACTTGGACTATTTGCAGTAGCTTATTGGTTGGTATCCCTGCCTCAAATTTCTCCCCATGCCAATCTATTCTCCCTTTAGCTGACAATTTTCCTTCAGTGCAGGTCAGACTGTGCCACTTCCCTCCTAACTTCCCAAATAACATCAGGTGGTTCCCTTTATAAAATCTAGCATTTGAAGCCCTTCATAACATGGCATTCCTGTCTCTCCAGTGTTCTTACACCTTAACATACACTGAAATAGTATGTGATCAAGTGCCAATCCCTAGTTTCCCATTTTTACTGGTGGTGTTTGGCGGGTTTAAAAAAAAATAGTGTTGGTCTAAAATACTTTGTCACCTATTCTTCAGTTTTCTAAAACACTAAGTAATTAGGAGTAACAAAATTCTGTTTCAAACAGTAAACAAATATCCCATTTTTTTAAAGAGAAAGGTCAATGCTAATAAACTTTATAGCAAATCCTGATAAAATTATAGAAATATTAAGAGAGATTATTAATATATTATTAAGAGAAAAGGTATGGTATAGTTGAGTATAGGACCTAGAGAGAGAAAGACCTCCTACCTCTGATATTTACTAACTGTATGATCAGAGGTAAGTCTCAAACCCTCAACAGTTATAGAATCACAGATCCTTTAAGCATTGATAGTATAAATATCGTTAAGAGACTTGTGCTTATAAACTTATAAAAAAGAGAAATGTTGTTACCATCAGAACAAGACATGCTATTTTTATTTCATCCCCATAAGGCATGACTGACCCTCCTCAATCAACCAAGAATATTTCTTCCATGAAAACTTTCATCCAATAGCTCAAAGGCATGCTAGTAAACAGCTTGTACTTTTAATCATTCAATAGACATTTCTAGATCTTGTTTGCACTTTGATTTAACAGAGATGGTAGGCCTAGTTCACATTTAGTTTTTAACCTGATTCAATTCAAAAGTCATAGCTTGTAGTTGTTGAGCAAGTAGTATCGAATACTCCTTTTACATAAGGTTCAACTATAGGAATTGAGTCTGAAGAATGAATGGATGATAAAGCATTTATTAAGTGTTTACTATGTGCCAGATACCATGTTATGTTGGGGATATAAATACAAGAAAGCAAGACAGCACCACCCTCAAGAAGCTTACATTAATTGGGGGGAGAAGGCATAAAAGGTAGCTAAATAAATAAGGATTTGAAGGAGTAATTGGATAATAGGGAACAAACTGATATAAAATGAAATGAGCAAAACCAGAACAACATCAGACATAATAACAGCAAGATTATAAGATGATCAGCTGTGAATGACTTAATGATAATGCAAAACTCTATTCACCTTTAGAGAAAGAACTGGTAGAATCTGAAAGCAGATTGAAGCATACTTTTAAAACCTTTATTTTTCTTGTTTGATTTGTGTTTCCTTTCATCATGAACTAATATGGAAATATGCTTTGCCTGACTACACATAAAACCTATATCAAATTGCTTGCCTTTTCAATGGAGGAGGAGGAAAGGAAGAGAATTTAAAACTCAAAATTTTTTTAAATATTAAAATTGTTTTTTCATGTAATTGGAAAAAATAAAATAATAAATTTAAAGAAAGAACTAGGAAGTGACATACAGACCTGATTTGAAACAAAATAAAGGCACTTATCAGATATCACCTGTCAGAACCCTGAGTAGTTCCAGGGGCAGAATCTGGGTTTCTAGTGGGAGAGGTGAAGAGAAGATATAGATTGTCTTCCATATTTGAAGATATTATGTAGAAGAGAGATGAGACTTATTTTTCCTAGGGAGCAGAAATAGGAATAATGGGTGGAAGAGAGGCAGATTTTGATTCAATATAAAAACACATTTCTTGATTATCACAATAAAAAAAAAACAAAAAAACAAACAAACAAAAAAACAACGGAATGTGCTGCTCTGAGCAGCAATGAGTTCTCCATAGGCAGAACTCTTTAATGGAGTATAGGTAATTATATGATAAGCATGTTTCAGAGGGGATTCAAGCTTCAGGTAGGAGACTGAACTAAAGGACCTTTGAGATTTCTTTCATCCCTGAAACTATGATTTTTAAATATTTCTTTAGCTAGAGCAATATAAGATTTGCCTAGAACACCAACTACTTTTCTGAACCTCAGATTTGCCTGGAATAGAGGCAGTTCTAATTAATTAAATTAACCCCAAGTAGTGTGGAGGGGCAAGGGGAAAGTCCATTTAGGTAGTGTATAAGCAAATGGTTATAATGGTGACTGGGGTTTTCAAAAAGAGGGAGATTCTTTTTAACGTCCACTTGAAACCATATGAAACAATTTTTTTAAAGGGGCCAAGATAGATAACATCTAGAATCAGTCAAATGGTACAATGATCATACATTAAAAACAAACAAACAAAACAAAACAAAAAAAACCAAGAATACCACAGGCGTACATATCCAAAATGCAGGTGAGGGGCATGGGGGAAGGGGAGGAAAATGAGCATAAATCCAGATAGGCAAACAGGGTCCTCTCTGAAAGGTAAGTTTTAGGAGTTTCTAAGTTTTGTTCTTTTTCTCTTCTATTTCAGGAGTTTGCAAAGCAGAATTTGAAAATCTAGTCCTATTATGGTCTTTCTTTAATCCCTGGACTGAAGAGTCAAAGTTTTCCTCCTTTACTTGTTCCCTCTCAGTCTTCTAACTTCAGAAAAAAACTTCATCATTGAATGAACTAGTGCATTACTGAGGATAGCCTCATAAACTTTAGCTCTGAGTATTTAGGAAAAGAGACCCCAGTTTTGGAAAACAGAAACAAAAATATTTATGAATACTTTCTGGTTCTAAATTTCAGTGAAATTATAGCAACTTGATAATCTTGTGAGAAAACTGTCAGAATGGATCCAAATTTTCTTTTTCTTTCTTCTAAATCTCAGACATATTCTCACATGGGAGAATCAATGAAAGAAGAGGGAAGCAGCCCATCTTCCAGAGGATGTGGGCAAGACTCACCCATTTCCTGGGACCAAATTACCATTTCTAACTTTGTTGATTCTGACTGGTTTTGTGATGAACACATACAAGCTAAAAGGGCTAGAGTAGAAACTATCATACAAGGCATGGCTCTTTCACCAAACCCACTGGTAACCTCAAGCAATTCCAGAGAAAAGGATAGTGGCCATCTCACAGAAAAAAGTAGGGAGAATAAGAGGAAACAAAAACTTCCTCAGCAGCAGAATCCCCAGGGGGAAGAATACTCAAGGGCCAGCAGAGAAAACTGGAAGAGAGAAGGTCCTCATTTTAAGGAACAACTTCAAATGCTGCAGCAGCAGCTAAGACATCTTCAAGAAAGACTCTTCCAGCTTTCTGAGCACAGTGTCTTAGTTCAAAGCCAAAAAGCTACTGAAAAGAAAAAAGATTCTTTAAAATACAAGAATGACTCAAATGACCTTTGGGCTATAGGCACTGATCAGTATAAAGATCTCAAAAAGAACTTCACCAAAGGAGAGAAACCCAAAATTTCTGAAGAGGAAAGCCAATCTAGGACTCCCTGGTTGATAACTTATGAAGAGAAAACTCTATCAGAGATATTAAAGAAAGAATTAACTGGGGCTGTGTCACAGGTTGTAGATTCAGTCTTAAGAAAAGTATTTACAAAGCCATCAGGTCACCAGATTCAATTGATAAATAGCATCCAAGTGCCAGGACAGGACAAAAAAAGTAGTTATTCTATCATTACAGGGAACACAAAGAAAGATCAGTTTTCTATGGAAGGTTCCCAGAACATGGCACAATTACAAGCTGAAGCCCAAATGAGTGCTTTGTCATTGTCCATGAAGAAGTATTCAAATTCTTTAGGGCATCCAGTCAATTCAAGAATGAACCAGAATCTATACCAGAATCCTTCAGCAAATTTAGCTATGACTTCTCACATTCAAGAGAAACAGATGCTTAGCCAACTATTAGGGTATGGACAAAATGCCCATTGGACTTCTAGTTCTCCCCAAATTTCTTCCTCTCAAGATATTTCCTCACCACGGTCTCTAGATCTGTCCTGGAGTGCTGTTAAGCAGCAGTTACCAAGCATGAGTCAGCAGCAATACCCACTGTCCTTTACCTCTAGCCAAGTAGAAAATCTGACTCTTCTTCCAACAGTGAAGATGGAACATGGAAACCTGAAGACCAACACAGATGTGATCCCTTTCTCTTCTGTCCATATATCCTTTACTGGTTACTGAGACTGTCTTGCCACTATAAATGATTGAGGGAGACCTGTATGACATGTAGAGAAAAGCTAAAGTTTCTCTCTCATGGTTTTTCTCATGCCTTTTCTTCCATACCAGTCTGTATAAGAATTCAAAACTTTTCATTATATTCAAAAGACCAGCCTTGCAAAGAGATGACAATTACCTATAGTGTTTTTTCATGGATTCTAGGAAGTCTTCTTGCCAAAATGATTCCCTCCAGTTCTTGTCATGGTAACTGGTATTTTGCCATTAGAAATTTAATTCTTTGGGTCTTGAAGAATTTTCTCATTCCAAAAGTATTAACACCAGGAGAGATATCTTTAGGTCATTTAAAACTAAATCCTTAATATTTTTAACCAATGATTTCAATCCTGGTAGTCTTTGTAAATAACATACACAAAGTAAAAGTGCTAGAACAAAACCATCATGCAGGATATGATGGAGACAGTATTAGTATCTGACAGTTCATGGGGAAAAAATCTGACAATTCCTGGTAGAACAAGAGAAAGAATATAGTGTCAGAAGTGGTAAAGCAGTCATGGGGGAAGTAAGCAAGTATTCAGACAAATTTTACAGGGTTGAATATGATTACATTTTTTCTTTGTAATAGCCTGGCATAATAAGAAGATATTATTCAAATTTTATAGAAAGAAAAGGGGAATTACTTCACTTAGAGTCAAACTGAGGCAGCGACAGGTGTAGAAGCTAGGTTTCTTAATTCCCTATTTATTTTGCTGCTCCCAGAGATTTTTCCAGGTGTAAATTTATTAAGTCACATAGGCTTTAAGTAGCTGCTACCTTATGGATGCTTAAGGATACTGCTATCTTGCAAAGTATTTGTAGTATTTAAGAGCAGGTGTGACTTGGTATGACTCACATGGATGTTGGTCCTAGACTAAAGGAATAATTAGCTTCTAAACCATTATGTATTTCAAATTTGTATTTCTTTCTGGCTTTAGCAGTCCACATGTCCCTTGCCCCTTTATGTTAAACAATAGTCATAGAACTAAGGTTTCTTTCAGTAAAAAAAAAAAAAAAAATTATATCTATTTAACCCTGCCATCCATAAGTATCATGTGGGCAAATAATAACAATTATCTAGTTAAGGACTGAGGGACTATATGGTATTTACTATTGGTAATTACTATGGTAATATACTATTTCAGATAGTAGTAAGAACTTCAAATTGTGGGGTATTCTCTCCTCATGATGATGTTGATGAGGTCTAGATTTGGGGTTCCCGGTTAGGGAACCAAAATGAGGTTAAGGTTCCTGGGATCAGGGAGTTAATGAAATTAGTGGCAGGTTTGGGGTTCAGGGAACCAAATGAAGAGGTTTGGTTACCCTAGATCCCCTTAGCATTCAGCACATGGCAGGGAGTCGTGAAAACCCCCATTCTGGCAGCGCAGAGGTCCTTTGTAAAGGAGTTTATAAACCCGAAAAGTTAGACTGGTAAAAGAAGTTTATTATTGGCATTGGAAAGTCAGCCTTTGCTATGCATGAATAGAAAGGCTGAATTCCTTGGTGGCAAGGTCCTGACAGAGAAGTAAAGTTTCTAGTGGAGGAGTCCTTGCAGAGAAGTAAAGTTTCTAGCTGAGAAATCCGGACAGAGTTATGTATAAAGTCTTGTTAGGAAAATAGGTGAGAAAGATAAAGAGAGGGTAATGCTGAAAGAGAATATAATTTCAGTGGGCAGAGGTTGCTGCTATGCCAGGGAGAGAGAAGTTCCTTGGCATGTTAGGTTCCCTACAAGGACTAAGCCCCAAGTTGGCTCATTTTATAATGGAAGTTTAGGCTAGCAGCTCTTCTTGATGGGAGCTGGAATTTCTAGTTTGAGCTGGAATTAGAGAATCTTAGAATTGAATGAGTGTCTCTAGGCTGATCTTTAATTCAATGGGAAGCTTAATCAGTAGTGAGTGTTATCAGTGAGAGTGGAGCATATCTCTCAGGATAAACAGAATGAAGCTGTCTGTCCTGTTTCCCTGGGGTGGGTCTTTCACAGAGGCAGGGTTCAAGGAGAATCTCTCTTTCAAGGAATCTCCTCCTTGCTTTCCAAGTGCTTCACCTCATGGCTCACCCAGAAGTCAGAGAGAAAGAGTTTTGGGGCTCCCCTCATCAATGTCAGACTATATTAGGTGATAGGGTAGCCTACAGAGTAATCCATGTGTAACAGTTTTCTGTCTTAAACACCTGCACAAGTCCATTAATGGAAGAGAAGAGGTACTGTCAGCATTATCTGAGAAAGATCCACAAGACATCTACTCTAATATGGCATTGAAAAAAATCACAGACCTAGAAAATTCTGTTTCATACTGCCATGGTAAGAATGTCTAAGACTGGGAAGGAGCTTCAGTGACCAACTAATCAAATCTTTATGTGAGCATGAATACTAGGCATGTCAGCAGTATTTCTGAAAGTCTTGGTCTGAACAACACTGGTGGTGAGTAATCTACTCCCCTCCTGAGACAAATTGTTGAACAGCTCTAATGGTTTAAAAAAAATTTACTTCCTTATATTGGTTGAATTCCACCTGTATCCTATGTTGACCTCCTGAGATCAAGAAAAACTAGTATAACCTCTCTTAATAGTGATAATTGTTCTAATACACATCTTCTTTAATCCAAACATTCCCAGTTCCTCCCATTCCTTTTAGAGCATGACTTTCCATTCCCTCACCATTTTGATCTTCCTCTTTTGGATGAGTTCTAGCTTATCAATCTCTCTCCTAAACAAGATACCCAGAACTTAATATATTAACATTCCATTCATGGCCTGACCAGGGCAAAGCACAGCAGGATCATTACCTCTCTTAGAATGGAAGCTTCTATTAATGCTGCCTTAAGATTATATTGGTTTTTTTGGCTGCTACATTCCACTGATCACTTCTTTTGAGTTTGTACTTCATTAAAGGAGATCTAGTGTCATGTCTCCTACCTTTTTACTTCAGTATCTACTGGGTTCATCTAGCTGGACTGACTGGACTTGTTGTTTTTGGATCTTCTTGGATCCAGTTTTGGTCATTTAGTCATACAACTAAAAGGGAATTCCCAGGGTTGGCCTATGCCAAAACATCATTCAAACTAACTGTCTATATGGTAATATTCTAAGGGATAATAAAATATTCCAAAATATTCTTCCCCTCTTCACCCCATCCCCCAAAACATATATCCACTCTTTGGAAACCTATTTCCTTGAGTTCTGAAAACTTAACAGATTTTAACAGTACTCAAAAAACACACAAATACCTCTGAGAATATCGGGGTCTTTTACAGCATCACCAGGAGCTAGGTCCTGAGGAAGAGGAATGGGGCCTAGCGCAGTAGGATAACATAAAGGAAATTGAAAGCCGAAGACAAATCTTCATCTGTTATTATTAGGGCTATTTTATTATTTTAGGACTATTCAAGGATTAATGTCATTAGTTGGTTTTCTTTTACTAAATTTTATCATAATAATTACTGATCCAAAGCTTTTTTATGATAGGTAATTTAACCTTAAATCACCCCTTTATTATTCACTTTTGTTGTTTTCAAACTCTCAGAATTGATTATTCCTATGTAATAACTCTTTTCCCTTAAGGACAAACAAACATTTAATTCTACACCTCCCCACAGCCATGACCTTTATGCTTCTAGAAGGAATATAAGATATCAATGCAGAATTATAGGTTTGGAACTGGAAGAAATATTAGAAGTCAATTAATTTAACTTTCTCATTTCGCAAATGAGGAAATTTGAGACCCAGAGATCATGCAATAAAAGGCAGGGCAGAAACTGAATACAGGTACTGAGATTCTAAGTCCATATTGGAGCCATTATTAAGTTTCCATATTAAATTTCATATAGACACCAGGGCCAGAATTGATAATTTAGTCAGTGATGCATATCTAATTTCAATATAGTATATAGTATTTCTAATTTCAACATAGTATATATAGGGTCTGGATCCTACTTTCCAGTGATGCATATTTTCTGAACTACATTTTACATATGCTCATGTAAGACTAGTAGATTCATTAAATGTTAGGGGCCTTAGAAATCCATGTAATCCAGTTCCCTTATTTTTATAAGTGAGGAAAGTAGAGTTCAGAGAGGCAAAGGAACTTTTTGCTTGAGTTTTTAAATAGCTTAGCCCATATGGGAGAAGGCTGGCATCTTTATATATATATATATATATATATATATATATATATATATATATATATATATATATATATATACACACACACACACACACACACACACACACACTCACATATATATTGCATTCTTCTTCAAAAGAAATAACAAAAAAAGGCTCAATCAGTTTCTGTATTTAAAAAGAAAATCATTGGTAAGCATGGGGCCACTTGCTTATTAATCTTAATCATCTTTACTCATGTCAAATGAATACTCCAGAATTCAAAAGTATTACATCACATAAACTATTGTGAGTTTGCGTTTAAACAAAGTGGAATACATGAAGTTATATGATTTCGAGCTTTAAAATGTAAAGTTGGTGAATTATAAAAAATTAAAAATAAAACAACTGTATATATGGTATCAAACATCAGGAAAGAACAATATTTACTCAATCTCATCTGAATTATGCAACAAAGGAAGAAGAGCACCCATTTGCAGGAAAAATAAAAGCCACAAAGAGCAAGACAATTCATAGTTCAGAGGGATTAATATAAATTATCTCTCCTTGACAATGGGATAAATCCAGGAGGGGCTAACCCCTGGACACTTGAAGAAGGCCAAGCTGATGTTTTTTTTCACCCGTTATCCAAGCTCTAGCCTCCTGAGAGCCTATTTCCCTGATGTTCAGGTAAAAGCAATTCAATTCATTTGCAGAGCTAATGCCAACAATTAATAATTTTGAAAACACTTTACAGGTTTTACTTAGCTAGGGAGAAGAGAACTAAGCAGTCTTACTACTTCGAATTATGTACTTTAGTTCCCCCAAGTGGTTAGTTGTAGAAAATACAATGAAATACAAACTTTATTTGACCTTAAGAAGGCTGAGTAGGCAGAGACAAGCTACAAAGTAGACAAGAATAAGTACAAGTTTTAGCAAGCTTTAAAAAAATTTATTTGAAGGTCTTAAAATCATAGATTATTAGGAGATGGGAGGGACCTTAATGATCTGGTCCAACTTCCTCATTTCACATTTGGGGAAACTTACTGTAGAGGTCAAGTGACTTGTTGGAAACCCAGTGCCAGGACCAAGACTTGGTCTCTGGCCTTGGGACAGTGCTCTTCCCACTACACACCACTCTAGTTATAGTAATTTACTTTAACAGCAGAGTTACAAGATCATTAGAGAGCTCTGATCCAGTCAGGGCTACATGCAGGAATTTTATTCAGTAGGTTCACAGACAAAATTTTAACACAGAGAGATGCAGCAGGAGAAGTCTCTTTCCATTTTCTATCCAGACGATAAGTGTTGAGTTATCAGTCCTAGGAATAATCACAGTTTCCCTTAGGTAACTGTTATAGGGCTGGCTATCCTGATCTTGATTCACCACCAGTCAGAGGGGAGTGTAGCAGGCAGGCAGAGGTGTGCTGACTGGAGATAGCTAGAGCTAGTTCACTTAAGAGTCAATTATTAAATTTTCAGTGTGAGCACGTGCATCTTCAATAGTGGCAAATGCTATAAATTAGGGCTTGATTTATTGCTTTGATGATTTCTAGACTTAAAGTGGTAATAATGCTGCAACTAAACTTAAGGTATGTTTTGCACACTTTTCCCCCCTTCCTGCCAGAGAGCTGGTTGTAAATCTCTTACCAGAACATCCCTGGAGGAAGGCTTTAGGAATGTAGTTTTTTCCTCCCCTAACTCTTTGTAGATTGATTTTACAACAATCTAGCATACAAAACATCCCTATTGTTCTGAAAGCACCAGATTGACAAGGAATACCAACAAATCCTCTAACTACATCTTACTTTTCTTTTAATTGGGGCATGGGGAGGAAACCCAGTCCAAGTATTCCTCATATGGACCAAAGCCCTCAAATGCCCCAGTAAATTAAGCCATGAGGTCTAATATTGCCACTGAAAAGGTTCTAATCAATGAGATACAACATTGAAAAAAGAATGATTGGAAGTAATGCATTTGGTACCATTAGCAATTTATATCTATTTCCTACTTCCAGTATTTCAGAATGAGGGTTGGCTGACCTAACCTATGGATCCATACATGCCAGCCCTGACAGAGTAAAGTGAAACCCAGATTTGGTTTGTTGGAAATAGGATTTCTGTTTATCAATCATCAAAGAAGAATTTGTTGAGTGACCTATGTTCTTGGTCCTGTCTATGATGAAAAGGACTTTAATAGGTGATATTGTGAGTTCTGTCTGAAGCAAAATTTGACTTAGTCCTCCTCAAATGCATTTATTTTGTAGCTGAATGTTGTTGACAAGCTCTTTCCTTGAATCTTATCCCTACACACACATACTACCTCAATGTCTTATTCTCTTTTGGGTGTATGGTGGGATGTTTGACAGCAGTCATATGGTCTAACTGTGTGCAGAAGAACTTGGTTCTGCTGATCTATATTTTGCTGCTTCTCTTTCCCAACTGCATACAATGAAGTGTTCACTTTGGGAACTAAAAACCACAACCAAGTGGAACTGAGAAAGTCAAAGAAGTAATTTTTTCTTAATGGACAATACAACTTTGATTTTGTTCTATTTCTAAATGAAGGACATGGAAAATAACCATGACACAAAAATTTTTAAAAAGCAAAGCTTTTTTGAGAAGCCAAAAAGCCATTCATATCACCCCACCATTCTGAACTGGCTGTTTATAATTCTATATTTTAGGGTCTCATGAGAATAGGAGACCACATTTTAATTTTTTGACCTGTTAATTTTTTTTTTCAGTTTAATCGCTGCATTACCTCCCAGCTCATTAAGTGGTTCAGTAATTTTCGTGAATTTTACTACATCCAGATGGAAAAATTTGCCCGACAAGCTATCTCTGAGGGAATCACAAATCCGAATGTGCTGAAAGTTCTTAGGAATTCAGAACTCTTCCGGACCCTCAACATGCATTATAATAAGGGAAATGACTTTGAGGTAAGATTACCTTGTTTCTCACAAGGTATTATAATCAATATTTGTAGGAATATTGTTGGTAATGTTGAGAGTTTAAGGGAATATGATATTGCTTTTCTTAAGAGATCAATGGAAGATTACGAAAAATGATCTAGACATAGTTAACCCAGAAATTACCACCACCAAAGAGTAGGAATAGAATTGAGTGGAACAAATCTTCATTTCATTGTCTCACTGTATTTAGAAAATATGGGTCTGGAAAGATAGAAAAATCTACCTTCATGTTACTATTTAGCCAACATTCAAATTTCTAATCTTTTAGGATCTTTCTGAAGAAGATATTTTCTGTATAATTCAGTGATAAAACTGTCAATACAAGTGCACAATTAGCCTATTTGATTGATGTTTCTGTTACAAAACAGCAGACAAATCTCTTAACTACCACTGACAATTCATTATAATACAATATATTGTTTTCTCTGAGCCAGAATTGATTCCATAATGATTCTCCCCTTTTAAAAACTACATGATTAAGTGATTTGTTCATCTACTCATCTATCCATCAATCAGTATTTGGTCACAATTACAAATAGGTAAATGACTACCTCTGGGAAAGGAGATATTGACTTTCAGTTGGCAAGGTACTCAATTACAAAAAGATTTTTGGAAACCAGAGAATTGAACTAGACTTTCTTTTGTCTTGAGTATTATCAATGAGAGCTGGAATGGAGTTTAGGGATCATCTCATTTAACCCTTTCATTTTACAGACAAGGAAGCAGTCCCAGAAAAGTAAAGTAAATCCCCCAAGATTATATAGAACTGTCTGGGGAGCTTTCTATCCTCAATCCTTCATAGATTCTGTAAATTCTGGCTGCTCCCTGATTATATCAACTTGATTCTTAAAAAGTTTCTTTTGACTGGCACATGGAATAGCAAAGCTGTTTCATATCCTTACTTGATTTATTCAGGTTTACTTAAAAAACAAAGCACTAACAATTAATGTGAAAATTCAATGCCACATCTCTAAACTTCAGTACAACCATTTGACATGCAGAGGCCAGTGAAGTCCAGGGTCTCTAAGGCCAGAATTAACAGATGTAGCCTGCGCATTAATGGTGACATTCTAGGAATTTGGGTCCACTTTTTATAGTCTGGCTTGAATCAGATTTCTGGGCTTGCCTCCCAGTTGACAATGGGGACCAAAGAATTCTGAGATACTTGAGTTGGCTTTACAGGGAAGGAGTTGGAGGTGGGAAGTGGAGGATTTGGGAGTGCTTAGGTATGAGCAAAAGTATTCATTATGTCAGGTTTATAAGAAAACAATGGGGAAAAAAAGCCATGGTGTTTGAACCATGGATTCTTTATGACAGCAAGGTATTTTGTTGTAGGTGATTTATAAAAATGGTAATATAGAATGTTCCTTGTGTGCTCAAGGGAAGATTTTTTTTGTGGCCACCATTTAGTTTGAATATATTCTTTAGTGTCTGTTGAAGGGGACCCTGAACCTTATCCCCACAAAAGTCAAGGAGGATCTCAGCTCCTTGGTGCTGTCTTTAGTAAGCCAGTTGTGCCTATCCCAACACTCACCATGAAATGTATAGTGTTTAATATGTGTAGTGGCCTTGTCATTTGTTCATTTCTGTGCCTCGGCAGGTCCCAGACCAGTTCCTGGAAATTGCCAGCCTGACACTGCAGGAGTTCTTCAATGCTGTCACAGCAGGGAAAGACTCAGACCCCTCCTGGAAGAAACCCATTTATAAAATCATTTCAAAACTGGACAGTGACATTCCTGAGATATTCAAATCTTCCAACTGTCCACAGGAGCTATTTCAGAATTAAGAATCTACTAGAGGAAAGGAGTTGTCCTTTTTCAAGGCAAGAAATGCAGAATAATGTGCCAGAAAAATACTGGTCTGGGCTTAACATGCATTTGTATGAAAGTGCAAAGAATATATAGCTTTAGTGATGGGGAAAGCAAAAAATAAATAGGACTATTACCATTTCTTTGCCAGTATTCTCTTCCCTGAGTCTATGAAATTACATCAGTTAAATGCAACTGGCTAGCTTCACACATGTTATGTAGGATTACCTTACATGTGGCATTTGGAATTTAGTAAGGATTCCATAGGATTATATCCTAGCCCTCCTTGGCTGGATGCTGAATTTCTATGTTGTCCACAATGGATATATTCAATAAGTATCCCAGCTCTATGGGATACACATAACACATAGTAATAAGTCAGTGATATCCAGAATTGGCTATGTAGTTTAAGTACCTAGTGTGTTAGCTGAGGGATCCAGGACACACTTACATAGTGCTTCAGGTCAACTTGCTGCAGGAAGTGTCACAGACCTTAAATGCACTGCAGTTCACTCACTACTATCAGCTGGACAATGGCCAATCAGCCAGAGGCTATCAAAAGTCTCTAGTTATCCACTGCAGTTGATGCCCAGGGAGGTAGCTTTTGGTGATGACAGTTCCCCACAGCAAACAAGGTTTCACCAAAGATCTCAGGAGCTTGGCGGCACTGCATGCTGTGCACTACGGCATTCACGAGACCACCTCTGCAATAAAGAAGAGAAAACCAGAGCTCAAAGGCTACTGTAAGGTGCTTGACTGGGTTCACCTGGTGGGAAGTCTAAATCCCACCAAAAGTCACATTAGGGCCTCTCAGCAGTTAGTATATGTTTTACAAATGGCAATGGAATCTTAACTACTCCACAGTTACCCATCCACTGTCCAGCTCTGGCACAGACTGAAGAATTTATGAAATCAACACTGTGATAAACTGCTGACTCATCTAAAGCATGTCCTCTGTAAAGTTAACCTTTTCACGAAGTCACATAGGTCTGTCACTCAATTTGAAGTCTAATTCTGTGACTTTACTATTTTCCCTTACTGAACCTCACACCATTTCTATATGCTGCCAAACTTTGTTGTTGCTTCTGACATCATTGCATAGCAGGTGAATGAAAACTTTTGTTGAAGCCAGCTTAAATATTTGATGGTCTCTCAAATATATAGAACTTAGGCCCTTTTCTCTAAGTAAAAATTCAAGTGTAAAATTGTTTTAGTTTAGGAAAAAAAAATTTCCCAAGTGTCATGTTAATCCAACTGCATTCAAAACTCCTTTGACTTTCCTGCTATAATACCTTTATAAAAACATGTTAAATCAAACAGTTTTAAAACAAGCAAGACCTAAGTATTACTCTGAGCATAGTCAACCATTCCAAATTATATAAACAGAACAACTGAGCACAATGTCTACGGAGAACTTGCTTTACAAAGTAGGAAATGATTACAAGTTTACATTACTATTTCATCTAGAGAAGTACTGTTTTGAATCTCAAACCTGAAATTCATTAGCATTAAAGACTAAAACAAAACTACCTCTAGCGCAGTAAACCTTGTCTCTGAGATGATTCAATTAGATGATGTGTACAGATCAAAATTGAAACCATTTCTGCACCCCACAGTCCTTCCAGGAAGTATTCCCTAACCACAAAGCTAAGAAAAGAAGAATGTATAAACATATCTACTAAGCCAACAGAAGAATTCAATTTTATTGCATTTTCCTTTCTGAAGCCATATAACTTTCTCTTTTAGGGAAGACTTATTGAGCTGAGCTGAGCAGGTTATGCTCTTCTAGTATCCCAAATACTGCTAATGAACTGCTCATTCTTTCCATTAAGATATAATTGGCAGCTATTTTCTCCCAAATTGGACATATTCGCACATACATACTCTCCTCAAATATTTCACATTTGTTTATTCCTTCAACGGCATTCCATGGTCTCCCCGGTGCTGTTTATTCTAATTTAATGCCCAACTATCAGTTAAAAGCAGGCAGTTAAGTGATGCTTCATGCAGAAAAAAATTTATTAGAAGAAATATTTATAAGAACTTGTTTTCTAACAGCATATATAGCTGCAAATATAACCTATACAATGAGAAACTGATAATCAACTTATTTAACCTTGAGTTTTAGAACTCTTCACTTTCCATTTGAGAAAGGGCAAAACACAAAATCAGAGATGGCGGTGTATATGCTCCCATTAACAAAGTCCCAGAGACCAATTAGATCCTTCCCCATTTAAAAAAATTTATTCATGGATTTCAAGGTTTATGCTGGCAAAAATCACAAGAATTTCAGTCGATTTATTGGATTGTCTTTTGCTGCTCTAATACTTCAAAAATTTGTGATCTACATCTATAGATGTATATCAAGCCTTTTCCATAACTTAAAGAGTTGATAGGGTTGAAAATTTCAATATCCTGCAGTTATCCAGCTGATAAGTCTCTCTAAATTTGGTTAGATAAGTGCTCAGATGACCCAATTCAGCCCTGAGTCCACAGATGACATCTTTCCAGCTGGGCAGGATCTGCAAAGGCTTGTACACTATTAGTAGCTGAGAATCCAGAGTCCCTTCTACACCTGATTATGTAGAAGAACCTTCACATATCATCTAGATTTCAAGGCTAATTGTCTACCTATTTAGGTAAGACTAAACCTTAATAATGTGTTGAATTTAACATTCAATCATATTGCTTTTCAGAATTTTGTGTTTAATTGTCCAAAAGAAGCTATTTCAAAAGCAACATTCCCAATGACACCAATTTCTGATCTTCAAAACCAGCAGCCTACTACTGCCTCTTTTACCCCAAAGCCAGACTAGATTAAAAACTGTTGAGATCTACCTTTGACTGATGTTTTAAAACTGTGAATAGATATATAAAATTCATGCAATGCAGAGTACATGAGAAAGACAAGGAGAAAGGCATTCAATAATGAGCAGAGGGAGGAGAAGAAAAAAAAAATCCAACCCTGATAATTAGGTTAAAATCAATAACATATTTCCACTCAGACTGAAGGTAAATTTATGACACCTGTTAGTCAAAAATGACACAATTGATAATTGCTTCAAGAATTAACCAAGAGGGGCAGCTAGATAGAGCTCCAGCCCTGAAGTCAGGAAGACCTGAATTCAAATCTATCCTCAGACACTTAACACTTCCTAACTGTGTGTCCCTGGGCAAATCACTTAACCCCAACTGCCTCAGCAAAAAAAAAAAAAAAAAAAAAAAAAAAAAAAAAAAAAAAAAAAAAATTAACCAAGAACCTTGGTTAAAATGTTTGTGGCAGTAAAACATTTGTTGAACAATTCACTTCAAGGCAATAGTTAAAAATGTGTTCTCAATGTGTTTCAAAATACTCTTTAAGAGGAGAGGGAAGGGGACCTGATCTTTTGTCTTGGAGAACTGACTGGATACAATGCTGGAGTTAGGCAGACCTCAGCTAAAATGGTAACTCTGTTAATCTGTGTGATTAAGGGCAAGTCACTAAAGCCCATTGAACCACAGCCCCAAGACTTATCAATTAAATCATAGATAGGTTATGATCTGGATTAGTGCAGGAATTCCCATAGTTATCACAGATCCTTAATATAAACTGCACAAGTGGAAACAATGACAGCACCAAATATAGTCAAGCACTTAGACATACTATGTGTACTTATGCTGGTCTTCAAAAGAAAATGAAATATGATTTCTGGAAAACTTTTCAATTTGATAACAATCATGGTCCAAGTTGCAGCTACTTCTGAAATCCACAAATCAAAGCCCAGATAGTCATAGGGAAAAGGTCAGATAATCTATTTGTCCTTTTTTTGGTTTAAAAAAAAAATGTGATTTAATTTTGAATCTAGTCAATAAAAAGAATTTTAAAATAGGACATTTAAATGATTAGCTAAGATTATAGAATGAGAAAAGGTCAGAACTCAAGACTTGGTGATTTAATAGCTAAATCTTCTTTTACTGATTCCTTTTTTTTTTTTTTAAATCATCTTTCAGGTCATAGTTTTAATACATTTGCCATTCTCTCATTTTATTAGTCCACTTTATTGTCTTCATCCTATTTCACCTATTTCTTTCCGATCCCTGCTCAAACAAGTATTATTTCTTATTTTCTAAGAGAACAGATCTCCCCATTTCTTTTATTGTCATGTAGAATCTTATACCAAATCTTCATATTCTTGAAATCATAGCTTGACTGCGACTAGTATCCAAACTCATCCTTGGCAAAGTATCTTAATCATGTGATCTATTTTTCATATACATTTTCATTGCTAACACTATTTTCATTTTTATACTTTGCTCACAAATGAATTTTTCTCAACCATTTTATAATTTGGGGCAGGGTGTTTGTGTGTGTGTGTGTTTGTGTATGTATGTGTAACTTCCTTTGTTCTAACTTTTTTTGCTTTTCCTTCTCAATCAATGCCCTTACCAAAATCCTCTCTTTCTAACTTCAGTGTTCATAGTACATAGCAGTACTCAAGAATTATCATTAGCTAGCACTGGTTTGAATTAGAGCTGGACTCCTATCCCTATATTAAAATATTATCTATTTGTTAAATAATTGAAGTTACTTAAGTGAGCAGAGACACGCTCCTATAATAAATAGGGTGCTCCATTTGGAATCTGATCTAACCAGGATTCAAACTTGGCTCTGCTATACCTGTGTATCTTCAAGATCATAATCTGTTTGGGCCCATTTTCTCATATGCAAAATGATAGGGTTCAACTAGATAACCTCTAAGATCCCTTCCCGCTAAATATATGATACTAGGATCCTACTTTAACATATTTTGTAAATCTTTAATAAGTAATAATTTACTGTCTTTTAAATAAAATGCTAATGATAACAGAGGCAGAAAACTTTAGCTCAAATCCATAGACAAAAGTAGTTGTCTGACTTTTTGAGCTGACTACAAAAAACCTAATTAGTATTTCCTTGCAATCTATAGCTAATTTATCACTCCTTAAAATTACTCCACTGGCTGCTCAACATACTTTTTGTGGTTGTTTGTACATCCATTGAATAAGATGTTTTGGGGTAAATTACATTTGTTTCATCTCTAGGATTGGTTATCATACCAAGAGTAGAGTTGAAGTGATTTGGCTCTTTAAAAAGGTTGGATCAATGCTTTTTAAATTCTAAGCTTTTTGTTGTGTTTACAAGGTTCACATTTTCTTCTCCTTTCACTTGAAAGTTGGCTTCAGGATTATTTTCTTCACAGAGATTAAATTAAAAGATTTATTTTCTTTCTTGAATCCCTTCATTTTTACTGTTATTGTCTTTAGTATATTTTAAACCCAGTTTTTTTAAGACTTGTATTTATATATCATGGCTTCCTCATTCAGGGTATTTACAACTGCATTACATGGTTTGAGGATAATTAGTTCTTAAGTAGATCAGAGAATGATGAAGATATCAACTGTTTTACTAAGTTCTCCCAATTTTAAATTACAAGAAAAAAGATAATTACATTTGGTAGTATTTAATATTTAGTCTTTACATTTTCAATCTGCTTTTGCTCATCATTATCCTGATATCTAAGCATCTTCCCATACTGCCCTTCCCTCTCCCCATATCCCCATCCTTTGGCTTCACAAAGGAATACATTTTTTGAGGTTGGACTTAACAGTGCATAAATGACAGAAATCTTTTTCTATTGGGGAACAGTAAAGCCTTACTTTGCAAAAGCAAAACCACTTGGCTTGGTGCTAAGAAGTTTCCAGGTAAGATAAGATGTCAAAACTTCCAAAGAAACACACAGGTACAAACCCCTTTGCTAGATTGTACTTTATTGGCAACTAGACATCATAAGAAGATTTAAGAGTTGGACTTACCATACACCCTCTCTGTTAGCTGAAAATGATTCAACTCACCTCACTTACTTTTATTTCTTTTAATAATGGTCCCATACATTTTAAATCTATAAACCTGTACTTCAAAATATGCCTATCTTATCTCTGTAGCTTTGGCACTTTATTAAGAATTCTCAAATATATGTTTAAACATCTTCATTCCTTGCTCACAGTATGCAAATACACATTGGTTGTCAAACTACAAATCATATTTTAGAAATAACATTTTGAAAATAAAAACAATTTAAAAATTGCAAACAAATCAAATTTAAATTATTTTGTCATTACTAAAAGAAAATCTTAGTAAATGCCTAAGAGTTTTTTCAAATACATTAATGACTTCATGTTTAAAATGAAGAATTAAATGAGTTTTCTTATACCTACCATGTTAACCAATAACATTCACCATAACACATTCAATGTTAACAACTTAATTCTTCTGGAGATCCTGCAGTATTTTTAATACTGAAAAAGTAGGTTGACACCTTGACATTTTATCTGCGTATTTTGTCAAGCAGTTTTCAGGCAACTGGAGGTTCCCAAGGATAAACTATTGAGGCAGTCCACTAAAAACATTTGCAAGAATATTCAGTTGTAGTTAAGACCCATTTTAGCCACTAATGATTCATGATATAGCTGAAAAATACTTTGCTATTCCCTTGCCAGTTTTTTTGAATAAAGAGCAGCCTTTTATGTAAAAGCAAAGTTGACCAACAATGCAGTCTTCAAAGTTGATGCAGAGGTTAGTTGAACACATTAAAATACTTGCCTCCTTTTCTGCTACTGGTTCCTGCTGTTCAATTTTTGTGTAGTCAGAAGTTTTGGAGACAAGATGGCTACTGAGGAAAGGTAATATATCCTGGGGGAAGGAGCAAATGAGTCTTCATTGTCATAGATGTATTCTTATTAAAATTCTTAAGCCATAAATCACTAATATGTAAAAATTGCCTCAACAATCCATACTTTAAAAACATTCTTTGACGTAACAAATTTTGTATTGGGAAAAATGGATAAGGATTGGCTATCAATACAAAGATAAATCACCCTATTAGATAAATGTTTCTCTTCTAAATTCAAAGAGAAACTATAGGAAAAAATTTATCCTTCCCATGTGCTCCCTCAAGTTAAAGAAAATTAATTTTTATATATATTTTTCCTAATTCCATTTTGACTATAAAGCTCTAAAATTGTTTTCAGACTTGGGGCACACACATGGTTTGAAAAAGATACATTTAATTGTTGATTTTATGTGAACACAAGCAGCCAGCGTTTCAGCATGCTGAAGTTATCCCTTGATTGTCAGGCCCTTTTGAAAGATGTATTAATTCTCTCAAGGTACATAGTTTTATTTAGTATAAAACTCTGACTTATTTAGTAGGCTGAGGTAATTCCATTTTTAATAGGTACCTAGAAATCAGAAAATTGGCCTTCAATTCAACCAAATAATCCACACCTTATGACCAGAATTGTAAAGAGAAACTTCAAAATCTGCACCACAGATCATGATTTATTTTTATTTCCTTATTACTTTCTTCAAAGTATTTCAACTGGAATTAGGGTGAGTTTTATATGGACCTTTTTTAATGTGTATCCTCAGATCAGTGCAAGATGGAAGATGCAGACAGCTTTCTCATCTTATTCAATTTTTGTATTTCAATGAATCCTCTATAGAAGACCTAATTCATTGTACTAAAGGCCTTTTTGTAATTCTTTTACTATCTAACTGGTATCAATTTAGTGCACTGTTTATCCAAATATTTGCTCTCATCCTTGTCATAAGAATGACCAAACTTTTCTAGTCAAAAATGACCTCCATTTTGGCTGCATTTCAGTGCCCTTTTCATTTATATTAATTATTGTATATACTGTTCTTAATCCTGAACTCATCAATTACTGTCTTCTCATGTCTCAATTCCTCTTAGTCACCAATTTTTAGAAGATAATAGCATGCCACTATAGAGCACCATAATTTGTCCATCCATTTCCCAATTAATGGGCAGACACTGCTTCATTTTCTTCTCTGAAAAATGTCCTTGGTGGGGCATTTTGTCTTTGAATTCCTTGGAATACATGCCACAAACTGAACTCACTGGGTAAAAAATATAACCAGAAAATTTTAGAGGCTTTTCTTGAATAATTCAAAATCCACAGTATTTTTTCTCATAACTTCTCCAACACTATTTCTCATCTTTGCCATTTTGAAAGATATGAAATCTCAGAGCTATTTTCATTTGCATTCCTCTTATATGATCTCAAGTTTTATTTCAATAGTTTTAAAATTGTTTTTATTGAAGTAATTTCTTCTCCAGGACCAACAGAGGTCGTTATGATTACATAGGATGAGTCTAAATTTTAATTTTACATTTCTCCAGTTATTGTTCATGTTTTTTTTTTCTTCACTCTGCATCAGTTCATACAAGTCATAGTGTGTTTCTTTGAATTCACGTTATTTCTTATTAACACATCATTCCTATATCATTATTCAGCCACTGTTAAATATATAAGCCCCCCACTTAACTTTGGTTTTTAAATAGCATTTGGCATTTATATTTTCTTTTGGCTTTGGATTTCCAGTATTTGTTGCATCTATTGACAGTGATAGATTGCGGTTCTCCCCTGGAAAGCTAATTTCTTTTGATCATCTGTTGGAGGAATATTTTGGCTTATATGTTTGTGTAAGTTCTCTGTCTTGGCTATCAGACTTTGTATTCAGAAATATTTTAGGCAATTTTTTTGCCTTATTCAACATTTTGCTATTTTGGTTACACAAAACTTTTTACATACATTCTAATTTTTGCTAAGGACACTTTCATCTCATTTCATTGAGAAATTTCTCTTTAGTCCTATTTATGAAAGATCCTTTTCACTCTCATTCCCTTTAAACGTTAAGCAATTTTGGCCACTTACCCACTTCAAACCTATTATGGTTTATGGCATGTGGAACAAATCTAACCCTAATTTTTGTGAAAATTTTTTCATTTTCCTAGTAGTTCTTGTCAGGAAAATCATTATTCCAATAGTCTGTGTTTATAGGCTTATCATCCTGGAATGCTACATTCAATTGCTTTTGGATTCTGCTTATCTGATTTTTTCACTAGTTTTCTATTAATTTTCCTTATTTTTAAATTTTAATTGTATTTATATAAATTCCATGTGTGGTTTGGCAGGTTAATGCAGAAACTTTTTGTATTTTTTAAATATTGAGAAGAATTTTTCCATTTAATATTTTTATCAATAATGCATTGAGCACTGATTATTTTGGGGGGTTTTCTATCCTGTTATTTTACTGACATCATCTTCATGAATTATCTTCTATGATTGTACTTTTGAGTAAACCATCATGTTATCTAGAAATGGATCTACTTCCTTTTTTCTAGTCAAAGTTGATACTTTCATTTTACTGATAAAACTAGCATTTCTACTACTATGCCAAACAGTAGAAGAGATAAAAAGGCATTCTTATTTTACTGTTGTACTTATTGGGAGAGTTTCCAGTGTTTCTCTGTTGCCCTTGGCTTTAAGTATACACTTTTAATTCTTGCATCCACTGAATAAATTCCACTTGGTCATAATGAATAACTTTGGGAGTTATATTTCTGTTACAAAAACCCATTATACTAAAGTTTCATGTATAAAACTTGCACCAATAATTATAATAATATTCTGCTGTAGGGATTGCTTCTTCTTTCTCCTAGAGATCAAGCCCAGTGCACTTCACTACAGCACCATCTAACTGACTTGTTGATTTTTATTGGTTTCATTTTAGATTTTCTAGTTTTTATAATTTCACATTTAGTTCAATAATCCTCTGGATTTCATTTTCAGAGGTTCCCCCCCCCCCCACATCTGCACTAGTGGCATCATTCCAATTTGGTTATTTTCTATAATTTCTCATGTGCTGAATAGAGCTGGTCATCATAACAATCTATTCTTTCATCACTAGCTTTCTGAAATTGACTATTTCAGTATTATGGAATTACGATTTGCATCCACATAGCACATAACAACAGGAATACTTCACTTTGGTTGGAGATGAAACAAAGGAAAAAAAGATGCTACTCCATATCTCTCTGTATCACTCTTCCCATCCCCCCATCATAACAAGAATTGTGAGAAATTCTTGGGATTTTTTCTGGGGGAGAGGGGTGAAATATAAGTAATATTTGGGATCTTTTCCATTTAAAAAAATCCCTTCCAGATATCTTTTAAAAAAAAGTTCTAAATGCCTTTCAAATTGTAAGTTGCCTCCAGCACAGATTTCTTCTGGATGTCTTTAAACAAGTTTAGCCATTCATTCCTACTTCATCTTCCTTAATGCTATTGCTATTATCTCACAGTACACTAAATACAAAAGTAGTAGAGCCAAATATATACAGTTCCAACTCTTATCCATAGAAAAAGATCACTGAAAATTACTGCAGGTTTGTTCCACTTTGCAGCTGTTTATAAACCTGGTTTCATCTTCAAATGATCTCTAGATTAACTGGGTTGGCTCAATCTCAGATGAAACTTTCTGCGGACTCTATTTCTTAAGACTATATTATTTGTCTTCCATTACTTAATCATGTTGCAATAATACTTTTATTAATTTCAAATTTATGCTGTCTGCCCCATCTCTTAAAAGTTATTACATACTTTCTGGCTCAATTACTGATAATTCATGGCATCCATCATTTAAGCTTCTCTAAAGAAACAATGTCTTTAGTTTTGCTCATTTCACAATTTTAGAATTGACAAACTTATCTAGTCAAGTTTGACTTACTATAAGCATTTATGTCATCTTATCTTTAGCTTTTCTTCTAATCTGAAGACTACAGAAACAATTGTCTTTGAAAAGAGACCTATATTTCTAACTAGCTATTTTATCTACAGTGATAGTCCACTTCACTTTCATAATACTGTTAATGCCTGTCCCATCCAATACTTTAGAATTTGAAAGTAAAAGATATTAGGCATGATTTCCTGGAATATAAACATGAAATCATAAATTTAACATCTTTTCTTCTTATTGCTTAGTCCTGAGTCACATTTCCCACCATGGTTTTTTGTTGTCTTTTCTGTTGTCAAAAGTTTGCAATGAAATAACTAAACATATGTTCACTCATTTAGAAGAAATCTTGTCATTTTCTTCATATATTTTCTCTATCTTCTGTAAGGGATGTTGACACAAGAGCTGCATTTATCTTCACAGAGATCTGCCTGCTCATATTCACCATGAGCACTACAAGGTGATAAGGCCAAGTGTCACTATTATTTCTTCTTGTCTTTGGGCACACAATGAAAACAATTTTATCAACTCTATTATTTACTCTTCTAAAGAGGATGTGAGGAGAATGTATCATTTCTTCATTAGTGACTTCTTTTATTGTTTTAGTTTTTAGAATATCAATAGAGATGTGATCCATTTCCTAAAGTAGTCTATATCTCCTTAATAAGGTTCAACTCTCAAGTTACATCATGGTATAGAAGTGTGCTCAAGACTTCCAATGGCTCTTTCAGAGGATCTCAAGTTCTAGCCGATCTTATAAAGCAGAAAGACTTTGAACATAGGCTCTGAAACAGACTGTGTCTGTAGTACACTTGGGAAAAACCCAAGCAGGAAAAGTTTCATCAAATGATTAGCAATCAGGTCAGGATATTTTTTAGCCACTTCATGTGATGATATAGACTAAAATACAAAATGATTCTCAATCCTGTGCAATCCCTTCCTGCTTCTTCAGTGGTGGTAGCAAAGTAACAGGAAAAGGAGCAGAGACTGCTAAGAATTACATAGTTCTTAGGTCAACTACAAATATTAGCTTATCTGTTTATTTCTTACCATGCAATCTTTGTCCAGCAACCAGTGAGTTGACACACACTACTAGAAGTTATATATTTAACACATTAAATCTCAACAAATTTTTATACTAACAACTTAGCAAGTTTGGGGAGAAAAACTACAATCAAAATTTCAGCTTATTCAGATTATGAAAAAATATATTCTGATCTTGTAAACTTAAACACTTTCAAAATAAGAAAGATCATATTTAATGAAAATAGTTTGAAGAAAAGCAAAAAGCTCAATAGAGTGTTTTGTCCTGGCAAATTGAGTCTAACAGGCAAAAAGTAATGAAAACGGATGGCTCAAGAAAGTTTTTCATTATTCCCTGAGCAAATATTTTGGGCAAAGAATTGCCCCACTTATTAGAAATCTAAATCCAGGGGCACAGAACAAATGAATAGTATTAGTCAGGAAGAAGTATTCACAAAGGGAAAATATTTGATTGGAAAAAAAAAAGAAATGCACATTAATTGAAATTTCTATTTTTTCCAGCCCATCAAAGCACTACATGTATCTATCCCAAGCCATATTTATCTTGATTTACAGCTGTTACTTTTTTCCAGCCTAAATGTTTCAAATCTGTTACTAAGGACTGCAAAAGGAGAGTGGCGAAACTTCATAAGCTGCAAAGAATTTAAAATGTGGGTCTTGCCCGTATTCATACCAGGGGAATGATAAAAACAATAGAAAAGTAACTGTAACAAATCACAAACTCAAGAAATCAATATATGGTTAAAGTATACCAACCTTCAAACTGCTAGTTGCCAGAGGGGCTGCAACTGCTTCCATTTTTCCAAGGCAGAAATAATACAAAAGAATAGTGATTTGATGGCAAAATATTGAAGATCAAATTCATATATAGGTGTAAGCCAAAGCTGCTCCACTTAATTCAAGGAAAGTTTTCTTCCTTCAGAACAGGAATGTGTCTACTTACTATATAGTACTGATAAGTTTCCATTTAGGTGTAGAAGGTATTATAACAAAAAGTGTGTGTAGAAATGGGGACACTGGAGAACAATACCCAATAAGGCCCTTTATGGGTATTTTCACACTAAAGGAAGCAACGAACAAGTGTCTTACTGCAATTCTATGTTAAAAGATATTTATTGTTTCCTAACATTTAAGTGAAACAAAATTTACCACAACCCATGATATGAAGGAAAAATTGCTTTTTAAAAAACTAAATAAATTTGTACATTATTGCCTTAAAGTAAGTAGAATTGTAATATTTCATTTTCTCTAACCCCTTATCAATGTTTATACCCACACCCACACATTTAAAGCACTTAAAACTTGTTACCTTCCTGATAAATGCATTTGTAAACACCTACAGCCAAAATATGGAGACTTTTTAAAACATTTGTGAACTAATCTGTATGTGTTAATTTTGCAATCAAAATGTACTATGCCATTAAACAACGTGGAAGAAAAACATATAAGAAGCCATGGCAAAAAATCATTACATTGTCAAAAAAGCTGGATTATCTGTTTAGCAAAACTAAATTACCTGACATGCTATTATATGCATATTATTACATAAGATTTTTCTAAATGAAATTGCAATTTTCAGGCAGTAATAAAAATTCAAATTAATGGGGAACGATATCAGAGAATTTCTCATATAAGCATGTAAGTGATGTATTAAATATTAGGCCCAAAGTATTCTGAGAGAACATTAAAGAGGAATTATTGGTATCCTAACCTCTATTTTGAATACTCCAAAATCCATCTAATCTTTTCGTAAATTTACAAAAGGGAGTCTTAAGTTTAAGATTAACATTCTTCCCAAGAAAGTTACTAATGTTAAGAATACTAGATTAGGAGATCTGAATCCTATTCTTGATTTTACCACTATCTAGTTATGTGGCATCAGTTAAGTTTTTTCATCTCTCTAGACTGAATTCCCATTAAAGATGAAGGAGTAGAGCTCAAAGGTTTGTAAGATACCTTCCAGCTTCAACATTCTAAAGAGAAAATATACATGCCTACCATGGAAGCACACTGAAGCAAACAACCTAAGTGTCCTCATCCCTGAGCATGGGGAAAAAATGAAAAAAATGTAGAAAAATAAATTCTAGTTACATCTTTAGGGAACAGGAACCCATTCTGTAAAACACATGTAGTACAAGTTTCTCCCAATAATAGTGATAGTCTGATTGTAAATTCAGATACCTTCAGTTACTCAAATCGTGTCTTAATTTAGGTAACAATGCCAAAAGCTGAAGAACACCAAATATGCTTCTTTGAGAAAGACTACAGATAGGAATAATTATCTTAAGTGGAAAACGTATCAACCTTTCCTTTGTTGTCCCCTCATATGCCTCTATAGGCCCTTCTTAGGATTAGATCTCAAAGTCAGTGTCTATCACTAAGATCAAGATGAAACTACAGAAGAAAATGCAGACATTTATTGGACATACAGGCAGGAGGTTTACAATCCAAAGGGAAAAATTCAGCTGCATACCTTGGCTAATCCATTTCAAAATGAGGCTTTTTTACAGTCTCTATCGTGAGTTAGCATTTGTTTTTTGTCATTTATTCAAAAGTTGGAGCTAATGTTCTTAAGGAAAGGAGTTGTAACCATGAGAGAAGGGATTTTTTCTTACTCCATCTCCATTTCCTAACTATAATTGAATAAAATATGTCAACCATCAGGTTCCAATTCATAAAGAGCAAACAAACTCCTAGTACATTTTGAGTAATAGGAATGTCAACATTAAATAGATTAGTGGGGAGAAATGACTTGTGCTATCAGTCATTAAAAGATAAGGACAATACCAACCTCAATCTCTGATTCCCCAGAAGGGAAGAAGATAAGATCCCTGCTTCAACAAAGTTTGTTCAGGATTGATTTATCAAATTACATGTATAGTTGAAGTAATGGATTACTTAATTCACTTTGCAACTTAAAGATGTTAGGATTTCCCCCATAGTTATTCAACTCATTTTGCAGTGACATTGAGAATACTAGAATAAAGTAATAAATTAAAGTGTGTGTACATATGTATGCGTCTCTCTCTTTATATACATAGGTATATACAGATAAAAATGCACACATACATACAAATACACCTACACACTCACACACAAATACCCACACACCCACCCCAGATTCTTAGGACCATAAAGAGTTTAAAGAACTCTACAAGAGGTAATACAGCAAATAGAAAGCTATCATCTAAATCATGAAGATCCATGTTTTCAGTCTTTCACATACAGGCTATGTGACTAAGGGCTTGTCATTTAATCTCTAAATGCACCCAAATAAATCCCTAAGACTCTTAAGTAGGAGATCACTTGCTTATCTCCACAGGTGAAAGGAGTTTCTTCAGTAGAAATTCTGTTAGAGAAATGAAAACAGATCTGGATCCCATAGTTCCTTACACATACATACATACATACACACACATACACACACACACACACCCTCTTCCCCAACCACCTCCCCCCACCAAGATTACAGAATTTAATCTCCTAAAGGGCAAGGCTTTATTTTTTGCTTTTGTATTCCCATAGCACAGACAGAGCCTTTGCACACAAGGCATCTTGCTGGATTGAAATGAATAGAGAAAAATTTAGGTTTTAGCTCAGTCTTTTGTATTCCCAAAGAGAATACATATGTTAACAGATCTGAGGTAGCAACAAACTGACACACACACCAATTTTACATTATATTTAATGTATTTTCCAATACATTATGGCTGTTTCTGATTCATTCTGCTCACCTTTATAATGCATTCATTAAAATTCTTTCAATTTTTTCTATTAGGAAATTTACAAACCATAACACATTTTTAAGGCAATTGCTATATGAATTTCTTGTGGCCATTTGGGAAACACTTTGAAATCTGATAGCAAAGCCACAAAATCGATTTTTTTCCCCCCAAGTCAATTTTACTTTCTTTTAGGGGCAGTTATTTGATCTCTAACTTCCCAATAAACCTTTGCACTAATCTCAAGTGAATTAGGAAAGGTTTTGCCAGTAATGATTAATGATTTGGGTTTATTCCCCAAGGTCATTTTAACATATCTTTAGAGAGTTGCCTTTTTCTGATCCCGCAAGCATTTCAAAGCAGGAGTGTTGTTTTTCATTTGCATAAGATGACATGAGAACAGAAAGAGAAACATGCCTGCAAGGACAAAATAGGGCCCACTCCGAGATATTGGCAATCGCTATTTTTTACTGTGTATGCAGTAACAAAGAGTGGATCACGACACAAAAATAAAAACCACAGCAGTAAGATGAGCTTAGTGGGAATAAAGTAAGCCTACATCTTCTTCGGAATTACAGTACCCATCCTGGATGCTTTATTTTTTGATATGAAAACAGACACTGGGTATAAATGGTAAACTGTAAAATAAACATCAAGTTCTTATACAAACATTGAGATATTTTCCATTATTCACCCTGTGAAGTTTTTCATTGAAACATAATGAAAAAGGCTGAAAAAGTGTGTTAACAGAAATGTATTAGATCAATAAGCAAACAGAGAAAGGATTATTAAATACTACAAACAGTGGTTTTTTTTTTAATGTAGCAAATAATACATTCAGTATTGACTGGTTAAAGAACTTAGAAGCATCTTAAATTTAAACATTTAGCATTGCAGGATAGAGAAGAGTACAGAAAAAGATTTCACCTTAAATTAGTGTTTCAGAGCTACAATTTCAAGTATATTAATATCTTGTCCAAAAAATGATACTATCCAATTAATTGCCAGTCAAATATTAGTTCTTTTTACACCACATTGAATGTAAACAAGCAAACAAAACAATTCCTTAACTATAAATGTAAAGGAAAATAAGTCTAAATATTCAAGCTTTTTAGAAACAAACTTACGACTTGCTGTGTTGGGTTGTGAAATGGGAATGCTGTTTGGGAAGAAAACTTCTCTCCAATTCCCAGGCTGAAAAATGACCCCCCCCCCCTTTGTTTAAAAAAAAAAAAAAAAAAAAAAGGTAAAAAGAGGTCCTCTTCTCTCTGTAGACAGGAGGGGTATTTGGGTTCTAGCTTGGGAAATCTCCAGGTTATAGCCTGGCATACCTATAATAAGATTAAGTTTTGTGTTGGAGGCAGAGTTCACTGATGAGGAGTCATCTAGTAAGGAAAAGAAACCTGGACTTTTCAGGGTTGTATTCCAGAGGACTCCTCATCACTTCATATCATTTTCTAGCATTTTGTTTGAAAAAAATCAGTACTTCAAGCTCAGCACTAAGGCATCATCCTACTGAGCTCCATGGAGCATATCAGTCCTGGCCACTAAGATTTTAAAGGACACACCGGAACAGAGGAAAACAAAAAAGAAAAACATTATCATATAGAACAGTGTTCTCCAGGGAGCTAATGAGTAACTTGAAATTAACCACTACCAGTCATCAAGAGGCAAAGATAAAGAAGTCAGCTACAAAGACAAGAATGTGATCAAACATTGAACTTTGTGTTTACAATATGTAGGTCCTACAGAATACTGAGCTCTGCAACTGTCAAGGAAAACAGGTTTGGTATGTAAAGCTAGCACACATTAAGGACACACAACATTAAATACAAAAAATAAAATGGAAAAAAAAAAAAAAACAAGAGAAAGGGGCCCATGCTGTATAGCCCATGAACCTCATTGGCTTTATAGTGAAAGTTTATTGTTCTTAATCCTAGTACAATCAGCTACCAATTACATACAGTATAAAAAGGAAACGGCCACAAAGCAATGATGATACAGTCAGTCTGTGACTTTATACAGTGGAGGAAATCTGTTAGATTTCTCCCATGATCCCACCCTGGCTTTAGTAACTAAGCTATCAACCCCTCCCTTCCCAAAACAGTTAAAAAGAAAACTAGCATCTTGCTCAGGTATAGCAAGATTCTAATACCTCTTGGGGGACACTGGAGATCATCTGCCAATATTTAGAGAAACTTGTAAAAACTAAAGCAGCAGAAACAAAACATAAAACTGAACTTGGAAGCGATGTGACCCCCAAAGGATCTCCATAGGTCCTTGACTTCAGAGTGCCTAAAAGCAATCATCCTGCAAAGAAAAGAAAGGGGTGTTATATAGCATAACTTAATAGGAGAAAAATTACAATTTTACAAAAACTATAGTACTATATCTCTATATCTCTCCTGAAAAGTATATATATAGCAGATCTAAGTTTTCTTGTTGATGAAGTCTTTGGGGAGAGTGGGGAGTGGGCAGTTATACAAACCTGCTTCCCTTTTTAACTCCATTTATAGACCATTACCCATGACTTGTAAGCATGAGTAATGATTATAGAACTGTGTAAGTATGCAAGGAAGTTAAGTCCTCTGAGGAAAGGATGCAATTTTTTTTTTTTTTAGGCAGAAAGAACTATTTTACAAATTGTTAAGAAAATGTTACAATCTTACCTTAAAGGCAAAAAGGACTCCATTCAATAACTAAGTCTCAGATATATTTGGTGCGATTGAGGGCTCTTTCAGCAAGGTGACCACTTTCATCTGTGATCTTCTCCCAGTCAGTTTGTCCAACCACAAAACCTATGGCCCTTTTCCTATCTGCATCTTTCTTTTCTTCCAAGTCTGCCCATCTTACCTACAAAGAACAGAGCATTAGGCTGGGCCTTTTGAAAAGAAATATGCAAGAATATGAGTTTCTTTTTCTTCTGTGATTAGCCCATGGGAAAATTAACTTAAAATCAGTGATTTAAACAATGAAGTCTATTTAAAAATAAAAAATAATAATATAAGGAAAAATGGTAAAAACTCTTCTCTTGAGTAGTGGGAGAGAAAATTCTTGAAACACTTCTTAAAACAATAACTTTCATTATAAATATAGTTGAGAAAATGGCCATATAGAATATTAAAGTGCTATCTATTCTAACTCCATTTTAAATAAGGAACATTTAAAAGATATGGTGAAAAAACCTTTATACAGTAATTGCCATATAAATAAGATATAATGCTTAGTATCAAGACTATCTTTCTTTTGATGTATTCATATATCTCACTTATCTTGACATCTCAGACACAGAGAGAATATAGTCACTACCATACCTAGTTAAAGAGAAGGAAAGAGCAATCAATCAACAAGCATTTATTAAGTGCCTTCTAAATGTCAGACACTGTACTAGGCCCTGGAGAAACAAAGACAAAAAAGAAATAATACTTGCAGGAACTTAAATACTACCAGGAAAATGATAACTAAAAATGAAAATATATGGAAAGCAAATACAGGTCACTGGGGAGGTTGGGGGGGGTGGGAGGGGGAGGAGACGGAATATGCCTAGGATTAAAAGCAATAGCAGGGGAGTGGAGATTAGGCAAATCTCATGCAAGAAGGTGGCCCTTGTGCTTAATTCTGAAGGAAACTCAGGTTCTAAATAACCCTTATAGTTGAGAAAGGAATGCATTCCAGGCATGAGTATAGCATATGCAAAAGTACAGAAATGAAGGCAGAATGTTGTATGTGAGGGACATTATAAGCAGGATGGTTTGGTGTGAATGTAGGCTATGTAAATATTAATTTCCTGAAATAAACCTGATTAGTGAAGCTGCAGCCAGCCTATGAAAACTTTAAGCATCAAAAAGAGGAGTGTATATTTTATCTCAAAAGCAGTAAGGATCTGCCAAAAGTTTTTGAGCAGGGAAATAATCCAGTTATACCAAGGCTTCAGGAGCATCACTTTTGCAGCTGAGTACAGATGGAGTGGGGAAAAAAGGAGATACTTAGGGAAGGATGTTTGTAACAAACCAAGACAAAAATTGTATGACAATGAATATAATGTTAATTAGTAGCAAGGTTTTGGCCTTGGAGACAGGAATCTTACTTCCTCTCCAATGCCAGTAACTTCTTTAGGAGAGAATCTATCATATTTGGAGATTATGAAGAATATTAATAACAAAACTTCTCCAGAGGAATGGAAAATCCTTGGGAGCAGGAATTATCTCCTTTTTGTCTCTGTAACTTCAGTTCCCAGTACATTATGTCAGATACAGGAGGCACTTGTGCCTGTTGAATTTACTTATCCAGTATTTCAAAAACATATGTGAAACACAGCTTCTGCCATGTATCAATTGCTGGGAAAGATATCAGTACACATTTAAAAAGGGCTATGAAACAGGAGACACAAAAGTGATCTCTATTTTGAGTTAAGAAATTTCATGTTTTCAGTGAGGATAAATAGCTACTTTCTGAAGAACAGCTACCACCCTCATTATCTTCTAAAGAGATGATACTGAAATTAGTTTGCCCTCCATTAACAATGCTTGACACAGATAAAGGCAAGTAGCCCAAGAACATTCTGAATAGCAAAGAAAATTCCACAAAAGGAATAAAAATCTGCACAAATAATAGTGCTAATTATTCCTGATTCTCCTTTGAAAAGTTAATTTTCATGGTTGAACATTTTGTTCAATTTCCTCTATAGGCTTTACTGAAAAGCTTAGTGAATAATTCTCTTCTCTCTGTGTGATGCTAGTTATCTATGTGTACTTTAAATTTATTCCATTAGAGATGATGGATTTCTTTTGCTCCATCCATAACCTTCTTTGCTTAGTCTCCCTTATGATCAGAAATACAATCTGTGAGTCAAAAGACTGTGGTTACTAGATATGAATAAATTACCCGTGAATTAAATTCATGGCTTTGTTATCATCAAGAGAGCTGTCAATCCATTCAGATCTTGAATAATCTAAGCTCACAAGACAGATTTAGAGCTAGAAAGTCACATGCCCAGCGGATGGGACAGGGGCAAAAAGGAACTAGATATGTTTGCAATATGCTACTTCCTTAGCTTGTTTTAAATTATAGTTCTAAATAAAAGTGGTTATATGTAACTTTCTACTCTCTACCCCCCCTTTTTGAATCGAGGATTTTGCTTTGTTTGAAGTGAATTTAAAGATTAAAAAAAAAAAAAGCCTAAGGAAGTAGCATATTGCAATGGAAAGCACTTGGACTTTTAAGTTAGATCTTGTGTTGAAAACTCTCTACTGTTCCTTTTTTTTTTTTTAAATAAAGGCAAACAGAGGTTAAGGAATTTGCTTAGAGTCACATATCTAATATATATCTGAGGCCTGATTTTAACTTAGATCCTCTCGACTTCAGGGTTCATGCTCTGTCCACAGTGATATCTATTTTTCTTCCTTTTCTGCTCCTATCCCATCCCCTGGACATATGATCATAAGGGAGACTAAGCAAAGAATGGATGGATCAAAAGAAATCCATCAGCTCTGATGGAATAAATTTAAATACAATGAACTAAAAAATTTAGTTTCTTTACAAAAGTACAACAACAAAAAAAAAACTATTATAAGAAATGTCTTTTGATTAAATATGTATCTGTATCACTTGGAAGTAACTGAAATGAAATCTAAAACTCCAATTTAAGTTAAGCATTTTGGTATAAAATATAACAATGATAGACACCACAGGACCACCTAAATATTTTGTGGCATAATTTAATTATGCTGAAAAACACAGACTGAAAATGTTTAGAACATCATATTCCCAGGATGCAAGGCCTGGTGTTGAAATGTGATGTAATGTGTGTGTGTGGTTTGGACATTGGTTTGGCATGCTTAAGGTTGGAGTGAAAAGCAAGTTAGAAGAGTTAAAAGGTGATTTCTATTTAGTAGCAAGAAAGAAGGATGAGGAGCCAAAATCAACTCTTTACTCACAGGTGCCTTTATTCCCTGTAATACAATTGTACGATAACATACATGGATGTAGAAGTTATGGGTGTACCCATGACAATAAAAAAGCATCCAATCAAATACCTGTATTATGGAGAACAAAAGGTGCTGGAGGAAATATTATCACTGGATTTGCAAATCAGTATCATTAAGGAAGTCTTCCTGGTGAATAACCTTTTTCTAAGGAACTGCTTTTGCTTTACTGAGAACCCCACAGTACAAGTTATTATGCAGGAGAATGACAGATTGATCCAATGTCCCAAGTAGATGTGGCTATCAGTCCTACTCCCTTCCCTTTTAAGAATCCCTATAAATCTAAAGGAGGAGTATGGGAATGGACAATGGCCTGGAGATCAAGCAAGAAGCACAGCAATAGAGCATATATAGAGCTAGATACATGTACATACATATACTTTTTTCCCCCCTTTTACAATAGTTTTTGGATGAGTAAACTTTAAAATGTTCCTTTGAATACTCAAGTTATTCTAATATATCATTTAACAAAAGGTATTAAAGCACAGAAAACAAACTGGATTTTCCTCTTAAAGCGAATGTTAAAAAAAAAACCCCAAAAAACTTACACTTTGCCTCTCTGTTAATATATAAATTCTAGCCATTTTTTCCGGATGATGGACCGTCTCTTCTTAGCTGTCCATTGTATCTCAATAAGCATATTGGTTGGTGTGTCTTAAGTGTTTAATAAATGCTTGCTGACTTGAATTGAACAAGATACAATCCTATTCATTTAATTTTATTTTAAATTCTCTACTCTTAATGCTTTTCAATAAGTGGTTCTGCCAGGCAATTCATTAGGTCTCTTAAAAATAAAAACATGTGCTTGTTCTGTCCAGATTAACACTCTGGAGGATCTCAGTACCAATCTGAGTCCTTGATTTTGGGAGAGGAGTGAGGGACAGAACCCATGTGGATGGTCAAACATGGAGTTTCAAAATCTCTCAGCCTTAAATACCGTAGTACAATTTCATCACTACTGCACACTGTGCATGTGCTAACTATAAGCACCTTGCTATTATTATGTAGATGCCTCTTTGCTGCAAGTATCTCTGCTTCAAGTAGACCACCGGTTGTCACGCCCCCTGACTTCTCAGGAAGGCTGAGATGCCCCCAAGGGGAGATGAGAGCCGAACCAGACATTATTAGCAGGTTCCCTCTGGGTTGAAGGATCTTACACCTCACCCAAAGTAATCCCACTGTCTGTGGCCCTCTACATCTCCCACTTTCTTTTGTTTTAATTGAAGCAGGTATACATAAATCCATCAGCATGGGAGGAATCACACTAGCAAGTAGTAATATCACACAGGCTAGTAGTAATGTAACAAAATGAATCAGCATGAGGAGTCACACAGGCAAGTAGTAATGAACAATATGAATCAACAAACAATGTGAATCAACAAGGTATTATAAACGATTTCCATGAGTCCTAGAGGGAGGGTATATAAATAACAATCACACATACACCTCCTTCAACAGCCAAGAGATTGGTCAGAAACCAATCTATTGTCCATCACTTCATGTGTCAGGGAATCCAATGATTCCTGTAGGTTTTCAAGTCCTGCATTAGTCTCATTAACAATTATTTTTGATGTTCATCAGTCAATTGCCATGCACGTAGGGCTAATTGCCATGCTTTTTCAGTGGCGGATGTAGTCAGAGATGGAACCACCACATGTTTCTTGGGTCTTCTCCATTTCGAGGGTCTTCTCTTTTTCCATCTCTCACCAAAGGACGAGGCGAATACGGATCGTTGGCACCAATCTAATTCCTTCTCCATCTGTAGAGATACAAGCAAATCTTCTGCCCCAAGCTGTTAGTCTGTCTGGTCCCTTCCATTCACCACTCTCCGGATCTCTCCACATGACCTGGCAATTATCTAAAGATATCGGAGCTGCTTGCACTGGACACTGCCCTTCCGGCGGGTTATGAAACCTGTCTGCCGGAGCCAGTGCATCTTCATCAAAAACCAAAAAATTAGGTAGTATAGAGAGTCAAGTTTAGAAGTTTTCTAGGGTTACCTGTGGATCCCTCTTTCTTTTGTTTTTGGAGGAGTGTCTTGATGTCTCTGTTCCTCCTCTCTACTATTGCCTGTCCTTGAGGATTGAAGGATATGGCAGTGGTGTGTGAAATCTGATACTGGGCACAAAAGTGTATGAAATGTTTGGAAGTATATGCAGGTCCATTATCTGTTTTTATTGCTTGTGGCATACCCATAATTGCAAAAGCCTGTGTAAGGAATTCAATGACTACTCGGGCTGTCTCTTGCTGCTGGTATTGCAAAAGTAAATCCTGAGGTGTCCACTACAACATGGATAAAAGACAGACGACCAAAAGATTTATAATGGGTCACATTCATTTGCTAAATTTCAATGAATCTTAAACCACGAGGGTTCTTCCCCGGAGGGAAACATAGGAGCATGGAAATGGAGGCAACCTATACAGACTTTTACTAAGCTCCTAGCTTCCTCTTTTGTTATCCCAAACTGCAGGTGTAAAGCTGGAGAAGCCTGATGATATTTAGAATGAGATTCTTGGGCTGCCTGAAATAAAGGAGTATTGGCTAGCATGGTAAGGAGGCGATCTGCCTTTGAGTTTCCATAAAAAATAGGACCTGGAAGTCCTATATGAGAGGGAACATGTAAAATATAATACTTACCTGGATGTTTTCTCACTTGCTCTTGAAGTTCCTTAAAAAGCTGAAATATGTTAAAAGCTACAAATTTTATTTGGGCTGTGCCGATTCTTTGTACCACACCTACTGAATAGGCTGAATCAGATTATTATATTTACATATCCTAGATGATGAATAAGAGCTAGCATAATGGCATACCACTCATTCTGCTGAGCGGACTGAAAGGAAGTTCTGATTTACTTTTTTTTATAGCTACAGCACAAATGTTATGTTTGGATGCATCTGTAAAGATGGTTGGTCCTTTAAAAGGAACCTCAGATACCTTTTCTTCAAAAATCCATGGCCAATTATGTAATAGCCAGGTTATCTTTAAGGAAGACCCGTGTGTAAAATATGGAGCTGAGGCCAATAAAATTTGCCACTCTGGTATGGTTTCACAGTATACAATGATTTGTGCATTGGTATAAAAGGTGTATATCTTGTCAGGTCTCATCCCAGATAACTGTATTACTCACTTAATTGCCTTTAATAAGATTCTAGCCACAAACTCTGGCTAAGGGATAAGGCTTTGGTCTGGTTGTGCTTAAAGGGTCACCCACCACTCAATCACCTTGGTGGGTGACCTTGAGGTCACCTTGACCTCCTTGGTCTCCTTGAGGAAGGACTGCTGTAGGTGCCTCTTTTGTGGTAAAAACTGGTATTTCCAAGGGTTTTTGAATGACTCCTTCAATCACATTGGATAAAGCCAGTTCAACCTCTCTCAGAGCCTCTTGAGCTTCTTTCATAAGCTGGCGGGATAAATCTAAAGCAGTGTCTCCCCTTAAAATGTCTTATAATGGTTGCAATTGATAAGTAGTTAACCCTAACATTGGACGGATCCATTGGATATCTCCTATCAACTTCTGAAAGTCATTTAAGGTATTCAACTTCTTTGTTCTTAAGGAAAGTTTATGTACTGTAAGTACCTCAGGATATATTTCATATCCTAAATATTGAAAAAGGAGCATACCTTTGAATTTTTTTCTGGGGCTATACACAATTGATAGTTCTTTAATGTTTCTATGGTCAATAATACAATAACACAACAATACAATACAATAATACAACATTTGCTATTACTTGTCTAATTCTTTCTACTAAAATAAAGGTGAGTCTTTTAGCACTCAGAAAAAGTAACTGACAAAATTTCTTACCCTCTTCTTTCCAGGTTCAGAAGCTCGGGTATCATAATCATCTGGAAGTTGAAGATAATCCTCCATCCTACTGGCAATGGCTTCCCAGTCCCGCTTCCTCTTAGTACCAGTCCTCAAGCCATCCAACTTGTCTGAAGGACAAACACAGAGCCCAAGTGTTAAGGGAGACAGAGTGAGTTTGCACAAAGCACAAATACAAGGGAAAAGGCTGGAACACACTTTCAGAAGATATCCACACATTTCTGAAAGCAGCATTGCTTGTAGATCCAAATTGTCTTCAGAGCTGGGAAAACATCTGACTCTGAGCAATTTCCATCTTTTGTCTTTTACACTGGTTTGGTGGCCATAATGAAGTCAGTTGAATGCCAGTTCAATGGGTAAATACAAGCAAAGGAGCATGACTGCCCAAATAGACACAGCATTTCAGCTGTTATGTTCTGAAGGTAAACTGCAATTAATTCAGTAACTTCTGAGGATGATCCCTTCTATTTAGTAGCTCAACACAATATTATTGCCCCATATTCAACCTGAAATAATATTAGTATTGTGTTATATCCACACAAGAAAATGCACTGACAAAGATACAATCAAATAGTGTATAAAATTATTTTAGATCTAATTTCTATACAGCACAGAATCCTGGGTTTCAAAAGTCAAAATGATGATTTGAGATAAATGAGGGATTGATTCTCCATGGATTTATGTTCTATAGATACAATGTGAATCACCATTTCCTTCTGTTTCTTAGTCAAGTAATGTTTGACTATGAGACAAAAGACCAGGCAAATAAAATGACCAAGTGTTGGGTACAATTTCTGGTCATTCAGTTCCAAAGAGATAGGATCCATCACTGTGCTGTGATCGAGAAGTATGTGATTTTAAAATTATATATGTCAGCCTAAATAACTTCAAGTACATTACATGGAGAAAACGTTAATAATATTGATTCAGAATGCCATGTGTGGAATCATGTGTTATACTAGATGTATTTGTAGCCACATGTGGCACTGTAATCATGGGTAAAAATTCTTTTAAGTTATATTTCTAATAACACTTCAATTTAAAAAAAAACATTAGTAAGCTAACATGGAAGAAGTTCAAACTTCAGAAACATCAAGTCATACACAAACAAAAAAAATTCATTTAGTCATCAAGCTGTGTAGAACTTAATTCTGAAAGAGAAAACCGGTCGAGGCCTTTAGAAACAAAAGTAGAATTGATAATTTTATATTTGTTACAGCAAAGTTTAACACATATTAATTATCTATGAATGTTTTACAAGTAGGCTTCAAAAATCAGTAAGATTTTATATATTTGGCACAACAACTTTGACCGTCTAAACCATAGTATTCTTGGAAATCAGCAAGACAAAGCAATATCTGATCTAAAGGACTGCTAACAATTACCATTTACTCTTTACAAGGAAAGAGAAATTTCTATCATCTCACTATGGTGAAAGTATCCTGAGTCAGTCAACTATATTCAAGAGTAAATTCTTTTTAATCACCACAAACATCAAAACTGTATCCACAAGGTATGGATTAGAGCAGATCACACAGAACCTCAGAGAAATAACTCCTTGACTCATGAAGGGGCAAGGAATATGTATTACCTTTAAAACAAAGACAAATACACACAATCACATACACATATATCCATGCACCAATAAAGTTCTTAGTACAAAAGTATATAGTATTATCAAAAGGACTACTCCAACACAGAATATGGTATGAAAAGAAAACCCCACAGGACTTTAAGACTTGAAAAAGGTCAGTTTTGCTATTAACATATTTCAAATCCTAATTCCAAGTATCATGACTACAAAATAGTATAGGAGGGCATACTAAGAAATAGAAATTTTCCACATGGGCTGTCTGACAGGATTTATAGATTGAAAGTTTGAGATTGGCAACATGGATAAAAGAACAAGCATTATTTTTAGTTATAAGTACTTGAGAATGCAATGTTGAATTGAAAATTTTAATACTTCACAAAGTGTTTAAAAGTTTCCTTCTTGTGTCTGAAGAAAAATTTCACACCCCTCCATAAACATTCTAGAAACCCAAAACACACAGATGTGCAGCATGCGATAAGTAAAGAAGAACCTGGTATGGCAAACATAGTTTTATAATAAGGAGGTATACTTGACATTAATGGCTTTGAGAAGTTAGAATTTCAAAGTGACAGGAAGATGAAGTTGTAAATATGTATCTAAGCAGATCACTGACTCAAACTGTAACTTCACAAGAAGTTACAATATGTAATAAAAGAACAAAATTCTCTTCAAATTAAACTGTGTTTTCTAAAAGTAAAAGACATTTCTAAAGAATCTGTTCCAAGTGAACAAAGAGCAGTTATGAGTCCAGAATGTAAAAATTACATTCTAAATTGTCTGATTCTATCTGGAATACAGAAAGTTAACACACAATAACCTATCCGCACTGGCAAACAGCATTAAGACAAAAGAGGTAACGTTGTTAGAAAGTCGAAACCTGAAAGAGAATGTTGACTGATGGCCAAAAATACTTTGTTTTTCATAGTCTGATCAGTGTTTACAATTATAATATTTTACCCAGTGAATTAGCAGTTTTTCAAGCCTCCATGCCAGATCTGCAAAGTCTGGCATCTAATCTCTAACATGAAGCAAGATGCTTGAGTTGTAGCACCTATGTAGGAGCCACAGCTCCTCTTATAAGATGGCAAGGGCAATAATCTCAACAGTTGTAAAACACACCTAAGTACATCCTGCTTTAAATTATATTAAAATTATATCATTGCAAATAGAATCTAGGTATACTTAAAACTTATCAAAAACTTATAAAAATGTAGTATGTACCTCAGGAGTTCTCAAATATTTTTTGCTCATGGCAAAGTATTATTCTTTGCTTTGAGGGACTGGGAGACTCACACATGTGATTGCAAGTCTAAGTTCCATATAACTCATGAAGACTCATGCATACAAATGCCCATTTGAGTTCCACATGCACTTGCAATTACAAGTGTAATCTGTGTACTCTTGGCCAAATTTGATAACATGCCCTTTGAGAACCACTGGGGAACTTAAATGAATGCAGACTGAGAAGTTCACCAAGACACTGAACTAGTTGTTTAAAAACTTTTGGTTTAAAGACAGTATTTTTAGCCAGTAACTTGTTTGTAAATGAGGAAATATCTGGCCTCAGCCCTATTATGCTGTGATGCTGGTAAAATTTGCCATGAGGAAAGTAGACTGGTATTTGTATCTATCCAATTCACAAGGGTGCTTCAAGAATACTCAGAGAATGTCTGTAGAGCACTCAGAAACAAAAGCTGCTTCTGGTAAATCAATTAATATGTATTTAAATAAACACCTACTACAAGATGCTACAACATTCAAGTAAATGGTAATGAGAAGGTAAATGAAACATGTATTCTCTTGGTTACCAAAGTCTCACTTCTGAGAAGTAAATTTCATTTCCTAGGCTGACTACTCAAAGAAGTAAGAACTTCCAGGACTGCACATATTTAATTTGCCTTCCACAACTGGACTATCTCCCAAAATAACAAGGGGGTCTGAGATGAAAATTGTTAAGTGATATAGAAAATCATTATCACTCTGGTTTAAAACAATAAAACCTAATTGCAAACATGTTAGTACTGATTTCTCATATTCATAGCCAGTTCTTCAAGAAGCTTTTAACAAATTAATTTCTGAATGTCACAATCTAAATAAGTCTGTTCTTAACATCTACTGGATATATACATATATACATGTATACACACACACACACACACATATATGTATGTGTGTATGTGTATATATACACACACATATATATACATATACATATACATACATATATAAAATGTGCTTTTTGACAAAAATAAATGGTAGAGAGCCCAGAATTTTTCTAGGAATCACTTCCAAGTTCAATATAGAACTATTTGGAAACATGCCATAACTATACTTCATTTTCTCATATGTTTTAGAAATTAAAAAGGAACATCCTGACTTGTAGAATTTTATCCTCGATCAACATCTTAGATCACATACAGCTTTTAAAGATATGTTTAATTGACATTTACAGTATTTTTTTTAGTAGTCTTTTCTCTAAATTTATTTTTTCTCTCTCCCTGTCTTCAGAAAAAAACAGTCAATTGTTAAAGAAAGAGAGAGAAGAATTCCAAAGTCAGCAAAACAGTCTAGCCAAGTAATACAATGTATGCAACTTTATTTCATTTTAAGATAACTTTTAAAATGTATTTAAGGAAATATGTATTCATGTTTCTAATCATTCTTTTAAATATGTAAATGACTTTAAAGGCGATTGCAGTTGTTTGAAAAATTAAAGGACATAGCTGGTTCCCATTATGACTTCCCATGCATACAAAATACAAGATTATGCCAATGACTACCTATAGTTTTCAAGCCACATATATTGTGTGGTTCCAGAGAATTTTTCAAGAAATTACAACAAAGTACCTGGCCTAGTATAATAGCACTTACAGAGTTCATTAAAGTCTACTTTGATTACACAATTACAATTCATCATTCTCTTTGAGTGTTAAATATGCTAATCAATGAGTCAGGCAAAATGATAAGCATTTTCTAGGCAACTGCTTGTAACATGAACCATTCTGATTCAAAGCAATCAACACAAGACGTGAGCAACTTTAACAATTTTCAAGTAGTAAGACAGTTCAAGAATTTTTAAACATTCAGCTATTAACTTCCCCATTGCATCAACAGTATTAAGAATATGAGAAAAGCAGAGACTTAAAGGCATTCTTTATACACCAATGCAGGATGTATCATATTCTCTTGTCTTTTCACAAAATGTGACTTTTTTTTTCAAAAAGCATTTTTAAAAGTCAACCCAAAATATCAAAACACTTCTTTGTGATGACAACTAAATGTAATAAAAGTCCCACTGCATCCATAATTACATTTCTCCCCAGAAGGACCTTGCATTGAACTACACCCAACTGTGAATCTGACAGGTATTTCAGGCAGTTGTCTCCTTCCACTTTCAGGGGACTCCTATAAGGAGGGCTCATTCTTCTCAGTGACTTCAACTTCTTAACTTCCCTTTTATTTTACTTTTACTTAAGTAAGAACAAGGGTTAAGGTACTCGCAATGAAGTCTATGGTTGGATACTGGTCACGTTACACTTTAAAAAATAGATATCCTGTTGGTACCAAAGTTACTAATCTATATTAAAAAGTATATAAAAGGATCAATTTATGAATTGTTAACAATACTAAATTTATTTCATATTTTTTCTCTTTAATATTTAACTGGCATTAAAAATATTTCTTTTGTAATATTGTTCATATCCACATATCATTTTCAGGCATCAGAACGGCTAAATGGTTATCAAGAAGATATGATAGAAGATGTAATATGTGTGCCAAAAAGCTCAATGAGTAGAGACTCAGGGAAACCTACTTTTTAGATAGAAGATCTATGTAAATTACCACCAGGTATCAGACATATAAAAACAGGAAAAACAGAATACCCACCTAGCTTTGCCTCAGATGTGTCCATCTCCCATTTGCTTTTCGGAATGTAACCCTAAATCGTACACAGAGAGAAGCTCGAAGGGTTAGAAAGAGACACATACATGCATATCATTTTTGAACTGGAAACAGTATTAAAACTGGGAATAGATTCAAGTTCCACTCATTAGTTATAAACATTGCCTTGGGTAAAGCACAACCTGAATTATCAGCAGAGGAAACTACTCAGATACTGAATTCACCAAACTTGACTCCTTGGTCCATAGCAGTCACTATGGATGATCATGAAGACGCTCTGGGGGCAGCTGTTGCACAGACCTAACAAATGTGACCTAAATCACAGCTGTATAGCACATAAAACATAAGTGCATAGATGGTTACTATACTGATACTGATCAAAGTAACAGGACTTGTAATACATAACAGGAGCTACATTATTTCCTTAATACAACTTCAATCCTCAAATTGACTAGGCATATTTTCCCAAGAGTATTGTTCAAACAAGATATGGTTTGTTTCACTGCAGTACTAAATATTCAAAAGAAAGGAAAAAACTTAAGTATTACTGAACCCACAAATGAAGTGCAAACTTATTTTTAAAAGATTTGGTCACTTACCAGGTAAATCTTAGAAAAGTTAGAAGTTATTGAATTTATCTTCAATGGAGTATTGAATTTTAAAGCACTTCAAAGTACATTTTATCAGTTAAAAATTATGTGGAAAGATATGCTTTCTTAAATACAGGGTCTAGCAGAGTGCCTGGCACATAGTTGGCATTAATTAATGCTTATTGATTGATCGATTGATTAAATTACATTTCACTTTGTGTAAAGTCAAATATCTCATTAGATTAACTTATTGAATAAATGTATATGTAATAACCAATTATTTTATGAAGGAATTTCAAAAATCTCAAGGTCTCCAGGATATCTACTCAATCAACTTATTTTCAATTAAGAGAGTTGTTTAGTAAAGCTGATTTTTGTCATGCTTACTGTGAATCCCATTCCCCTGTATATGGTGCTGTTATGTGTGATATCCCCTGACATGCAGACTTTAATCTAACATTGGGGTTTATTTTAGAGTATTATTCTTTTTCAGAAAGAATTGTCATCTCTTTCAAGAATCAATAAAGACCACCTGCTTCAAACGTTCAAGTTCATACAACCAAGTGAACACACACTGTAACCAAAATATTTGTGACAGAGCTCTTGGCATCAGGGACTATATTCACCATAGCACAATTGCTTTAAGAATCCTACAAGTGTTGTACATTTCTTGTCATTAGATGGCACCAACATCTCAACTTCATTTTACTAAATGTTATATCAGGTCATAAATTATACTAAATTCTTCACCAAACACATTTTAAAATTAAGAACAGAACCAAGTCAAAACTATGCTGCAGGGAATGTATTTAAAAAAAAAAAAAAACTGATCCAGTTTGTGCAAATTATACCTTAAAATCAGCTCAAAACATTAGCATCACCAGAACAATGCATTGTATAAACACTGACCCATACCTACTAGCTTCACTGAGGTGCAAAGATGACAAAATAGCATCATACTACTAGTCACAGGAAAAAAAAGTGATTCTATTAACTTAACCAGTTAGCTTAGATCTTACCCAAATGGAATAATTTGGACAGTGCAAAATGTTAGGTATTCTATGTATTCCGTTTATATAATTCAACTAAAGTAAGACTCACTCTTAACCCTTTGGGTGCAGGATGATTGGATTTTTCCAAGGATCTTTAAATACAGTTAGATTAGGCTCTAAAAGCAGATCCTGATCCTGCTTTTTCCAATGGGTTAATAGTAGTCTTGTAACACAGCAAATTTGAAGAAAATGAACACGTACTCCAACTTGGGGACAGAAGAAATAATGCAAGAAACAAACTATTGTTTCTATTGTCTTCTCTCTAAAGTGAAAATAGTTAGTACTATTCCTTTTTCAGACTGAATATGTTCAAGTACAAGTTTTCACCTAGATTCTGGAAAGTCAAAGGTCTCTTTAAATGAAATGCTTATGTTATCTCTTCCATCAGGAAGATGCTTTCAAAAGTTAAATCTTTATGAATTTTATATGTGATCATTTCTCAGCACTGACACTACAGATAGAGAACAGATATTAGCAGTCAAATCTTAGCAAAGAGAATGGGCCCTTTACTTGAATTTCCCACCTGCAGTTTAACAAATATGTCCAAGCACAGTTTAGTGAAGAAAAAAATTTATGTCTTAAAAAAACAACGCAAAACAAAACATGCTAAAACTCATATGCTGTGAACTTTAGAGCTTATTTTTTCATGCACATTCAGAATCTGTGAAGTGGTTTCTACAAGTTGACATCATCTCTACAAATTCACATGATTTTCCTCAAGTCCACTAAATCACACAAGGGCTCCATGGCCTCAGCTCCTAAAGATCATATATGTATACTAACACTTAAGATTTTGGGGACTGGAAGCAGGGCTCAAACTTAGCAGATTTTCAATAAAGAGTATAAAGAAGGGCTCAAGTGAGCCAATGAGTTGAATAAATCTAGTAATATTTCAAAACAACAGTTTTTCATGCCACTGTGGATTATTTCACTTGTCAAGCTGTTCTACAGGCCATATTCCTGAATAACAGTTTGAGCCAAAAGCACCTACATTAGTATGGGGGAAATAGGTTGTGTTAGGTGCATAAGGACTTTTGACTCACTCTATGCAAGCCTTACATGAAGCAAACAATGTCACTGACTATATAGACAAAATACATTTTCACATACCCTTTTAATAGGATAGAATTTAGAAGAACAAATCCAGCAGCAAGTGGTAATCAATTGCTACTTTATCTAGTAACAGTTCTTAAGCAAGAGTTGATTTAAACCAATTCTGAAACCTTATAACAAGAACAGAGGTTTATGTAGGTGGTGGTTGAGCTGACCACACCACATACCTGCTGGAATGTAATTCTACCTTACCTCTTATAACCTTAGGAAATTCAAATGTGGAATAAATGCCTATGAGAAGCACTATTCCACCCAAACCTACAGCCTGTAGATGCATGTGTAAGGGGAATTTTAGACGTGCTCTGTAAAGAAGTTATTTACTCTATGAACAAAGACAACAGAGGTGTCTTTAATTTTTGAAAAAGCAATGAGTTTCCTCAAGTCTTCTTAGGCATGCTTGCATACTGAATCTATGACTTTCTACTGCATGTAAAGGGAGCCATGGTGCTGGGATGGAAGATTGAAAGGTCAATTAGGCCCTTCTAATACACAATCTGTTCAAAGTGGCTGATCATTCTCCTACCAGTTCGCTTTCCTCTTCCTCTGCATCTTTCTTTTCTTCTTTCTGCTCTTCAATATTTGCATCAAAATCTTCCATCTCCACCTGTTTACCCCACAATGTTTATAGTTAAAAGTGTTTATAGGTTAACATTTACAAAAAAAGTTTATTCCAAACTATGACTTGGGAAAAGGACAGAGGATAAAGGTCAACTGCCATCCCACACAAATAATTAGCAGAACAGAAACTCAATTATGGCTAATATCCAATCTGAATGGAAAAGCCTAAATTTAGAAGGCAAAGTAGAACAAAATAGGAAATGTATTTTGCCAAATCATTCTGATTTTTTCTCTCCTTCTGAAATGCCTTGTCAACTAGTTAAATGGTCTACTCAAAGTAGGCACTTAATATATACTGACCAACTATTAGACTTTAATAACCAAATAATCACTTCAGCATATAAAAAATCTTAGAAACTGAGAAAGCATTCTGTTTAAAATTGGTGAAGACAGATTTTTTCCCCTTAAGAAATCAGGGAATGTTGTTAAAATCTATTATAGTTAATAACTCAATTTTTTTTCAAGTTACATGTTTTCTTAACTAAACTAGGCCTTTTAGTATACTTTCAGTTTAAATGAAAAAAGAAAATGATTTCTTAAATTTGTACAATCATTTCCATAGGGTCATCAATTTTGATATGGAAAGGCCTTAATGGTTCATCTGGGTAACCTTTCATTCATTCAGAAAACAAATGAACAGCAGAGTTTAAACCCAGACCCTCCAACTCCTAGTCTATATGATCCTTTTTTCCTACAACATCATTTGCACTAAAACCAGAGAAATTTGTTTCCATCTTTGACTATTTTCAGATGGTATAAGGATAACTCTTATACTTTTAGTGAATTTTACAGTGCAAAGACTACACACAATCTCTAGAAAGTGATGGCTTACACATTACTCAAAAGTTGGCATTAATGACAACTTTAGTCTCTATCTCCTGTAACAATGGCCTATGAAGCTAGAAAACACAGAAACCCTACTATTTCCATTATGAAAATTTTCTTTTTCATTATGAAAATTAAAGTTTGTTTTGCACTCAAATCTAAGCATATATCTACCTCTTCAATAGCAGCATCTTGCAACAAAGAACGAATATCCAGGCGCATCATATGACGAGGTGCAGTCTCCCAGTGATCAGCCATCTAGAGAGAGATTGACATAGTAAGGACACCTGACAGAAGTAGCACAGTAGAAGGATCAATGAAGTCCACATCAGAAGGACTGAGTTGGAGTCCTGCCTCTGTCATTCAATAGCTGTGAAACTTCTCAAAGCTCTAAAGTTCTTTATATACATTTTATCACTAACACTTCAACAGCTCTGTGAAATAAGCATTACAGCTATTCCCATTTTACAGATAAGAAAATTAGACTCAGAGAGGTGTCATGAGTCAATCGAGCCAGAAAATAACTGAGGGAGGGTTTGAACACAAGTCTCCTAAATTCAGGCAGCGAGGCAATGTGGTAGATAGAGTGACAGGCTTGTATCAGATGAACTCATCTTCCTAAGTCATCTTCCAGCTTTGGACAGTTACTAGCTATGTGGCCCTGGGCAAGTCCCTGTATGCCTCAGTTTCCTCATCTGTAAAATAAGCTGAACAAAGAAATGACAAACCACTCCAGTATCTTTGATAATAAAACCCCAAATGATGTCAATAAGAGTCAGAAGTGACTGAAAAATGACTAAATGACTCTTGACTTCAAGTCTAACTTTACATTCACTACCCTATGCTGCTTCTTAAAAAGACTAAGAGCTGATCACTTTAGCTATAAAGATCTAATAAAAGATAAAAAAGGCACTCTAAAGAAAGACTAGTTTTTATAAGCATATCAATGGAGCTCTTGATAAAGCTCCACTTCAACAGCTTAGGACTCTATATATTTCAAAACAATCACCTTATTAATTTCCTTAAGTTTTCGTCCATGGATGTTTCTTTTGCCACAAGTCTGGTTATCTGCACTCATTTCAGCTAAATATACCTAGAAAGAATGAATCAGAAATCAAGCATACAATTTAGGGAATTATCGTGACAACATAAACTACTATGAAATTAAGTTACCCCTGTACCTCAAAGCCCTTGGTTTTTGCTGCACTCCAAAATTGTTCAAAATGCCTAACTCGGTCATTAATGGCATCTAGAATTATGAAGGGGAAAAAACCATCATCCAAGGTCTTTTTGAAAGTTTTGAACATGCTGGTACGATAAGTCTCTTCCATATCAGCTTCATATTCATATTCCATCACCTGGTTTAAGGAAAGAATAGAATTTAGCAGAAAATAAAAGAAGATATTTAAACCTGCCATTTGATTAGTAGTTGGGCAGAATTAGTTACTAGCTCTAAGCACATCTCTAAACTTTGTAATGAATTTTCCCACACACAAAAATATTATAAGATGTCTGGTGGAGGGTGAAGTTTTTTTTTTCCCCTTCCCTCTCAAAAATTTCTATTCCTAAATATATCTTTCTTAAATTCCATCCCCAAACTACAGAAATCAGTTCCGGGAAATATACCATACCTTTTTTTTCACCCTCTTTCCTGTGTCAGGGTCTTTCTCTTCTTTTTCCACTTCAGTGATAAAGTAATCATCCAGGCTGAGTACTCTAGGTGCAGGTCCCCCACACTCTACTTCCTTATCCTAAGAAGCAATTTTAAAAAAGGCTGTTTTTTTCCTATGAAAACAAAGCTTATCCTCTGAAAACCAAGGAATCATTCAAGCTCGTTTTCCTAGTGCAGAAACCAGAAGGCATTGAGAAAAATACCGAATTAGAAAGGGGAAAATGATAAGTCTCACTGTATGCATCCCTGATCAGACCACAAATGGAGTACTGTGCTTAGTTAGTTCTGAGACAACTGAACTATGACACTGAAAAAGTGAAGTATATCCAGAAAAGGGCAACTAGAAGGAAACTGGAAACTAAGCCATGCAAGAAATTAGCTGAAGGAACTAAAAATGTTTAGCCTCAAGAAAAGACTTAAGAAGAACATGATGGCTATGTTTAACTTTTAGAAGAGAAGACTTCTAAGCAAAAAAGATCACAAGGAAGAGGGATTTCTACTTGGTTTGCAAGAACAGAAAGAGGTAGAATGCATGAGATTCTGTCAATGCATGCTTGACAGAAGGAAAAATTTGCTAACAAATAGTGTTGTTCAAAAGTAGAATGGGCTGCCTTTAAAAGCATCAATTTCCTCATTCTTGGGGTCTTTAAAAAAGCAGACACTAAATTACCATTTGTTGGGGACATTTTAGTGGGGATTCTCATTCAAGCATGAGTTAGATTAAAACTCTTAGATCCTGCACAGTTTTGTAAATGGCCTCAATGAGCTTTTGGGGTTCATAATCATTACCTAATCTAGTACTTGTAGTGATAATGGTGAAATGCTTGGCCAAAAAAAACAAAAAAAAATTCTAGACAATCTCAGAAGAAAATGCAAATGCTTACATAAAATATAACATGAAGGAGCAATTTGAAGCAGAGAGGACCAAAAGAAACAGATAATAGAACCCTACCTCAAAACAACATGCTGGTAAGAAAAAAAAAAAGCATAATAATAAACATCTTTGTCTTTTCTGAACTCACACGAATAAGTTTTGCAACATGTGTCTTTCCACTGCCTGGTAATCCTCTCATTATCACGACTATCTGAAATACAAAGTACAAAAGGGAAAAAAAGGTGTTTCTCTCCAACAGAAGCATTTCTATGTAATAAAGACCTTTATTTAATTGAGAACCAGACAGATTGCCTTATGAATTATGAATTACAGAAGTATATATTACAACTCTATAATTATCAGCAAATAAATATAACTAAGTTAGAGCCTGACCACTTCACTGTATGAAAAGATTTTTAATGTACACATTTAGACAAACACCTTGGAAAATAAATTCTTTTTCTTAATCTAATCAAGACTCCTGCTTTTTTCCCCCCTGTTTTCCTTCATATAAAAGGAAGTTTAAAATCCAGGACTCATATTCTTAACCTCTATGAAGGAGTGCCTTTAAAGTGTCTTATAACACACTTGGAGGATTTTTTAAAAACCGTAATTATTCATCTAATTAAACCAGGGTTTCTTAAAGATTTTCCAGTGCTTTAAAGAAACTCAGAATATATCATGACTTCAGGGAAAGAAATAGTTACGTTATATTTATGCTAAAGGAACTTTAAAATATTCAGAATTTGAAGTGGGTTCCTTATATGGCTCCAGATACTATATACATCGTGGAAAACATCCTGGATTATTCAAAGATCAAAGTTTCAGTCCCAAGCTAGTTACAATGTCTATGTCCCTCAGATTCTTCATCTGCAACACCTAACTTATTAGACCTGCTTTGAATAAAGTACCAAAAAGCATGAGGTAAACATAGGCTGTATGTACTTTTATATGAAAATTATCAACTCTCATCCTACTCACTCTTTCAGGTCTGCTCTCTCGGCCTGGTGGTTTTAGAATATCATCAACATTCTTAGATTCAGGTTTCTTCTCTACTCGAGGAGCTGGAGGTGGTTGATGACTTAGTGATGGTGTAGACATAGGCATCCGTTCCTCAGGATAAGTCCTTCGGTCTCCTAGAATTCAGCAGTTGATTATATGTGTGATATATGTGTCTGTGTGTGTGTGTATATTTTTTTTAACTTAATAAATTTAACTTTCTCTAGTCATCGTAAGGTAATTAAATTTGAATCAATACTAAAGATCCAGAAACTATTTTAAAGATTTAACTTGTTAAATTCAAATTAATATAAGTATAATAGAATGAAAGAAATGGACAGTTTTAATTATATCCTCAGGGGTCTCAATGCCTTTGGAATGCCTGCTTAATTTATATTGAAAATACTACCTCTTTTTTTTTTCTTAAAGGAAATGAAATGAAATGAAATTCAAAGGTAAATATTATGTATTCTCATAGTTTGATCTAAAAATCTTATTAAAGAAAAGAGATTTTTACTCAAAGTGAAAGTTGATTATCTTATTAAAGAGATTTTTACTCTTAATCAACTTAAAAAGCATATTTCTGAGGTGCTGGACTTTCAGCACTTTCAAAAACAAAGGGAAAAATATTATATTACCCTGCAATGAGAACTATTTTGCCCTGTAATGACATATATAGATCTCATTGTTGTTACTTTTATTAAAAAAAAAATACAAGTTCACAAGCAATCCACAAATACTTCCTATGTGAGGGAGGGAGGAAGGGAGAAAAGGAAGGAAGGAGGGAAGGAAGGAAAGAAAGGACAGAAAGGAAGAAAGGAAAGAAGGAGGAAGAGAAGGAAGGAGGAAGGGAAGGAAGGAGGAAGGGAAGGAAGGAAAGAAGGAGGGAAAGGAAGGAGGAAAGGAGGGAGAGAGGGAAGGAAAGAAGGGAAGGAAGGAGGGAAGAAAGGAAGGAAGGAAGGAAGGGAAGGAAGAAAGGAAGGAAGGGAAGGAAGGAAGAAGGGAAGGAAGGAAAGAGGGAGGGAAAGGAAGGAGGAAAGGAGGGAGAGAAGGAAGGAAAGAAGGGAAGAAAGGAAGGAAGGAAGGGAAAGAAGGAAGGAAGGAAGGGGAAGGAAGGAAAGAAGGAAGAAAAGGAAAGAAGGAAGGAAGGGAAGGGAAGGAAGGGACTGAGGGAAGGGAAGGGAGGGAGGGAGGGAAGGAAGGAAGAAAGGAAGGAAAGAAAGAAGGAAGGAAGGATATCCTTTAAGAAACTTATATTTTAATGGAAGAAACAACCCGCACCTAAATGACCATGTAACAAGGTAACAGGCATAAAAACAAGTTTTACAGGGAATACACTATCATCTGGGAAAATCAGGAAAGGTCCTTTGCAGAGGGATATGACTGAATTGTCTTGAAGGAAACTAAGAGCTCCAAGAGTGCAGGTAAGGAGAGAGAGAATTCCAGATATGAGGGAATGCCAGTAAAAAGGCAGGGAGATGACAAAGGGAATGCATGTACAAGGCATTTAACAAGTCAGTATGGCTGGACCAGAGTGCATAAAGTAATGTATAAAAACAATGGAGAAAAAAGAAGGGGTTAGGCTGTGTTTTAAATGGCAACATTCTATCGAAGCCACTGGAATTGATTGAGAAGAGGAGTGTCAAAAATGTGCCTTAAGAAAGTCAATCTGGTATCTGGGTAAGAGACCTATCAGGAGGTTCCTGTAATAGTCCAGGCAAGAAGTCTGGAGCAAAACTTGCCAGATAGCATAGAGATATAAGCTAGAACAGCTAACTGGAGTCATGGAGAGAGTTGCATAGAGATGATAACTGAATTCAAAGGGGCTGATGAAATCTAGTTTGAGTATAGAAACAAAAGACAAGCGGGCTCAGGATAGAACCTTGGGGAACTCCAGAGTTACCTGGCAAAAACAAACAACAATGTGGCAAAGCAATGTCATGAAAACCCAGAGTAAAGTATCAGGTGAAGAGACGAATTGTACAGAGAAATCCAGAAGGATAAGAAACAAGAATAGGCCACTAGATTTGGCAAGTGGAAGATCACTGATAACACTGGTAAGACCAGTTTCAACTGAGTGAAAAAAACCAAATGTAAATAAACTCCATTCTTAGAACTTAATGTATATTAACAATGAAAAAGTTCTCTCAATGTAAACATTTTCAGTGTCCTGGTATTTACTGAGGCATTTCTTTACCTCCAAACATGGAAGGTCCATGGTCATAAGCTGGCCTGTCAGTTTTACGTTCATATGAAGGTCTATCAAATCCACCACGTCTGGATGAGGAATGATCTTTTTTATCACGATAAGACTGTGTCCTAGAAGGTGTGATTGGAGGTGCCCTGATTTAAAAAAAAAAAAAAAAAAAAAAAAAAAGACAATTAGTGGCACTTGGTTTGTGAAATAACCATAACTCTTAACACCTATTATGTACATTTTACATGCCAAATATTCAGTTTTTGAACTGCTTTACTACACAGATCAGCTTTACCAGATTCATTCAAAAAAAGATTAAAAACTGCAAAGGTTATTTGGCCATTTTAAGTGTATACTGTTCTCATCTTTTTTCCTAAAATAAGGTTACCTCCTTTTTCCTCTAACAACTTTTACCTCCCCCCCATGGCTTATCATTCCAGAAAACATAAATACTTGCTTAACAAAAATGCATTCACAGTCCTTTCCCCACCCAAATAAATGTATATAATCTAAACATGCAGTTAAGTTTCTATAAAGCCTGACTAATTAACTGTGAAGCCTGAGTTTATAATAATCTTCATGGCTAATACAGCCATAGAATTCGTATAAAGAGAATTTTCTGCAACATACCGGTCTTCCCGAGGACGACGATCTCTGTCAAACCGATCACGATCATATTCAATAATGGCACGATCACGATCTCGGTCTCTGTGTGTTTCTCGATCTCTTTTAAAATCTCTATGATCTACCATGACATTGCTCTGACGATCAAAATAAGGTTCACGATCCCTATCTCTATCATAACGATCTCGTTGGCCTGGGTGCTCTGGAAAAACAAATAATGTGAAATTAACAAAATAGCCTCAAACCTATAATAAGGTTAAAGATGAAGTTAATCTACAGATTGCTTTTTTTTAATGAACTAAAATTTGAATTACTTTTCGATATCACAAACACAGATGTTAAAAAAGCAGTTGTAACCCTAACTCAAAAGGAAACACAATATTCCCATCCTGAAAGGTTTTTAAAAAGGTACATTTTGGGGCAGCTAGATGGTGGATAGAATACCAGCCTCGAAATCAGGAGGACCTGAGTTTAAATCCAGCCTGAGACATTTAACATCTCCTAGCTGTGTGACTCTGGGCATATCACTTAACGCGAATTGCCTCAATCAAAAATAAAAAAAAGGTGTGTGTGGGAGGGTACATTTCAGGGGCAACTAGATGGCACAGTGAATAGAGAGCAGACCCTGAAGTCAGGAGGATCTGAATTCAAACCCTGTCTTGGACGCTTGACACTTACTAACTCCAACTCATCAGTGTTGAAATAATTTATATTTATCCACCAGAAGAAATCCTCAAACTCCCAGAAATTCCATTCCTTTAAGGGAAAAAATGAACAAAAATCTATTTGCCCCACCCCTTTCATCTGCCCTACTATTATAGGCATCTCTACTTTACCTATTATTATACTATTCCCTTGTCTAGTTTTTACAACGCCCAAGCATTGACTACCTAACCAAATCCAAATTCTACAAATCTGACTTATCAGACTCGTCACCAAGCAAATAATAACAATACATAATAACCTTGGTCGAACATGAGCCCTCGTACTTATAACCCTAATCCTATTTATTGCAACCACAAACCTTCTTGGATTCCTTCCTTACTCATTCACCCCTACAACACAACTCTCAATAAATATCAGCGTAGCCATACCTCTTTGAACGGGCACAGTAGTACTAGGTTTTCACAATAAGCCAAAAGCTTCACTTGCCCACTTCCTACCACAAGGAACTCCAACACCTCTAATCCCCATACTAATTATCATCAAAATTATCATCGTACTCTAGCAGTACGACTAACGGCCAATATCACTCCTGGCCACCTATTAATCCACCTAATCGGCTCGGCTGCCCTAGCACTCATATCCATTAACATCATACTATCATCAATCACATTATCCTTTTCCTCCTCACGACCCTAGAACTGGACGTAGCTATAATCCAGGCCTATGTCTTTACCCTACTAGTAAGCCTGTACTTACATGACAATACATAATCATATAATCAACCTATAGCTATATGATGAAACCTAATGACCCACCAGACCCATGCTTACTACATAGTAAACCTTAGCCCATAACCACTCATAGGAGCCCTATCAGCACTCCTCCTCACCTCAGGAATAATTATATGATTTCACTTCCACTCCACACTCCTTCTCTTCATAGGAATCACATCAATACTCCTAACAATATTCCAATGATGACGAGACATTGTACAAGAAGGAACATTTCAAGGCCACCACACGCCTGTTGTCCAAAAGGGCCTAGGCTACGGTATAGTTCTTTTCATTACATCAGAAGTCTTCTTTTTCGTAGGTTTCTTCTGAGCTTTTTACCACTCAAGCCTTTCCCCAGCCCTAGAACTAGGAGGCTGCTGACCTCCTGTTGGAATCCATCCCCTTAACCCATTAGAAGTTCCACTATTGTGGACTATACACACTATATGTGTGACTCTAGGCAAATCATTTAACCCCAACTGCCTCACAAAAAAAAAAAAAAAAAAAAAAAAAAAAGATTCATTTCAGGGTATTTCTTACCTGTCTCAAAAGCTGATCTTTCTGGTAAGGGGTCAGGACGCAGAGTTATTCTCTCCCCATAGGGTATCTGTTCAACTTTATTGGTGGATATATCTAATAAGAAAGATTGGGAATAAAAATACTTAGTGTAACACTTAAGGCAGATAAATAACCTGGTAAGATTTAGATGCCATGAACTTTTTGGATGGGTTTAACACATTAACTTGTGTTTAAACCTTAAGACTGACTTCTAGGTGCATATTTTGTAATTTGCAAAAGGGAAAGAATAAAAGAGCTTTATAAAGACTTCTTTACTGATATGCTACCACTTCAGATACACATATACTATCCTACCATACAAGGTCTCTTCAACAAGAACTCCTGGGTTGTGTACCAAACCCAGAATCTGAGAAACCTGTATTACAAGAGCTAAAGTTTTTGAGAAGAATTATTTTTTCCAGGGAGGGGAAAAAAGAATTTCTTGGTTTTAAGATGTCAACTATATTTGCCCATTAGCTTTACTTCTTAAAAGATGGGACTCAGAAATGAATTCATCCACAAAAAAGTTATACCTCAACACCATCTTTTCAAAATGACATTCAAGTCTGTATTATATTGTATTTTAATTATTTGGATAGCTAAAATAGTATTATGGGCACTGAAACAACAAGACTAAACTATGCTTAGTAACATAAATTTCAGAAAGAAGGGAGGAGATGAGACATAGAAAGAAAGGCAGAAAGTGACACAGGACAGACCAGCACAAAGAAAGCTTGGTAATATCTTTGTTACTAAATTCCTATTCTCAAGATGGTGTGAAGGTGACCATGCAGTCTTCACAACTCTATCAGTAAAAGGCAAACTCTAGAAGGCCTCTAAAATTGTAGAAAGATTTCCAGTATGGTTTTAGCTCTACAGCCTGTCTGCTTTCCAAGGACTGCCCCAAATATGAAGAAAATCATCACTAACAGATGAGTCATTTGCTGATTTCAGGAGCCATGGCAACTTAAGAAATTAGTGCTTACAAACCAAATGTACAGTGTTCTAATTCTTATTCTGAGTCTGTCTCTCTCTCTCACACACACTCTCTCCCTCTCTCTTCAACCAAAAAAATATGACTTTTCCTGGACTGTTGATAAATCTAGAATCTACAAATCTGATTTGCCAGATGCTAATGCCCTTGGTGAAAATTTTTCTATCAATACATTAATTTCATGATTGTTATACAAATAAGACACAGCTAGATGGCAAGAGAAGACCAGGATACAAATCCTGCCTCAAACACTAAAGAGCTATGTGACCTTTTTCTGAATTAGTTTCCTTATTTACAAAATGAGAATAATAGTACCTTCTTTATTAGGGTTGTTGTGAGGATTAAATAACAGATGCAAAGGTTTGAATAAATGCTATTATTTTTTCTAATCATATGATATATTGTTTTTGAGTTGTTTATATTCTTCCTGCCTGAGAGTTACCTGTTATAATGGAGTTTTTTTTTTTTTTTGGGGGGGGGGGGGGGGGGGGGGGTTAAAGAACACAAAGAATATTTAGCAAAAAAACCCAACCAAACAATATGACATCACATATCATTTGCATACTCATAGCTTCCCCCCACCAGACATTCCATCTGTAAGGCACTCTCTCAGTTATTATTACTGTTATTAGTATTATTAATCAAGCATACCTGACCACCTGGCTTTGATTTTTAATCTTGTATTTAAACTTTGTTGTTATTATTGGTTTTTGCTACTGTTGTTCAGTCATTCAATACTGTCTTACTCTTCATGGATCATACTGTCCATGGGGTTTCCTCGGCAAAAATACTGGAGTGGTTTGTTTTTCTTTCTCCACTGAGTTAACAGAGGTTAAGTCATTTGCCCAGGATCAACATACCTAATATTTATATGTGAGTCATTTTCCAATTGATAAATTTAAAGGATACGAATAGGAAGTTTTCAGAAGAAATTAAAACTATCTATAGTAATATGAGGGGATGCCCATTGATTGCAGAATGGCTAAACAAGTTGTGGTATAATGATTATGATGGAATATTATCTCACTGTAAGAAAGGATAAGCAGGTTGCTTACATAAAAATCTGGGAAGACTTATATGAACTGATGCAAAGTGAAATGATCAGAACCAAGAGAATACTGTGCACAGTAACACTATATAATGATCAACTGAAATGATTTAGCTTTTCTTAGCAATACAGTGATATAAGACAATTCCAAAGCACTTATAAGGAAAAATGCTATCCTCCTCCAGAGAAAGAATACAGAATACAGAGAAAGAATCTGAATACAGATTGAAGCATACTTTTTTTTTTTAAATCATTTTTGAGGGTTATTTTTGGCCTGCATTTTCTTTTCTTTTCTTTTTTTTTTTTCCTAAGGCAATTAGGGTTAAGTGACTTTCCCAGGGTCACACAGCCAGGAAGTGTTAAGTATCTGAGGCCAGATTTGAATTCAGGTCCTTCTGACTTCAGCGCTGGTACTCTATCCACTGCACCACCTAGCTGCCCCTTGCATTTTCTTTTAAAACATAGCTAACATGGAAATGTTTGTTATGACAGCATATGCATAATCATATTGCTTGATATTGCATGGGGAAAAAGGGTAGAAAAAGGATTTGGAATTCAAAAATTTAAGAAGCAAATATTAAATTTTAGTATACATTAATTGAGAACAAAAATTAAGTGTTAAAAACAAAAACAAAAACAAAAAAGCAAAATAAGAATAGGAATCAAAAATCTGAATTTCAGAATTACTCCCAAGTGTTTTGTTTCACAATTTAATACAAGTAAACAACTAAATATATGGCAATAATATGATTACATATATTACAATAATATTATTAGGCTATTAGGTAGAAGTTATAAGAAGCCTACATCAGATATAGCAAACCTTTCTTAAGATTTCCCCTTATCTAATTCTAGGGATACAAGTCAATCACAGTTACTTACCACGGCCATGGCCATAATCCACTGTCTGCTGCACTGGAGGGGGTTTAGACATTGACTGCATAACAACAGGAATTGGGCTTGGAGGGGGAATAGAAGGATGAATAGGTGGTGCTTTCATTGCAACAGGTGGTGGACCTGTTTCTGAGGTATATTCTGAATTCAGTCCTTTATCTTCATTTGTATCCCAGAGTCCATGAAAAGAATCTTCATCCCAACGTTCTTGTTCCATAGCAGCAGGCTGTGGCTTTACCACAGGAGGGGGAGGTGGAATTGGGACAGGTGGCCTTGTTATAGGAATAGATGGTCTTGCTGATGGAGCAGACTGTCTCATCCCTGGAAGGGGTGGTTTACCCATAGGAGGAGGTGGCCTGTAGGAACCTGGAGGCTTTTCAAAGAGTAAAAAATTTACTAAGTATACAAATTGACTCCAAACTTAAGACACTTGGATTGTAATCAACAGTATAAATGTCTGTGATGGGTAGTCTTAGCCCTACAGTAAATTTATGACAAGGGCCATAAAGCAAAACAAATACCTCTGTACCCATTGCTCTCCTCCTTATAACACTTATCACTCCAATTCTTCCAGAACCATAGCAACTTTAAGTTTTGTCTTAAGATGTATCAAGAATATATATTAACATAGATCACATCTTATCCAAACTTTCTATCTTCTCCCCTACCTTACCCCAAATCCTTGCAGAGTACTCTGCACAGAATAAGCAGAGATTATTGCCAGAGTGTAGAATGCTGCTTCAGTAAGCAATCACAAATTACTATTATGAACTTCTGTTACTTTTTCATTTATATTGAGTAAAGGGTCAAGGAAAGAAAGAAAAGAAACAGGATTTCACGTACTTAATGATTTTTTGCTAAGCTTACAACCATGAAAATACATCTTATTTCTTACCTGAAAGATCCCAGGGGGCCGTGCAGATGTAGTCTGCAATCTTGGTGGCTCAGGCGGTGGCAGGGGGAGGTCAGGTGCCTGTGGCTCAGCAGCAAAATCTTTGAGTTTTTGAAGCTGTTCTTTCTGTTCTCTGCATGTACATTGTCAGAAATGGTCATGTCCTGTCTTATTCCTTTTGTAAAATACTTATGATTGATGCTCAAGGATAAAATTTACAACTTTCTATAGTACCCACAGGGGAAAAAAAAAATTAGAATACCCCAACACAAAAGGACTTCCCAGATAATAATCTCTGCCTCAAGACAGGTCACTAGCTAAACCACTGAAAACCAATACGTATTTTCTTCTTAAGAAACCATTAGAATAAATTGTACAATCCCATTTTAATGTTTTGATAATCAAGTGTTCTTTGCTGATTTTGATCCTTCATTTCTAAACCCATTTCTTCTTGTTTATCTTTCTACCCAAAGATTAAACATAAATTGGTTTTATTCCATAAAAAAAAAAAAAAATTAACTAAAGAAATTTATGCTTCAGCTGATATATCCTTAGGTTTCTTGACTCAATCTTTCTTTACAGAAGTCTTTTCCTATCCATTTGATTTTCTTTGGCCCAAAACTTGTGCCCCGAAGCCAGACATAATTTAAAAGGATTTTGGGGCCTTCTAATCCACACTTCTTTTAATATAGATCAGTATTGTGCTGACTTTCCACAACAGCAATACAATGTTTCCCTGTATTAATTTTAAGCATTATGATTAATTCTTATTCTGTATTTGTGTGTTTGGATGAAATAAAAATAACTATAATTACAAAGAGCTGAGATGAAATTAGCAGATAAATTCACTTTATATCCAATATTTCTATATTAAATTCAGAAAAAAAATAATTTTCAGGTATATCAAAGGTAATACTGCTTTTCAGAAAAGCATAAATAATCCAGTGTGGTATATTTAGCAATGAGTGGAAATTATTTAATTAAAAAATGAAACTTAAAGCAGCTATTCTTCAAAAGTTAAGTGATCAAATGATATTATAGTTCTCAAAAGAAAAGCTGCAGAACTGTTAGCAACTATATGCAAGAATGATCCAAGTAATTAATAATAAAAGAAATGTAAATCAAAACAACCCTGAAATTTCACCTCAACACCTTGCAATTTTGGCAAAGATAACTAAAGTTGGAAATAGCATTAGAATGGTTTCAGAAAACAGATACATTGGTACACTGCTGGTAGAACTATGAATCAGTACATTACAATTTGGAAAGCAAACCAAGTAACTAAAATGTTCATACCCTTTGACCCAGATTTTCCACTGCTAGATTTATACTCTATCATAGAAAAGTCACCCTATACATCTAAATATTTAGCAGCATTTTTTTGGTGTAATAACCAAAAAACTAGAAACTGAGGAATCCATCAACTGAGGAATAGCTAAAAAAAACAAACAAAAAAACCCCCTGCAATATGCAAATAAAATGGAATACTATTGTCTTGTAAGAAATGACAGATATGATGAAAACAGAGAAACCTAAAAAGATCTACATGAACTGACAATGGGCTAAGTAAACAGAGGCAAGAAAACAACGTGCACAATAACTACAACAGTGTAAATAGACCAACCACAACAATAAAAAAAAAAAAATCAAAGTGAATGCTGCAAAATTATGAACAAGTCATGTTTCCAAGTAAGAGACACAAGAAGATACCTTTTCACCCTACTCTCTTGCAGAAGCAGGAGGTCCATCAATGTGATTGATCACATATTTTCAGAATTTTACAACATACTGATCAGTTTAACTTTTTTTCCTTTTTCTTTTCTTTTTTTTTTTGGTCCTTAAAAATATTATTATATAAGGTGGCTTTCTGGGAAGGGAAGTGATACTGGGGAAAATTTTAATACTGATTTAACAAAAAGACAAAAATAAACACTTAGATCTAAAAAATAACACTTGCTCAGGGTTAAAAGGGAAACAGCAAATAAGAATGTATTATCAATGTTCTATACCACACATCTCCTTTTTCTTCTCTTCCCTCTCTCCCCCCACCTTATTCCAAGAGTTCAAAAGGAAAAAGAACCAGGCATTTTTCTAAAATATACTTTCTAAACTCTAAAATGTTATTCTCTTGAACTCATGATGTCTATAACAGATTTTTCTAGTCAATAATTCAAGATGGACAGTCTCTTCATTTTTCCATATTGTGATTTTGTATTAACTTATCAATATTAATTATTCTCTTGTCCCAGAACTTCAGCTGTGTTCTTAACTGGTATAATCTATAACTGGTAGTCTGAATTAGCAACATTTAGAAAATGTTGCAAATTCCTTGAGGGAAAAGATTGTCTTTTCTTTCATTAATTATATCTCCAGCAATTAGTATAGTACTAAGCACATAATAAGTGCTTAATAAATGTTTACTGGACAATTGGATTGGATGTTCTCTCATATTCTCTCATACCCAACATAAAAGAAATGGCCATCTGAAAGAATAAATTATTCATTAGAAAAAAATAAAAAGGTAATGATGTCATGACTCAAAAGAAATATGAGCATTAAAAAGTCAAATACAGAAAAACACAGTCAATTTGTTGGCAAGAGATCAATAAAGACCAAATAATAATTTTTAATTTTTGCATTTTAGGGTATAAACTTGTAACTCACATGGATCACTTCAATTCAAAAACTCATGAAAGGCACTGTGCTAGGAGTGTGCTACTGGAGATACAAAGATGAAAAATGGCAAGTTTCACCCCTTAGTTTATAATCCTGTTAGGGAGTTGGGGAAAAAAGGAAAACGGGAACACAAATTGTCTCTGACAAATTAGAATATGAAAAATGCACGGATGGCATAAATTTTAGAGTACAAAGAATGATATACACAAATATATTTCATATTAATATTCCACTCTTGTCCTAGAGCTTGAAGGCAGGAAAGGGCAAGTAGTACAGACTAGCTGAAAAATTTCTATTTTTGTAAACAGTCACCAAAAAAAAAAATTAAAAAATTTTGAAGGCGCAATATAGTCAGTCATGATCTGTAACTTAGGAAGATTACTTTGGCAACAATGAGATCAATTAGAAGGCAGAGATTCAGAAGTAGGGATACAAGTTAGAAGGCTATGACAACAGTCTAGGCAAGAGATAGAGACCTCAACTAAGGGTGGTAGCCATAGAAATAAAGGAATAGCACAAGAGAGATTGTGGTCAGAAGTAAATAGACAATCACTAAATTTATTTTCTGTTCAAATGCCTATAATTCTATAAAAACATTACCCTATCCCCATATAGTCCCATCAAATATTCAACTGGGAATATATATATATCATAGAAAAATTTTTATCTCCCATAAAAATGCTAGTACCAAACACTAAACTAAAACTACTTGAAAAAAGATAATTCCCACAAAGTATATCAGATCATTCTTTAGAAAAGTTAAATTTTTTTTTTTGACTCGAGAAATTATCTTCAGTAGGTAACTTACCGTAGCATCTTCAATTCTTGTGCAGCTTTCAAAATTATTTCATGCTGCCGTTGACTGAGGACCATTACACCTCCAATAGACTGATCAGAGTCTAAGTTTCCCTCTGATCCCAACATTTCAGAAGAATGGTGTGACGAAGGAAGAGGTGGCATATGATCCCCCATAGGGGAATGTCGGTCTACATCAGATGGGTACCATCTGTCTGACAATCGTTCTCTCTCCCAATCCATTCGCTCAGGAAGGTAATCCCGTTTTTCCCGCCAAGTTTCTCCTCTCTCAGGATATTCTCGAATTCTTAATTCCCCCCTATCACGAAGGTCCCGATCATACATGTGATCTCTATCTCTTTCATCTCTCCATCTATCATCTCGATATCTATCCAAAGGTGGAAGAGGAGGCAGAGGAGGCAAAGGTGGAAGGGGGGGAATATCACGTTCATGAAATTGTGATTCTTGGTCATCCATTGGTCTCATGTAATCTCTGTCCCATTCTCTATCCAATTCTCGATCATACATATCCATAGGTCTTCCCATCCGGTCTCTGTCCCTGTCCCTGTCCCTATCTCTGTCCATGTCCCTGTCCATATCCCTGAAGTCACGATCCATATCACGATCTCTATCCCAATCATCCCACCATGGTCCTCGCCGATCAACATCATGGGACCGAGATGGTGGCAATGAAAATCTGTCCTCTCTGTTGTAAGGATCTACATCATCTTGATAATCTGGTTCACATTCTCTCCAGTATCTTTCTCTGTCCCAATCATCAAGTCTTTCCCTTTCCAAAGGAGGAACATTTCTACCATCTAATGGAAAGTCTTCATGCCCTCTATCCTCTCCATGATTCCAGGGAGCTCGAGAGGCTTCATCTCGATGATAAGGGGGCATTTTTTCTCCATCTCCAATTCTAACTGATTTATCTACATTAGAATCTAATCTGGGAATACCTTTATCCCGACCAAATTCTGGTCTGCCCAGTCCTCTTTCCCGACTTCCAGGGCGTCGAGGTGGTCCTCTCTCTCTGCTTCCAGCCCTGTGGAGTGGAGGTCCTCTCTCCCGGCTCCCCGCCCTTCTAGGAGGTCCTCTCTCTTGACTGTTGGCTCTTCGGGGAGGTCCTCTTTCTCGGCTACCTGCTCTCCCCCTATCCTGTATGTCTGTCTGACCTGGAATTTTTTCCCTACCACTTCCCAGCCTCCCTAACCCTCTATCTCGACTGCCTGATCGTCTTCCCATCACCCTCTCTCGACTACCTTCTTGTCTGCCCATTTTCTCTCGACTCTCTTCTCTTCTGCCTATCACCTTCTCTCTAATGTCTTCTGGTTTGCCCATTCCAGGACCTTGATTGATTATTTGTCCTCTCCCTCTATTTGTCAAATTCTTATCCCTCATGTCTTCAATTCTTCCTTGTCCCCTACCTCTGTAAGATGAACTGCTACCTCTATTGCCTTCTGGTCTATGATCTCTGTTATCTAGCCGAGGCAAACCTTTGTCCTGGTTATTTTCTAATTGGGGGATACCAACACTGACAGATTTTAAATCATTATTTGCAGTTAACGATGGAATAGGTGGTGGTCCTCCCCCATCCATTCCTCCTGTTCGTGAAGGGAAAGTTGATTGAATAGATGAAGACTTGTTTGCAAAAGGTTTCTGGCATTGTCCAGGTATAGATTGACCAGTTTTGTCTATTTGTTTCTCCATATTTTGAGAATTCTGGTTCCAGTTAGAAGGATCATTAGGTCCTGTTTGGACTTCAGTTTGGGGAACATCATGCTGAGTATCTTTTAGTTTCTCATTGGACTGAAATGACTTAGAATCCTTCACATCTGCAGAAAGAGAAAATGGAGTTGGCGACATTCTGTTCTTTTGTTGACCAGTGCTGGGGTCTGTTAAAGAGTCTTTGTTTCCTAGATGAGATTCTGCTTGTGATTTGGGTGGATGCTGCTGTTGCCCATAAGGTGGCTTAGAACCTCTCCACTGTGGTCCACTTTGTCGAGGGCCCTGAGAAGTATTTGGAGAAATATAAAATTGAGATGCTGGCCCCCGGGGAATTGTCCCCCATTTGCTTTTAGATCCACCCTCTGGATGGTGCCCTTCATATTTGGGTCTTGGCCCATCTGAGCGATGTCCTTCAAAACGAGGTCCTTTAGGTCTTGGTCCTTCACATCTTGTTCCGGGTGCATCAAATCTTCCCCGAGGACCATCAAACCTATAAACAAAGTAAGATACATTTAAAGAAATCTGAATCAGTTAAGGCAGAAAAAAAAAAATACATGTTTAATACATTTATCTTATATGTGTTATAAAATCAAAAATATTTTTTCATTAGTAGTTTCAATGAAGATAATACACTTAACTTCCATCTTGGAATCAGCAAGCTTGACAAACTATGGCCCACAGACAACTCTAGAACAATTTTATATGTATATATGTACAAGTATATATATATATTTGGCGAGACAATAGTGGTTATACGACTTGCTCAGGGCCACACAATTAGTAAGTATCAAGTGCCTGAGGTGAGATTTGAACTCGGGTCCTGATTCCAGGGCAGTGCCCTATGCACTGCACCACCTACCTGCCTCTTAGAACAATAATATTAAATATGTCTTAAGAGAGATTTTTAAAATCTTGCCATCCAATTTCCTAGAAAATAAGTATCATCACTATATATATGAATAATAACTAAACAATACAGAAATGTATGGTTTCTAATAACCAAAAAGGACAGAATTTATACAATGACAGCAAAGTCCATTCATTTTAAAAACAATAATCTCCAAAGCCATTATGATATAAGTTGCTACTGAAAAAAATGGGAATTAAAAGTTAGATCATTTTTAATACTTTTAATAATACAGTGTCATTTTATTAGTTCTTAAAGATAAAAATGTTGCTAATTTAGCACTAAGGTTTAGGATATTATTTCGAAAAAGGAAATTGGAGTCACATTTCATAAACTCAGTTTAGAACTTTCAGAAAAAGAAAAAAGGAACAGGTTAGATAATATGCTGACTGGAAAGAAAATATTACTTTGTCTTATAAAATAGATCAGCTCTCTTAAAATGGAATCTTTTTTGGTGAAATTTCAAGTACATTTATCTGAAGTACAAAAAATGTTTCTCTACAAGGCAAGAATTTTATAAAGAAGGGATCTGGCAGGGAGTCCCTATGATAAGAAAAAGGCAATTCAAATACAATTAATATTCATGAGACAAGATGTATTAGAATGGTAAGACAAATTAAGAAAAATGAGTTCTGGTCAGAGCATTCTACCTATCACCAGTAAGTTCTAAGAACTAAGGCAAGTCAGTTAAACTCTTTAGGATTCAGAGGGATTGTACAATTAGATGATTTCAAGGACTGTGATCACTAAAATTCTAAGAGTATACAGAAGCTAAAATACAACTGGCATGATCCTGGATTAATGATGAGACATATAAAATTTTATAAATAGAGTTTTTTAATCATAGAAATTATGAGTATAATTGGATATAAAATGCATATTGTGCTTGAAATAATTATCATGCTTAAGAGTTGTGTTTTAAACATATTTTAAATGAAAAGTAATTAAAACCCCAGTTTGGAGGAAACAAAAACTTTCTTTTCATATACTATTAAAATCAGGCTTGTGACTAATCTTGACTCTAAGGAGGAGACAAAAAACTTTCATAAAGATGCTGGACACAAATACAGAAAGCTATAAACACTCACACACAGTCTATTTCAATTGATTCTGTAACTAAGAAAAATTTAATGGAGAGAGAATAGTTATAGTTCAGGAAAAGATAGTTTGGTAAAAGATTTTTAAAAAAATCAAAAAAAACAAAATACAAAGTATTTTTTTTATTTGTATTTTGTTTTATTTATAAATATTTATTCAAAATCAAAAGGTGGTTTATCTCTTTTCCAAATGTAAACTATGGTGGGGGAAAAAAAGATGTTTTTCTGATTGATGAAGCAGAACAAGTTCATTAAATCAAAGTTCACATACATGGTTCCTTGTCATTGTTATGTTTCAGAAGAAACTAAAAAGTGACAAAGGAACATGAATACTATAATTCAGTACTATACTGTCTTTGCCTACAGAAGTTGTGGCTGTGATTATTGTTGTAATTCCTGAAGGAATGAAAACCAGCTGCCATTCTGCAGTTATGGTCTTAGAGAGTTGCCTACAGCTTTGGAAAGTTAAACAACTTGCTCAGAGACACAGAGCCAGGACAGAGGTGTTGAGGCAGAATCTGAATCCAGAACCAGATTGTCTATAGCAACTCTGTCATTCTGCCTCTCATGAGATAAAGACAGCAGACTTATATACAAAACTACAGTAAGATTTTAACATATAAAAGAGGATAAAGGCTCATACATCTCATAAGCTTTATATTTAAGCAACAAGAATAATTAAAAATTAAAAAAAATTTTTTTTAATTGATTGATTTGTATGTAGGACCAGAAAGTCAGATCTCCAGTGGGGGAAGGGACCTCAGAACCATGTAGTACAACCCATTAGTTTCATAAATGAGAAAAGTGAGGCTAAAGGATGTTAAGTGATTTCCCTAAGTTATTTGGCAGAAAATAGGGTACTGATTTTGAGTGAAAAAGTTCAAATCTCTCTCAGGCCCTTGATAGCGACAGGAACTGGGATGAATAACAATCTCTCTCTACCTCAGTTTCTTCATCTGTAAATGTTTCTCCAAACCATTATGTCTCTGAACTCAGGTTTTCTAATTTTATACTTTAACTTGTTAAGTCATATTCATTTCTTTATGACTTCCTCAACCCCAAATATTCCTTATAACAAGGATTTTTAAGTTTAAAAAAATAAAAGCAGTTTTGCAGCAAAATAGCTAATAAGTGATAGGCAATATTCCACACCCACAATCTCCCTTTTCAGCAATGGAGAAAAAAGCACCATCAATTTGTCTTTATGATGAACCTCAGTAATAATAATTAAACAGTATTCATTTTTGTTTATTGTTCTTTTGTTATTGTAAGAAAAAGAATAATGCTTCCTGGTTCTTTTTACTGTATTTCCTGTCAGTTCAGAAGTCTACTCTTGTGTCTCTCAATTCCTCATAGGCATTGTTTCTATAGAATACTTTGTTTTCTTTACATTTATGCATTCTTAATGTAATCCATAAACTTTTTTTTAAACAAATATTTTGGGAACTAAATTTCAATATAATTAATTTTCTTTGTAATTCTGTATCTTTTTCACTATACACAAAAAATATTAAGAAACTCCTGCTTTATATTCATGTTACCACAGTTTAATTATTCCTCAATCAATGGGCACATGCTTTGTTTCCAAGTCTTTGATACCACAAAAAGTTCTGCTAAGAGCTTCAGTTTCTTGGTATACATGAGATCTTGATGTTTTAATAATAAACTTGATGTTTGCACACCTGCATTTTTGATTTCCTTCACAAGCTAATTGTACAATATTTCAGAGTCTGATTCTTTTTCTATAGCAAAATAACGTTTTGGTCAGGTATACTTATTGTGTATCTAATTTATATTTTAATATATTTAACATCTACTGGTCATCCTGCCATCTAGGGGAGGGGGTGGGGGGGGTAAGAGGTGAAAAATTGGAACAAGAGGTTTGGCAATTGTTAATGCTGTAAAGTTACCCATGTATATATCCTGTAAATAAAAGGCTATTAAATAAAAAAAAAATAAAATAAAAAATAAAATAAACTTGATGTTTAATTAATTAATGTAATTAATAATCTTGGGAATATAAACCTGGCTGTGGGATCTCTGACCCAAAAGATATGGACATTTTAATCACTTCTTTAATCACTATCTTTCTATCTGTTGTTACCTTTGTCAATTTGTTGAATGGGAACTGAAAAATCAGATTTCATATTTATTTTATATTGTTTCCATTCAGTGATTTAGAGCCATCTTTCATGTGGCTATTAAAGCTTTAAAATTCATGGCCTTTTTTCCTAGACCTTATGTCTTATTTATATGAGTAATTCCCAGTGAATAAACTTCTCATTCAATGACGATCTACACCTTCACTATTGGAAAAGTGAGAAAGTTGCCTTACAGAGCCAAGAACAGTCAATTGGTACAATAAATAGAGCACCAGATCTGGAGTCAAAAAGACCCAAGTTCAAATACGACCTTAGGCACATATAAGCCACGAGACCCTGGACAAGTTACATGACCTTTGTTTGCTGTAGTTTCCACATGTAAAATGGAAATGAAAATCATAATAACACCTATTTCCTAGGTGCTGTGAGGATCAAATGCGATAACACTGTACTTAGCACAGTGCCTAGCACAAAACAAGTGCTATATAAGTTATATATATATATATAAACTGGTTATATAAATGTCAGCTATTATCATATCATTAGAGCTGTGTTAATTTTTCATTAGAGCTGTGTCAGTTTTTCATGCCATTTTCATGTGGCAATTTTTCATTGCTAGCTCTATGGCAAAGTGAATAGAGTATCAGGTATAGAATCAGGAGGATCTAAGTCCAAATTCACTAGCTATGTGATCCTGGCCAAGTCACTTGACTTGCGAGTACTCCAGTTATCTTTGCCAAGAAAACTCCAAATGGCCTCACAAAGTCAGGCATGACTGGAATGACTCAACTACAATTATTCTCTATATATCTCTTGGATAACAGATTCATAGCAGAGATATTTGAAGCAAAAAATTTTCCCTAATAATAGAAAAATGCTCTGGAATGCCATTTATTGCTCTCTGTTAAATAACAGTCCCCTTCTTATTCCATATATATTAACTAGATTCAGACAAAAATTTTTCTCATTTTATATAATTACATATTTTTTCTTTCGTGATCTCTTTACTTAGCCAAAATTTTGAAAATCACCTGACTTTGATGTTAGTCTAACGTAATTAATTCCTATCAAACTATTTTCCAGTTTTTTACAGTAGTTGCCAAATAGCTTGGTCATTAAATTTGAGAGTTTCTATCTTTATCTAGTAAGTTCAACTGATTTACTTTCATAATTTTTAACCAGTACCAAATAGTTTGATTACTGATTTATAATATAATCTGAGCTCTGAAAATACTATCATCCCAACTCCTTTATTCCTACTTTTTCCTTTATTTTGCTTGAGATTTTTGACCTTTTGTTCCTCCAAAAGAATTAGATTATATAGCTCCATAACATGTATCTTGTCTATTTGACTGACATACTAAATTTATTCAGAAGGTAGTCATTTTTATTATAGTAATGATTGTTCCTCCAATTTTTATTCATTCTTTATTTCTTTAAAGAGTATCTTAAAAATCTTACAAGAGAACTATAAGAATCATTTACTTATTTTCACCTCTTTAGTATTTGTCATCTGTTTTTCTCCACTCTCTAGCTGACAAATTATTTTTGGCAAACTGATAATCATTGCATAAAGTAAAAAGTATGTGAATACCAAATAAGTGTTAGATATGACACCGTACATGAATGTGTGCATTATTTTGTTCCTAATAAAATCAACTTACTGTTTATCTAAGACTTGTCTGAATTATATTAAAAATTATACCAAAATACTTGAAAGGAATAGCAAATTGTATATAGGAGATTTGCAGTTTCATGTACAATCATTTTTTATTGTGCTAAGTCACAGAATGTTTGTTTTATTCCATAAAGCAAACAAAAATTATGCAAAAAAGAGTATCTTGAAATCTTCATAGCAACTTTTTTTTTTTTTTTGGCTGAGGCAATTGGGTTTAAGTGAGTTGTTGAAAGTCACAGAACTAGGAAATGTTCCACCTAGCTGCCCCCATATCAACTATTTTTGATAAGGGTATGATATCCAAAATATTTAGAGGTAAATGTAAAAGACCAAGAGTCATTTTCCAGTGAATAAATCATATGAACAAATAGTTTTAAAAAGAACTCCAATATTCTTCCCACATGACTTAAGAACAAAAATCAATAAACATTTTTAAAGATTGAGTTGTTCTATCTCTCCCCCCAAAAATAAGCATTTGCAAATCTATTTACATTTTTACTGTATGTATACAGGAAAACTCTTAGATAATTTGTAGTTTTTGTATTATCTTGAATGGGATTTCTTTATTATTTCTGCCTAGATTTTGTCACAAAAAAGAATTTGTCCTATTTGTCACAGACACAGTTTACTATAAATTTCTTTTGAAACTTCCTACTTCACTGAAACTAATATCAGTTTGATTCCCTGTTGTTTTTAAAGTAAATCATTTTTTATCTTTGCAAATTTTCATGCATTCAATTTCTCTTTCCTCTTTGTTAATCTTAACATTTCTAAAAGTGCCTTCAAATACAAGAAGTAGAGCATCATTGCTTTATTCACATATTGAGACAGCCTCTGAGGTTTATTCAGTGCAGACACTAAACTTTGTGATATATATTCTTTACATTTAAAAATTGTTCTAGATCTACCCCTTTTATTATTATTATTCTGATATGATAATATCATTTAAGGTTTTTTTTTTATAATAAGGATTGAACTGTATCAAAGAATTTTTTGTATCTGCTGGTATGATCATGTGGCTTTTATTTTAATTATGATTATGTTGTTGATTTAATGCTATACTATTTTTGCATTGCTAATATATGTCCAACTTGGCTACAGTGAAATAATTTTTTGATATATTGTTCTATAAATCTTTTCTAGGATTTTATTTAAAAGTTTTTAATTTTAGGGGTAGCTAGGTGGCGCAGTGGATAGAACACCAGCCCTGAAGTCAGGAGGACCCGAATTCTAATCTGACCTCAAAAACAGCACTTCCTAGATGTGTGACCCTAGACACATCACTTAACCCCAATTGCATGGGGAGGGCGGGGGAAGTTTTTAATTTTATTCATTGTTAATATTGGCTTATAGGTATTTTTTGCTTCATCCCTCACTCGATTGGGTATCAGGACTATATTTGTCTCAAAAAATGAATCAGATAAGAGTACTTTTTTCTTAATTTTTGGAAATAACTTATGTAGAATAAATATTAGCTACATTTTAGACATCTTATAGAATTTACCTATAAATCTGGAACAGTGTTTTCCCTTGTAGTCAGATCAGTGATCTTCAAAGGTAAAAAGGAACACCCCAACAACAACCACCCAACAGAAAGTACATATTTTAACTATGTTAATTGAGTTTTTAACATTAGTTTCTATACAAATCATAATCAGCAAAGGAACATCAAACATACCTAGGACCGCCTCTTGGACCTTCTAAATAAGCACTTCTAGGAGGATCTGGAAGCAGCCCACCTGATCTCACTGGTGTATCTTTAATTGTGCTCCCAGGCTGATTTGAAGCAGGTGATGATCCTGTAGCAGGAATTTTGGATTCCATATGTCCTTGTTCAGATGAGAAAGAACTGAACGGCAGAGGAACTTTAGAGTTCACTTGTTCTGAAGAGCCCATGGATGATTTTATTGGAGGATGGTAAGGAGGAGGAGAACCAAAGGATATAGGAGTGGGAAGTAGTGCTGGTCTAGGTTTATCTGGAGCTTTTGAGCTTTGAGAATTGGTAGCTGGTGGAACTGATGTGGTAGTTAATTGAGGGGGTAAGCCTTGGGGAAGAACTCCTGAACTGAGATTTGGGGGAGGCATTCCTGGAGGGGGTGTTGCTGATGACAAAGGTGGAGGAGGCAATACGGGTGGGGCTGCTGTTGAGGAAAGGGATGGTGGAGGAAGAACAGGTGGAGGCCCAGTTGAAGAGAGAGATGGTGGAGGAAGAACTGGTGGAGGTCCAGCTGAAGGCAGAGATGGAGGCACCCCAGGTGGAGGAACAGATGTTGGTAGAGGAGGCATCACTGGTGGGGGCATCACAGGTGGGGGTACTGTGGCAGGCAGAGTAGGGGGCATAACTGGTGGTGGTAATGATGTTGACAGAGATGGAGGCAATACAGGAGGGGGCATTGTTGGTATTGCTGGAGGCATTTGAGAATATGGAACAAATGGAGGTGGTATTGTCATGCTTCCCATATACTGATTTTTCACATTCTGAAGTGTGCTCACTTTCTCCTGAAGGCTGGACTGAGTAGCTTTTAAATGTCCTTGCCATGAGTTCCACTGTTTCTCATACTCTTGAAGTTGATCTTTGTGAGGATAGGTATGGAGCTGTTCCTGCCACTGCTGAAACTCTCGTTCCCATTCTTTGAATAGATGCTGAAATTGCTGCTGCTGCATTTCATAATGCCGCAACTGCATATCTACAGACATAGTCTATAAAATGAAGAGAAAAAAATAATTAAAAATAATTAAAATAGGGGCTTCATTGTAATCAAAAGACTAAGTACATGGGAAAAAGAAAAACTGAAGACTTTAGAAAAGTAAACTTATTAATTTAAATAATATTCATTTTTTTCCTTTTGAAAATTTATTTAACATGTCTTCCACTTACCATATACTCAGGAAAAAAAAATAAGCAGAAAATCCTTAAAGGAAATATTTATTTCCTCAATTCAATTTCGAATATATCAACAATTGACTAAAAGAGACAAACATTTATCTCCCTTTATGTTGCTTTTGTGAAGGATTCCAGAGAAAATATAGTAAAACTGGATTTAAGTCAATTTCATAAGATAATCCTAACAGCTAGAGATCACCCTCTGATACCCTAAGTCTGGAAGTGAACAAAAAATTGTACAGTACAGCACCTTGGGCTTTCAAGCCTATAACAATAAGCAGAAACCCTCTCATACAGAAGGGAAAGCACCAGGCAACTGGAAAACCACTGCAGAAGACCCAATTGCTGTTGTTCATCTGATAATCTTAGTACTCTCCATATTTTATAAAGGCAACAATTGATAAAGAAAAGCATAGTTCTGTGAAAAAAAAAGTGATGGACTCGAAATCAGAGTACCCAGGTTCAAAACACAGCTTCATGTCTTTGAGTCTCTGCATCCTTATCAACAAAATAAGAAGGATGGATTAACAAACTGATCAAATTCTTTTACATTCAAAAATCTATAATCCAATGACTCTGTAATCTTAGATCCTAGGAACAAAGCTCATATCCTTTATACTGATCAATTAATGAGAAAGTAACCTGTATATGTGGTGGTTGCTGTATGATCTGCTGGTACTGTTGTAGGATCTGCTGTAGCTGGGCATGCTTCTGCATTATTCCCTGATACTGAAAGCCAACTCGATGATGCTGATGCTGCTGCCAGTGTGCCGCTGCAGCCTGTAATTGCTTTAACCTGGCCTCTTCTTCAGAGTCTTCAGACTAAAGAAAAAAGAATACATAATCAAAGTTATCGTGTATCTCTCTCTTTCTCTCTCTCACACACACACACATACACAATTGAGACTTGCATGGTATTTTAAAATTTCCCAGAGAGCCTTCAGTCCCTACAATTTATCTGACCAATTTGGGTGATCTTTCTTACCATATATGTGAAATGGCAAAGAGGGACTTCAACTTTACAGTAATAGCACCTGCCTGACAGAGTCTTGGGAAGATCAAATGAGATAATAATATCTGTAAAGTGCTAAGCACAGTGCCTGGCCCATAGAGGACACTTTATTCTTTAACCCCACAAGGGCCCATAATGAACATGGGAGTAGTTATTGTCATAATTATAAATCAAAATCTTCAGTTCTTCATTAGAGAGTGAACCTATATATTTATACATCTACTTTTTTTTTTCCCCTTTATATAAAATCTGAAAAGAGTTATGATCCTTTTCTTTCCATTTTTTGCAACTTTTATAACAAATGAAGCCAGATAACTATTACAGTCCAACAATTTCTTAGTTCAAACTTCTTAAGGAAATTATGAACTTTGGATTCTCACAATTTCTACTCTTCCTGAACCAATATTTAACATACGAATATGTCCTTAATACTAAGAACAAACTGCCACATAAAACAATAACATAGAAACGACTTAGAATAAAATTTAAAAGGATACAATGTTTGATAGCTTTCAAACTTTGAAAAGTGAATATCTAAAATAATTAAATATCCCTTCAGTATCTGGAAGTACATGGTGTAGAATAAAGAGTCTCTCTATCATCTGGAACTAAGTTAAGAGAAAAGAAATTTTCCTTAATTTATTAGTGATAGATGTAGCTATGCATTTTTCTCTAAAAGGTTATTTTTGGTGACTAGTATATTTTGTTTTGAGATAACAGATACTTCCCAAACTGCCCAAACCACCTGCTTCCCTGTTTATCCTTCTCTCTTGGAGTAAAATCACCAAATAATCAGCAATGCTTAGAACTGATATCATTTTTCAGTTATTGTCCATTATAAATAGAAAGGAAAGGATGTATAATTCAACTCTGATAATATGTTATTAACTTGATCTGTTGTATGTGACTTGAGTTTTGTTGCTTTTTAATGATGTCTTTACAATATTTTTTAATTAGTCTAGTATTTTATTATACAACAACATCACAAAAACAACTTTGAAAAACTTAAGAACTCTATACACACAATTATCAATCATAATTCCAGAGGACCCAGGATACAGACCAAGGCATGGCCAATGCAGGAATGTGTCCTGCCTGGTTACAAGGATTTTGAATTTTGTCGTGCTTTTTCTTTTCTTTTTTCTAATTTTAATTTTTAACTTTATATTTTTAAAGTCATTGAATACTGTTATTTTGGCTCTTTACCTCCAAATTATATACAGCCTACATATCCATTTTTAAAATCCCTACTTAATGCCAAGGAATTAAGTGTATGGCTTACCTGGGGTTCATCAGGAGGGAGAGGAGGTGGAACCTCTTCACTTGGGGGTGGTAATGGGGGGTCCTGACATGGAGGAGGTTCAGGGATTTGACTGGTTGTTGTAGTTTCTTCTTTCACTGGCTCTGGTGCATCTTTCACTACTCCAGGGCCCTTTAGTGGTTGCTGTCCCTGTGCATGTGCTTTAGCCCTTTGCTGCAGGCTAAGCAAGTGCTGCTTATACCAATACTGCTGCTGTTCCTACAAAGAAAATTATTTGTGAGAATCACTTATATAAGCTACTTATCTCTGAAAAAGGGTTGAGGAAAATAGAGTGAGTGAATGAGTGAGTGAGTGTGTGTGTGTGTGTGTTACGTGTGTGTGTTTATGTCTATGTATGAGGGCCTGTCTTTTTCAGGAAGCATGAAAGAGACAAATAGTTTTGAGCCACAAACTAGAGAAATACTTCCAATCCCTCCTCTTTGTGGAGGGAAACAAAACATCCTTGGGACATATAAAGTCAACACCTCTAAATAGAGATACCTCCTCCATATCCCTTCTTCCTCTCCCTCATTCTTTTTTAAAAGCATATGTTGCCATTCTAGATTAATCATAATCTAGAAATGTGGCTGGTTTGTTAGATGTCAGATCAGAAATAGTATGTTATTCTTTTAACATTCACTTAAGAGCTAATCTTTACTCCCATGTTTATGCAACTGATCTCATCATCTTATACCCAAAGAGCATAGCCAATCCCATTTCCTTCACAAAGCTTTATTTCAAATATTCCAACCTCCCAGCAATTTCTCCTTTCTCTGAACTTACTGCAATTATAGTTCACTGACTTAACTTTTTCTTTTATTGTTCTCTCATTGCTTCAGGCTTGTTGATCTTTTTTTCCCTCCAATTAAAATATGTTACTTATGCCTATATCTTCTTCCCCCCCTATCTCTACTGGTGCCACGTATAATATTGAGCACAAAAAGTCTGAGTGATATATTACTTTTTCTTTCTGTAGTGCTAAATCTCTCTGTAGTTCATTTTCCTGCTCAAAGGATTCAAAGGCTGCTAATTTATTGCCTCTAATATAAAATAAAAACTCCTCAATCCACAAACTGAGGCCCTCTACAATGTGAATCTTAACTACCTTTCCAGCTTTACTTAACACTGCTCCCCTACACAAAACCTGCATTCCCACCACACTGGAATACTAGCTATTTTTCTGAATCTGATCTCTGTCCTTTGTGCCACTAGTATCCTTCCTCTCAGAATCCTTTTCTTCCTTCAAGGCTCAACTCTCATGTCCCATCCTCAAACTAATCCTGATGCCTCTAATCTTTAGTGCTCACTCTCTTCCTCCTTAAATTATCTTGGATTTACTTCTCTGTATAAGTGTGAACAATGGAAGATTCTTGGAATCAGGAGCTACCTTTGTTTTTGTCTTTCATTCCTAGAAAGTAGCACACTGCTTTGAACACAGAAGATGTTTAATAAATATTTGTTGATTTGAAACAAAAACAGCATATCTCCCTATCTTCCATCTTGAAGTATAGTCTATACTTCAAAATTTTTAAGAATCTATGATTTCATTATTACAGGCAGGTACTCTACAAATGAAAATAGCAACCTTTCTGTAAATCAAGTAAATAGTTTTCAACTTTTCAGATAGTCAAAACTTATCACCATGAAGCCAGCAGAGAAACTCCAAACTTCACTAAGATGCTCCTTTGACAACCACCCCTGGGGGCAAATACCTTAAAAACTTTCCAGTTTGGGCAGGACCTACTAGAACTTGTACAATTCATTTTTGCAAAGCAATATGATATTATGTTAATAAAGTGGCTAAAATGTCCATACTCTTTGATACAAAGTTTTGACTGCTAGGCTTATACCTTAAAGAAGCCACTGATAAGAAAACAGTATCCATAAACACAATATGATTTTTATCATCACTTTTTGTGATAACAAAAAGATGAAAACAAAGTAGATGCTCACTGACTTGAGAATGGCTAAATGCAGTTTGGGTACACAATGAAATATTACTGTTGTGAGAAATTATGAAAGTGAAAAATATTAAGGAAATGAAGAAAGATCTACATAAGTTGATGCAAGAATGAAGACAAGTCAAGAAAACAACATATACAATGATTACAACAATATAAATGAAAACAAACAAAAATAAAGTCAAAATTATAAAGAATAAGCATGACTGTCAAGGCAGCGGGTGGCACAGTGAATAAAGCACCAGTCCCTAAAGTCAGGAGGACCTGAGTTCAAATCTGGTCTCAGACACTTAACACGTCCTAGCTGTGTGACCCTGGGCAAGTCACTTAATCCCAATTGCCTCAGAAAGAGAAAAGAATAAACATAGCCCAAAAGAAAAAAAATCTCATTCCACCACTTTTCAAAGATGAAAGGTCCATCATTCATGGATGTACTTTCAGACTTTCTCAATTAGTTACGTTGATTTTTTTTCCTTCTTTTTCTGTTTTGTTTTTTTAAAAAATGCTATTTATTGATAAGCTGATTTCAGAAAAGCCTGGGAAGACCTACATGATCTGATGCTGAGGGAAAAGAACAGAACCAGGAGAACACTGTATACATAAACAAGATTATATGATGATCAACTGTTTTGGTCAAATTTTTCTTGCACAATATGACAAATATGGAAATATGTTTAAAAGGATAGCATATATTAACTTATATCAGATAGTTTGCTGTCTTGGAGAGGGGTGAGGTAAGTAGAAAAATTTGGAACCCAAAGTTTTACAAAAATGAATGTTGAAAACTATCTCTACAACTATTTGGAAAAATAAAATATTATTGAGGGGAAAAAATGCTATTTATTACATGGGATGGACTTCTGGGAGGCCAAGGAGGAGGGAAAGAGATGCCAAAGGAAACTATGTTGATGTTTTTAAAAAAGACATCCAGTAATTTTGATTACGTTAAATTAAAAAGTTTTTGTACAAACAAAACCAATTCAGCCAAGATTAGAAGGGAAGCAGGAAAATTTTTATATCTAAGGGCTTTGATAAAGGCCTCATTTCTAAAATATATTGAGAATTAACTCAAATTTTTAAGAATACAAGTCGTTCTTCAATTGATAAATGATCAAAGGATATTAAAAAGATAATTAAAGCCATTTCTAGTCATGGAAAAATGCTCTAAATCATTATTAAAGAAAATGCAAATTAAAACAAAAAATACCTCCCACATTAGCTAAGATGACAGGAAAAGATGATAAATGTTGGCAGGGCTTTGGGAAAACTGGGACACTAATACATTGTTGGTGGAGTTGTGAACTTATCTAACTATTCTGGAGAGTTAATTTGGAACTATGAACAATGGGCTATCAAACTGTGCATACCCTTTGGATCCAGCAGTGTTTCAATTGGGTCTGAATCACAAAGAGATCACTAAAGAGGGAAAAGAATCCAAATGTGCAAAAATGTTGGTAGCAGCCCTTTTTGTAGTGGCAAGGAACTGGAAACTGAGTAGATGCCCATCATTTGGGGAATGACTGAATAAGTTATGGTATGTGAATGTCATGGAATATTATTGTTCTATAAGAAATGATCAGCGGGATGATTTCAGAAAGGCCCGGAGAGATTTACATGATGTGATGCCAAGTGAATTGAGTAGAACCAAAAGAACATTATACACAGCAATAACAAGATAACGTGATAATCAACTCTGAAAAGATTTGGCTCTTTTCAACAATGAGATAGATGATTCAAGTTAATTCCAATAGACATGGGATAGGGAGAGCCATCTGCATTCTGAAAGAGATTATAGGGACTGAATGTGGATCACAACATGGTATTTTCACCATTTTTGTTGTTTTACTTGTTTTCTTTTCTCATTCTTTTCCTTTTTGATCTGATTTTTCTTGTGCAGCATGATAAGTGTGGAAATATATTTAGAATTATTTAGAAGAACTAACCATGATTACTTGCTGTTTAGAGGAGGAGGAAGGAGAAAAATTTGTAACACAAGGTTTTGCAAGGGTGAATGTTGAAAACTACATGTATTTTGAAAATAAAAAGCTATTCAAAAATTTTAAAAAGATATTCAGAAGAATGTATGTATACACACACACACACACACACATATAAACAAAAACCCGAGTGAGCCTTAAAGAAGTACATAAGGCTTATTTTGATACAAATACCATTTTCTTACTCCTAAGTACTCCATCTACTTTTTTTTTTTTCCTTACAAATTTGTGAGGAAGCAATCATTTCCATTGTGTAGCGAGTACTGGACCTTCAGTCAGAAATGAGTTTAAATCCAGGCTTAAAGACTTACTGTGTAACTCTAGGCAAATTATGTAACTGCAGCCTGTCTCAGTTTCCTCATTTGTAAATGAGAATAATTAGCCACCTATCTCTTCCCAGGGTTATTATGAAGACAAAATGAAATAATATTTATAAAGTGCTTTGCAAATCTAAAACACTCTATTAATGCTAATTATTACTACATAACATGATACTAGAAAATACTATAAGGCATTTCAAGTCAAGGAAATGTACAGTTTATATTTTGTTCAGAAAAAGAGCTGAGTAAATAAATTACCTCCTCCAGGAATGAATGAAAAAGCATGTAATAATTCCTGTACTGTACATAATTTACTTACATCAGATTGCTTGCTGTCTTGGGAAGGGGGAGATAAGGAAAAGAGGGAGAAAAATTTGGAACACAAAGTCTTATGAAAATAATTGCTGAAAACTATCTTTGCATGTATTTGGAAAAACAAAATACTATTGAGAAAAAAAAAGTTTAATTCCTATGCACAAGACCCTATATTCCAAGAGTTGGTGAAATTGAAAAGTAAGACATCTCTCAAAGAGTTTACACTGTAATAGGGCAGACAACATACATAGATTTCTGCTATGAGTCAGACCCAATGGTTCTTAGGATGCAGAAATAGAGAAGATGACAGGACACCTTTTTAAATATAATTTCCACTGTTTCTGATGTTGGTTACATTCCAATTACAGTTGGATAATGTAAATTTATTATAAGTTCAGATCACATTATATGCCCAATTTCTTAATATTTCAAAGCAAAAAAAAAAAAAAAAGACATTTTAAAGAATTAATTTTTATTTGTACTTCTATTCTTAAACTTAAAGCATTAAAAGATTCTGCCTGAATTAGTTAATTGATAAATTCTTTGAGACTATAAGCATAAACAATGCCAAGATGCATAAATTATAAAATCAAAAAAAAAAAAAAAAAACACCTAACAGTAAATGTTTAGAAGTGTCATATATCGGTACATGTTTAAAAAAAAAAAAAAAGTCTGTAACACAATAATACAAGAGGAAAGTCTCTTAAGTAATCAAAATTAATTTTAATAATCACATATGCCAAAAAACTTTTTGTTCAAAATTAAAATTTGATTGTTCCTGTAAAAGGAAGACAATTTAAAGTGTACAGAAGAGGCTAGCCTATAAATTGCACACTCTTATTTGGAATAATTGTACACAAAATTTTCTATCTGTTCAGAAGACACTGGAATTTTTGTGGGTTAGAGTTATAAGTGGACAACTATTATACATTTATTAAGTGCTTACCAGATGCCAGGGATTGTGCTAAACCAAGAAACTAACATTCAAATAAGGGAGACAATATGTAAACTACATAAGTACCTACAAAATAACAAGATAAATGGCAAAGATTTTCTTAGTAGAAACACATTAGCATTAAGGTGAACTGGAATAGTCTTTTGTAGAAGGAATTTTAGCTGAGACTTAAAGAAAATCAGGAAAGCAGAGATAGAGAGAGCATTCTAAGTATGGAGGACAGCTAATGATAATGAGATGGAATGTTTTGTGGGAGGAACAGTATGGATCATAGAATACTTGAAGAACAATAAAGTATAGGAAGACTAGAAAAGGAAGAGCCAGCCAGCTTATAAAAGGTTTTAAAAGCCAGTGGATTTCATGTTTGATCTTTGAGCTAATAATTGAAATTAACTAAATTAACTAAATTTTTAACTAAATTCTTCATTGATCTCTAATACTATCTTCCCCCTAAGTGATGGAAGAATAGAGCAAGGACTTCAAGCCAGGAAGATCTGAGTTCAAATCAGACTTCAGACACTTACTAGCCATGTAATCCTGGGCAAGTCACTTCACCCTGTTTCCCTTGTCTATAAAAGGATTTGAAGAAATGATAAACACTTCCAGTACCTTTTTTTTTTTTTTTTTTTTTTTTTTTTGAGGAGTTGGGGTTAAGTGACTTGCCCAGGGTCACACAGCTAGGCCGTGTTAAGTATCTGAGATCACATTTGAACTCAGGTCCTCCTGACTTCAGGGCTGGTGCTCTATCTATTGTGCCATCTAACTGCCCCACTTCCAGTACCTTTACCAAAAAAACTCCAAATGGGATCACAAAAAGTCAAACATAACTGAAAGATCTCAACAATAAAGTAAAGGGAATCATCCATCCTTTCAATCTTCAACTTGAATGAAATATCAAAAAGTCAATCAGTCTCAAATTATCTACATGCTCATTTCAGAAGAAATTAAAAAACTAGAGAAAATGATTGTGGGACCAAGAAAGATCAATAACAGGAGACGTACCACCACAACTGGAAATGTTCAAAAATGTCCTGACATTTGAAATAAGAGAATGTCTTTAAGTTACAGCCCAATGAGCCTAACTTCAACTCCTGGGAAGATTCTAGAAGAGATTAATCATTAGTTAACATTTAAAAAAATATTTCGTGATCAAAGAAACCATCATTGTTACAAGAACAAGTCACAGGAGATTTTGGGTCCTTGGATCTCTCTGAAGGATCCAAACTCAGTGAAGCAATGTCCAATTACTCTGCCGTAGCTTATATATATATATATATATATATATATATATATATATATATATATAAAGCAAAAACAGTAACAAGTCATATCAAATCTGAGAATACCTACATTTGCTCACTTCATCTTGCACCAGAGGTTCTAATCTTCCCACAGCTGAAAGTATATGGCCACAATGGACTTAAGAAAAAACTGACAACTGACCAGGAGCCAAGATGACCTTTATCCTCACAAATATTTTAAAAGAATATTAAAAATAAACTTTAAAATATGGGGTCAGACTGATATAAAATGGTGGCAAAAATAATGATCAGGAGAACAAGAAGATGAAGAAGTGAATATGGTTGCTCAGTTTTTCTGGGATGCTGACATAAAAGACTTGTGATGTTTTTATGGATATTTTCTATGTTGTGGCTATATCATCTTGCACCAGAGGTTCTAATCTTCCCACAGCTGAAAGTATACGGCCACAATGGACTCAAGAAAAAACTGACAACTGACCAGGAGCCAAGATGACCTTTATCCTCACAAATATTTTAAAAGAATATTAAAAATAAACTTTAAAATATGGGGTCAGACTGATATAAAATGGTGGCAAAAATAATGATCAGGAGAACAAGAAGATGAAGAAGTGAATATGGTTGCTCAATTTTTCTGGGATGCTGACAGAAAAGACTTGTGATGTTTTTATGGATATTTTCTATGTTGTGGCTATATTTGAAGAGTAGGGCAAAGAACAGACCACAAAGAAACATGAATTGGTTATATTTCTGGTAGACAATTCAACAAACATTTGTATCTATGTCTTATTAAAATAAAGATGGGTGATTTTTTTTTTTGGCTGTTTGCTTGGTTTTTTCTTTCACTTTTTTTTTCTCTCCACTTTTGATCTGACTTTTCTTGTACAGTACAACAAATATGGGGAAATGTTTAGAAGATTTGCCCCTATTTAACCTATATCAGATTGCTTGCTATCTTGGGGAGAGAGGAGGGAGGGAGAAAAATTTGGAACAAAGTTTTGCAAAGGTGAATGTTGAAATCTTTGCAAGTATTTGGAAAAATAAAATACTATTAAAAAAATAAAGATTGGTGAGAGTTTAATAACTGAATCTTATAAGAGAACCTAAGTATTATGAGCCAATTGGGAATCTCACAAATAGACACCATCTACTTAGACAAAGTACCAGTTTTCAAAGAATGGTAACAATGATTCAGTCATCCTACAAAAAGTAGTAACAATGATATCAACTTGTCTTGTTACTGTTGCTGTCACCTACAAGCCTATTAGTCACTTTCTCCTTTTTTTAAGGATCATGGATTTAGAAGTAGATAAGACTTAGAGGTTTTCTGGTCTGTTCTCTTCATTTTACAGATGAAGAAACTGAAGCTCAGAAAGGTTAAATGACTTCCCCAACCTCACACAGCTGGTAAGCATACTAAGCAGGATTTAAATTCAGGTCCTTTGGCTTGAATCAAGGTTTTTTTTTTTTTTAACTGTACCAGGCAATCTCCTAAAAGAATCTCTTGTAAAAGAACTTGTACTTGAGGATGCCAATAACCAAACAGAATGTCCCTTTAAATATCCTGACTCCTAGTTTGTCACTTCTTCAGTGCCAATGATTTCCTCCCTTTTACCTCAGCTACACCCAGGAGTAATCACAAGATAGTATCATTACTTCATGTTATTAGTTTCTGATATTCTCCTTTCTCACATTAATTTCTTGACTTCTTTTCTGTTTTACCTCTCTCTAAGAATTTATTCTTCATCCTTACCACCACCTTAGTTCCAAGACCATTTCTATACTTTCTCCTTTCTCATCCTTACTCTAGGCTCACTTTCTTATCAACAATCTGGACAAGTTAAACTGTGCATTATCTTTCTCTCTTAAATCCTTGCTCCTCTGTCCTTCCACCATTCACATCTGTTCATTTTCAACCCTAAGTCACCTTCTCATTGCCACCATTATTACCTCCTCTACTCCACTTACCACTTGCCTTTCTCTACTCATACTTCTTGGGTTGCTGATACTGCTAGAGTAGTCAAATAACTATAACAACTGAATCCAATAGAAATTAAAGTAGTATCTAATATTACTAGATACCTTGCACTTATAAGCCATTCTTTTTACTCTTCCCAGAATTATTTTACCCCCACAGTAACTGACTGAATCTTGTCCTTTTCCTCAAGCCACTTCCACTCCATCTCTCATATGAGAGAAATCCATAAATTTATAATTCCCTTCATTGACTCTATTTCATACTTTATTACCTTCTACCATCCTCAAATTACTTCAGATTGTTCCAATTTGAGGAAAAGACTTCTCTTCTTGCCAATGCTAATTCCTTTATTCATATGCCTGATTTCATCTCCTCCAAAAAACCTTCCCTTCCTGTTCATTCCCTCCCTTACCACAAAATCATTCCTTAACTGGCTCATTCCCTAATGCCTAAAAATACTCTTAAAAGCTCCATTCATCCTTGATAAAGTTTTCACTTGCCCATATCTTTTTATCACTCTATCGTCCTATATCTTCACTCACTGCTAGATCCAAGAAAGAGTTGTCTATACTCAAGACTTCCACTTCCTCACTTTTCAGTCCCTGGCTTCTGAACTCTCCACTCTGCTCTCTCAGAAGTTACCAAATCCAATGGCATTTTCTCAGTCTTCTTCCTTTTTGAATACTCTGCTGCATCTGACACTACAAAAAAGGCCTTCTTTTGCTCTTTCCTCTCCTGGTTTTCATAAATGGTTCATAAGATCATAAATAGACAGAAAGGATGTTAGAGATAAATAATCCAACCCCTTCATTTTATGGATGAGGAACCAGAAGCCCAAATGAAGCTTTTGGTAGTTGTCTGTCCTTCATTTTCAAAGAGGATAAATGATATTCTGGGTAATTATCTTGACTAGCTTGTGAAATGGATTTAGGCAAGGCAAAACAGCACAAAGTTTTTGGCTTCATTCTCTCATTCTTCCAAGTCCAGTAGTAAGAAAAAAGTTATGAAGAGTGATGATGGTCCAGGATGTATTGGATGATCCTGTCATCTTCAATGTCTGACTAAGCTCTAAGCACTCCACAGCTCCTGCTTCAACCACCTCCATGTCATGGGAACAGATTCTTCTTATCCTCTCATTCTGCCAGGGGAAGTATTCACAGGCTTGGAGTAGATACCTCTTTAACTCACAGGTTTGAAACGTATCAATTATACTCAAAATGGTTTTGTCCATCTGCCAAGACAATTTATTGGGATGTGGTCACTGTGTGTGGCTTCTTGGAGCAACAGGTGAGAGTTATCTACTATTGCCAAGTAGATAAGCAGCCCTGAAAAGGTTCAGCAAACCCTCATATCCGAAGTGCTTGTTTGTTCTTCCTTCTGGAAGAGGACCATGGTATCAAGGAGGTGATGCCATGACATGCAAGTGAACTGGATTTAAGTGAGGGAGGCCCGAATCAAAGGTGCTAATTCTTTTTGAACAAACTATTTACTCCAGAACAAACTATACAGAGGGTTACACAGATAGTAAATAGCAAACCCACAACTCAACCCAAATCCAGGATTCTTTTTATTATACCACACCCTTCCCTTCTCTTATAAAACTTATCAAACCTCGAAATACAATCGACATTTAATGAATTTTTTTTTTCCCCTTCTCCCCTTGTTTCTTAAGTCTCCTTAGTTGGATCATTGCAAATCTCTCACTCCCAATTCATAGATGTCTTCCAAGACTCCATCCTAGGCTTTTTTCTTCTTTAATTCTTTTCCCATCAGTTATCTTATCAATTCCATCTCAATGCAGACTCTAAACAACTCTAGTAGTACCATGTTTCCAACCGTTTCCTGGACATCTCTACCTAGATATCATATTATGTCAATATTTCAAACTAAATTTATCCAAAACCAAACTCACTTAAGCCTTTTTAAGTCTACCCTTCTTCCAAACTTTCCCATTTCCAGTTTCACCAAAGTTTCACCAGTTTCCAAATTACTCAGGTTATATTTGACTCCTCTTTTCTCACCCAATACCACCTCTTCCCCCAGGCAAATAGTTGCTGAGTATTGTTCCTTCTTTTATCTTCTCCACTGCTACCACCCTAGTTTGTAATCATCTCTTCTGGCCAGAATTATTATTGTCTCCAGTTTCTCCCCATCACCACCCTTTTTTCCTTTACAAAGCAGCAGTTCCTTATTGCCTATTAAATAAAATTCAACCCCATTAGCACCAACCTATACATATTTCATTTTATTCCACTTTATACATTCCAGCCAAATTAGAATATCAAATACAGGGAACACTTAGTATTCCATCTCCTGCCTTTAGGCAGTCACACAAGCAGTGGCGATCTCATCTACAAAGACTTTTCATGTCCTCACAATCACTCCCCAACTCCCAATCATTAGTATTTTCTGTCCTCAAATTATCTTGTATTAACTTATCTGTGCATAGGTTGTATTATCCCAACTTTAGTAAAATATAAGCTCCTTAAGGGCAGGCTTCCATCTCTCTAATTTAGAAGAGTGCCAATACTGCATTTAATGTTTGTGAAATTCAATTGAATTACTAATGACCAAGATGATGGAATTCATCTATTGTTGCAGGGTAAAAGATGTATGAATTTATAACTAATTTTCTGAGCCAATGATTCCTCAACAAGGTTAAATGTAAAGAGAGAAACCTGTGTAACTACAAAGGAAATGCTTTCAGGGAAGAGCCATCAAATATAAAACAATTACCACTCTTAACAAGGCTACTCTTGACAAAACAATCCTCATTTTCCAAAACCATTTTGAATTGGGCAGTGAAAAGAACCTTAGTTATTAGAAAGTTAAAATTACTTAGCTATAAATGGCTGTCAGAATTTATACACACACACACACACACACACACATATATGGCTAAAATTAGGCAAATATTGATATGTTTAGGGTATATAACACAAACCAGGTTTCTTTATTTTTTCAAAGGATATTTTGGTTTAAATTACTATGGAAAAGCAATTTACCATGTTTAGCAGTAATTATGAGTTTAGTAGCACTTTTTAAAGAATTAAACTTGAAATTTAACTGAAATGTCATCCTTTACTCATCTCACTAATCCTGAGTATTTAAAATCTCTTTAAATGTTTACAATTTTATAAAGTATAAATCTCTCTCAAGCAGAAAAGAGATTGTGTAACCTTGATTATTTCCTTGGTCTGTATGCTTGGGTTAGACCTTTTTATATTTTCATAATCCTCTGGATTTATTCCTAATAAAATTGAACCAAACTAACCAAAGAAAAACCCTCCAGATTCTAAAAATATGCATGCTCCATTAAGGAACTTTCTTTCTTTAGTGAATCTTTAAAATCTCCAACTGGCCAAGCCTCTGTTCAACATGAATGCTTACCTGTGGGGTCATAGTGGAAGGATCTGGGGCTGGCTGCTCAGCACTTGTGTTCTTGGCACCACTCTCCAATGGCTCTTGCTGGGCAGTTGTACTTGTACCAGAAGGGCTGGGTTGTGGTGGAGCCAACTGTGATTTGGAATGGGACTGTGAAGAGTGGGAAGGAGATGACTGGGACTGGGCCAAGTAAGGCTGGGAATGGGGCAAATAAGACTGAGAGGAGGTGGAGTAGGAAGAGGTGGATTGGGAAGGTGCGATATAGGACTGGGAGGGTGGGGATTGGGAAGGGGATGGTTGAGCTGGTGCCAGGTAGGACTGGGATGAGGACTGGGGGAAATAAGAAGGCGGGGGCTGACTGGGCATGTAGGTCTGGGACGGAGGGATGTAGGAACCGGGGGGCACTGGGGGGGATTCGGGCGGCGAGTCCAGTTCCATGGGTACTGGGCCAGGGGGCCCGTCTCGGTGCTGCTGCTGGAGCATCTGGTGCTTGTACTGCTGCTGCTTCTGATAGCTTAAGACCGGCCCTGGCGGCGGGGGCATCGGCGGAGGCGGCGGCTGCCAGTCCCCGTAGCCCCCTCCGGGCATGACCGGAGGGGGCGGCAAGGGCGGCGGGGGGAGATGATGGGGCTGAAGGACGCACTGCATCTGCTTCTGGTGCATCTGCTGCAGCTGTTGGAGCTGCGCCAAGTGCTGCTCGCGGAAGCTCAGGAAGCCCGAGGAGGCAGGGGCCGCCGGCGCCGCCGCGCTCGAGTAGCCGCCGGGCCCCGGGGAGGCCTCGGGGAGCCCCACGGGCGGGGGCGGCGGAGGCACCGGGGGCGGCGGATAATGGCTGGCCCCGCCATACCGGCCCCAGGTCGGGTACATGTCGGAGGAGGGGGCAGAGCGATCCCCGGCGCCGTTACTCGTCGCAACCGACCCAGAGGTCTGCAGCCGCCGCGACAGCCGGAACTCGCGGCGTCTCCAGGCCCCGGAGCGTGTAAACGGAGCGCGCAAAGGCGCAGGCGCCGAACGCCTTCGCCCGCGACTGCAGAGGCGAAAGCAGGGGCGGGGCCTGCCCCGCTGCGCTTGCGCAGGAACCATCGAGAGGAGAACAAAGGCAAGATAGAGAGGCCCTGCCTTGTGTTGACTCTTGGTTGCCACCTTCCTTCAGGCCGGGAAATTGTCTCCGGCTGTAGAACACTGCCGTAGAATCACACACTGTTTAGAGCTCCACGCTCCCCTGGAAGATATGGTCCGTGTCACAAGATCAAAGGTCAAGAGTTAGAAGGGACAGACATCATCATCTAATGCCCTCTTATTTTTACAGATGAAAAAGCTAAAACCGAAATGATCCCCTGCGTAGCAATTCCCTAGCCTGGCATTCCACTTCTCTGTGATCTGAATCAACCTCCTTTCCAGACTTATCTTTAACAAACGATGTAACAGAAATTGGAGACATTCAGAGTCGAAAGAAACGAATCTTCTAGACCACCCCTTTCCTTTTTTTTTTTTTTTTTTTTTTTTTTTTTTTAAGCAGATGAGTAAATGAAAACCCCAATGTGAATGGTTGCTCATGTTCTACATCAAGAATTCTTAACCTGGTGATTTTTAAAAAGAATTGATAACTATAGTTCAATATAATTGGTTTCCTATATATATTTAATTCTGTTCATTTAAGAGCTTTATCACACTACCAACCCCAAAAGATTCTAGGAAGAAAAAAAAATTGGTTTAAGAAGCAAGCTCTGCTTAGTAATGTTAGGTAGGAACACGGAAGCAGAGTAGTGTTGATTGCTACCATACTAGGTTAAATATACACTTTTTAAAAATTAAGGTGTATGTTAAAGTTTCACAATGTTAAATACAACCTTTTTGTTTTCCTTCTATGTAAAAATGTTTTTCATTGGTACTTGTCAAGGTCATTAAAAAAAAAAAAAAAGAAGCTGCTTTATAAAGTCAGCAGAATCTTCTCTACAATTCACATCCTTTGGTCTAAGTATTTAATGCCCTCTGCAAACTAACTTGACCTATTTTTCCCATCTTATTTCATACAGTAGCCCTAAAACCCCCCAGCCCAGCCAACCTGAATTCTTTACAATCTTCTGTTTCTTCAACTGTAAAATAAATGAGACAGTTGGACTAGAGAACAAGGACTCCAAAGTCCTTTCCAATTCTAGATCTTTTCATTCTTTCCCATGCTGTGCTCATTTCCACCTTTCTGTATTTGCTTCCGCTGATTCCTTATCCTGGAATACCTCCATGTCCGCCATCTAAATCTCCCCATCCGTAAAGGCCCTGTGAATATTCCACCTGCTTCAGGAAGCTTTCTTTGACATTATGAAGCCACATTATTTTTTTCTTCCTGAAATTCTATAGCATTTATGGCATGGATCATATCACCAACCATTTGCTTCTACACTTTGCACACTTCTATGTTCTATATTCTCATCTTATCAAGCAAATTGTAATCTCCCTGAGGACAATGTGTTTTCTTATTTCCCTCAATAGTAGCACAACTGAGAGCACATCAGGTAACCAAGAGATGTGGTGATTTAAAAATGAGGAAAATATCACATACCTGGGGAAATGGGTTACTAGACAAACATAGGTGTTTGGGACTTGGGAAATCAACGTGTACACAGCTGAAATTTTTCCCGTCTTTCTCTCCCTACATTATCTAGAGATGCTGATACCTGGCAGAACTAGGTCAGAGTCCCAAATCAATCAGTTGTTAGTCATTCAATAAGAATTTAGTAGGTAACTTTAGTAAGAAAGCTTACTAGGCATATAAAAACAAAAATGAAAGTCTCCCTCTCTCCTTCTGCTTATAATCTACCTGTAAAACATCTTCTAGTATAAATAAATTAGAAAAATATACATAAAGAAAATATTAAGTTATTTTTTTAAAGAGTAATAGTAACTGGAGAATCAGGAAATGACTCATATAAAACAGCACTTGAACCAAACTTTGAAGGGAACTAGAGATTCTAAGAGACAGAGGGGAGAAGAAATGAATTCTAGACATAGTAAACAGCCTCTGCAAAGGCATAGAGATGGAAAACAAATTGTTCTATATAAAAATTAACAAGTACATCTTCAGACATATCAAACTGGATATCCAGTTAGTATCTTAAATTCAACATGTTCAAAACTGAGTTTATTTTTCCCTTTAAACTTTCTGCTGGGAAAATAGTATTACCTCCATGACCAGCAAAATCCAACCATCTGCTACTCTCTTTGGCTACCTGTTGTTGTTTAGTTGTGTCCAATTCTTTATGATTCTGTCTGGGATTTCCTTGGCAAAGAACTTCAATTCATTTTATAGATGAGGAAATTAAGTTGCATTAGGTTTAAATGACTTGTTCGGGATTACACAGCCAGTAAGTATCTGAGCCCACATCTGAATTAAGAAAGATGAGTCTTTCAGACTCCAGGCTCTCATTCCCTGATCTCTACCCCCAAATTATGACCCATTCAAACTCTGTTCACCTGTTTTCTTCCACCTTTTGAAGGTCCTTCATTCTTCCTTCCTTCCTTTCTTCCTCTCTTCCTCCTTTCCTTCTTTTCTTTCTTCTTTTTTCTTCTTTCCTTCCTTCTTCCCTCCTTTTCTTCCTTCTTTTCCTCCCTCCTTTTTTTCTTTCTTTCTTTTTTCCTTCTTTCCTTTCTCAATAGTATTTTATTCTTCCAAATACATGTAAAGATAGTTTTCAACATTTATTTTTGTAAGATTATGTGTTCCAAATTTTTTCTCCTTCCCTCCCTTTACCACTCCCCAAGACAGCAAGAAATCTGATAATATGATATAGGTTATACATTTACAGTACTTTTAAACATTTTCCATTATTTGTCATATGCAAGAAAAATCTGACCAAAAAGAAAAGAGAAAGAGAGAGAGAGAGAGAGAGAGAGAGAGAGAGAGAGAGAGAGAGAGAGAGAAAGAAAGAGAGAGCACGCAAAGAAACACAAAAAAGATGAAAATACTATGCTTCCATCTGCATTCAGATTCCATAGTTTTTTCTTTGGATATGGATAATATTTTCCATCCCAAGTCTATTGGAATTGTCCTGGATTGTTGGAATCCTTACAAAGTGTTAAATCATTAGAGTTGATAAAGACAATAATTATCTAATTTAGCATGGTTCAGTATGATTGATCTAATCTTACAAGAAGATGTTATGGGACAGAAGAAACAAGGTATTAAGTAGAGCTGATAGACAATAATGCTTGTGTTCATACCTTTAGAGAGCTCATATAAGCAAGAAGTATTTAAGTACTCAATGGAGTTCATAAGTATGGGAGATTCACAAAGTTCACTTTGTAAGGAGGTGAATTCACACCTCCTTTAATCCCTCCCTCGGAGGGGAGGAGTAAACCTTTGGGAGATGATGTATAAAAAGCGGACTCAGTCGGGAGTTCAGCTGAAAAGGTTGAGAGGGGAGCATCAGTTCAGTTGAGGAGAAGCCCTCTCTTGGAGATGCAACCAGATTCAGCGCCATTGAGATTGAGAGGCAGAAGCCCTCTCTCGGAGGCAAGAGCAGAGGCAAAGAACAAGCTGCAAGAGCTCTCAGAACCAAAGAAAGCTGAGGCCTCTATTAAAGCTACCCGGGCCCAAGGAAGGAGAAAATAAACATTTGCATTTTATCAGCTGGCTGCATTTTGGGTGATTATTACTTTTAACTGAAACTAAGGCTGCCTCCAGAAAACCTCCCCCAGAAACCTGCTCCCAGAGAGAACCATTATTATTTTAAAGAAGAAAAACACCACATTGGATCATTTTATTGCTGAGAAGAGTTAAGTCTATTATAGTTGATTATCATATAATCCCTTGCTGATTATTCAGCTGTACAATGTTCTACTGGTTCTGGTCACTTCACTCAGCATCAGTCCATATAAGTCTTTCCAGACTTTTCTGAAATCAGCCTGCTCATCATTTCTTATAGAACAATATTATTCTATATTCATATACTAAGTGACATTCTGAATAGACATTCACTCAATAACAAAAAGGAAATTTCAAAGAAAACTAGGAATATTTCTATGATCTAAAACTGAATTAAGTGAGCAGAATAGGGCAACAAATCATACAACATTTTTTAAAAAATTTATTTGTTTGTTTTTGCCGAGGCAATTGGGGTCAAGTGACTTGCCCATGGTCACACAGCTAGGAAGTGTTAAGTGTTTGAGGCTAAATTTGAACTCAGGTCCTCCTGACTTCAGGGCTGATGCTCTATCCACTGCACCACCTAGTTGCCTCCATCATACAACATTTTAAAGACAAAAAACTTTTATTAAAGACTTAAGAATTATAATCATTCCTGTCATCAACTGTGATTCCAAAAGACTAATGATGAGGCATACTATCCACCAGATGCAGAATGAAATGCACATTTTTGCACATAATGTGGGAATTTTTTTTGCTCAGCTATACATGTTTCTTAAAAGTATTTTTATTTTTCTAGTTGTAGAGGAAGATGGAAGGGAGAAAAAATGCTTGATAATCAAAAAAGAAAATTTAATTTTATAATTAAAAAAAGAAACTTGAGGCCATTCATCATCAGCTTCTTCTTCTCTCCCTTTCTTTGTAGCAAAATATCATCTCCCATTCTCTTTTCCTTTCCTCAGATTTCTCATAATGAAGTGGCCTTTATCTTTGTCAAGGCCAGCTTTACTACATGTGTCCTTGATCCTATCCCCTTTTCTCTTCTTTAGAAAAATGCTCTCTCATACTATTGGAGATACACTTCATGATAAGATGTTAAGAAAACTAGTCTCCTTCCTATTTCAAGGAATTCAAAGTACTGTCTTCCTCTGCTCCCACACTCTTGTTTTTATAGTAGTGGACTTCGTTATTCATGTTTATTTTCCCTCTTATAATCTAATCTTCAAAAGCATATGCATAGGTTTTTGAATGGAAGACTGAACTCCCAGAACTGTAGACATGTAGGAGAAGCCAGCTTCAATCATATCTCTTGTCCTTCAGCATCTGCAGTTCTAGATATGCTGAGAATAAACTTTCTCTTGGTGAAGTCATTTCTGCTCTAGCTCTTGGTTTGAACTGATGTCTTTCAGGTGAAAATCTCATTTACTCTTGTATGCTTTAATGTATGCTAATCTATATAAGTTGTATGATTTCTGTCTACTTTAATAATGAGGCTTATTAGATATTTTAATTTTTTTTGTAATCAGCATTTGATGGCAAGTATATGCTAATGGCTAACTTTTCTCTTGAGAGCAATCAAGGATAATTACTTTTATCTGAATGCAGGTTTACACCTCTAAACTAGCAATATTTGAGATGGGGTTTTTGCTATAAAACTAGTGCAAAGCTGGAGGAGATATTGCCTGTTTCCAGCAATCTTGATCCTTGTGCTCTTTTGCCAATCTATGGTTGTTGGTATTGCCAATACAGATCTCCTCTTCTCTCTTTACTTACTCTTACTACAGATCTCACATCATATTTATCCAGGCCACCCACAAGTCAGATGCATCTATATATTTTGATATCCCCAAAGTGAGAGGAACCTATTTCGTCCTCATGAACTACATTTCCCATAAGTCCATCCAATTTTTGTAGCTTGGTTACACTTGGAAAAAGAGACCCAGAGAATTATGTCAATTGCCTGTTTAGCCAGACCATGATTTGGGGGAGCTAAGGTCAAGATTAGTTGAAAACAAGAATAGAGAATAATAATAAGAAAATATTTTGGTATTGAATTGAAACCACTCAACTTTTTACTAAACAAACAATTGACCATCAATAATTCTAAATAGATAATAGGAATTAAATAAAAATAAATTTATCCTAAAGTTTAATCTAACCTTATATGTGTGTTTTTGGTTCTTGTATGCAGAAAATTGTTGGGTTTTTATTTTTAAATTTATTTTGACATTCTCTTTGATTGTTGGGTTATATACTAACATATTCAAAATTGTAATCATTGTATTTTACTCCATTAACTTGTAATATTAATTTTTCCCTCTTTAAAAATGTACTCAGTCCTTATGGTTTGTTGTATTATCACTCTCTCTACCTTCTTATTATCCTACATAAGATTTCTTGGATGAATCTACTATCTACTTTGATTCTGTTTCTTATGTGTTTGTCTCTCTGCCTTTTTTTAATCTCTTTTCTCCCCTCCTATTTCTGTCCTCCCTTCTCCTTTCCAAGACCAGATAAGAGTACATAATCTCCCCTGTCCCACCCCCAACTCATCTTTTGGTTTGTATAATATTCATCTATGGGAACCTTCCTAATAAATGCCCATTAATTCATTCTCTTCCTTATTCCTCCTTATATTCTAGGATTTAATTTCCCATTCATGGGTTTCTAGAAGACTCAATCTTTGTTCCATTCTTTATCTAGCTCATCTAAAAGTGTGATTTTTTTTTTCTCTCATGCTTCCCTTCCTCATCTTTTTCATTTGAAAGATCTTTTGAAGAGACTAATTCCTAGAAATACTCATTCAAAGAGGTAAAACCACATGAACTTTTGTATCCAGAGCCATAGGATTCAATCCAATTTAAATCCTCCCATTTATCATCTGCTCATTCTGGGTCTAGTGCATCATCCTTCTGGACCCATGTACCTATCCTTTTCACCTATCTTCTTAACCCAGATCTTTTGGGGATCTAAATTACTCCTCCCTTAAGACAGAATATGGTCTTGAGAAATATTGCCTCTTCCTAGAGTTAGAATAAAAGTTCTCTGACGTAACTACTTTTCTTTGAAAAAACTCATCTTAATTAATACTTCCTAGCTGTGTGACCCTGGGCAAGTCACTTAACCCCAATTGCCTCAAAACACCCCCCCCCCCCCAAAAAAAAAAAAACACCTCATCTTAAAGGATCTCATACCTCATCTCTGGAGAAACTTGTCATGATGTCTTCAAAGTTTACTCTCTCCACAGATTGTTTTCTCTCTCGCCTTGGTTCTACTCTCCAAAACTTTGGATATACCTTCCAAAGGATAGATTAAGACTAAAAAAATCACAGCAAGATTGTGTCTCTAGGTTCTCTTCTCCACAATCCTTCCTCACTACATTCCCTTCCATAAATGACTTTCCTCTGTATTCCCCTTTCACTACCAAGTTAATTTACTAATGGGGGAGTAGGATTCTAATTCAAGGAAAAATTATCAAGTTCTTTTCTTTTTTTTGGTCTCTTTGAAATGTATCTATAGAAATTCTCGTTGATGTCTCCATAGACTTCAAAGAAGAGAATTTTTGAAAATCAAAAATTGTTTAGTTCTAGAAGTATGTAAGCACTGATTGAACTTAATTTTTTCTTTTTATAAATGCTTGTCTTTCTTGTGTTTCATTTGATGAATTTGCATACCAAATGCTTTGCTCACATCAAGTTTCTTTTGAAGGAAAGATTCTGATACATCGCTTCTGTTTAAAATTCATTTTTTCTATTTATGATAAAGTTCAACTTTGCAAGATATGGTATTTTGTAGTGCAAATTGATTGTTGCCTTTTAGTGAATTTCTGTATATCTTTTCCATGTGGTCAGTTTTGTTTTTCAAGGTATTCTTCTATTCATTGGTGTGTGTGTGTGTGTGTGTGTGTGTGTGTGTGTGTGTGTATGTGTGTGTGCCTCTTTTGCCATTTAATCTATTCAGCTTTTTAAAAAATTAATTTTTTAAGTATTTTTCTTTTCTTTTCTTTTCTTTTTTTTTTTTTTTTTTTTTTTTTGGTGTCTCCTTTACTAAGTCATTGACTCTTTTTTCATGATTTTCTCATATCATTCTCTTGGTTCCCTCAGTTTTTCCTTTAGCTCTTGTATTTGACTTTTAAAATGCTTTTCTGAGCTCTTCCAGAAATTCTTTTTGGACCTGAACCCAATTCACATTTCTTTGAGGCTTTGGGTATAGCAATTTTGACTTTGTTTTGACTTTGTTTTGAGTTTGTGTTTTGATCTTCCTTGTTACCATAACTTTTTATGATTAGGATTTTTTTTTTTTTGATTATTGTTTTTGTTTGCTCACTTTCCCTTTTTGACTTTCTAACTTTATACTAAAATTGGACTCTGCTCTTAGGGTAGAGGAGCACTGCCCAAAGTTTGAGGTTTTTTATGCAGTTATTTTTGGAATTCGTTTTTAGGATCTGTAAGCTTTCAGTTTTTTGGTAGGATCTATTATTCTCCTGGCCCGTGATCTGGCTTGTGAGTGACCTCAAACATTCTTCTTTGCTTTGGAATTGTGACCAGGACAGAGCTTCCTTTTAGAATATATTTCAAATTTTCTTTTGATGGTTCATGTCTTGGGTGGTTCAAACTCTTATCTTGGCATGCAGAAGGATTCCTTTTGGCTGTCTGCAATATTTGTGATTTGATATTAATTTTTTTCCCCTGAGGCAATTGGGGTTAAGTGACTTGCCCAGGGTCACACAGCTAGGAAGTGTTAAGTGTCTGAGGCCAGATTTGAATTCAGGTCCTCCTGACTTCAGGGCTGGTCCTCTATCCACTAACTGCCCCCCTAAAGTTACTTTTTGTTTTTTTGGTGTTAAAATTTTAAAGCTTGATAACAATGTTCTTTTGTAAGTTAACAGTTGAAATTTGCTTTTGTTGGGACTATTGTGGCCAATTTTGCCTTTCTGCTTAATACTTCTTGAGAAGGTTCTTGTATTGTTTCCTGAGATATGGTATCTAGGATTGCTATTATTTCATTATTTTTTTTTCCCTTTCTGGAAGACCTATTATCTTTATATTATCTCTGAACATTTTAACTTCAAAGTCAGTTGCCTTGGCTAATAGAGAATTAATTTGTTTTAACCTTTATTTTTGTCTTTTTTTTTCTATCAATGTTTCTTCTATCTTTTAATTTTTGTGTTCTAAATGCATTTTTCTTCTTGGGAACTACTGTTTTGGAGAGGTTCTCTATCATTTGCTTTAAATACTCTATTCCTTTGATTTTTAGATTTCTTTTTTGAGAACTCTAATTGCTGTTATAATTTCTATCCCTAATTCTTCTTTTAATTCTTTTGTAAACCATTATTCCATTATAATTTCTGAGGGAGGAAGGATAATTTTAATTTTTTAGAACCCTTTCCTTTTACTCAGGCATTTTCACTCCAAAGTATTTATTCATTTTATTGGATACTTTCATCTATTTACAAGTTTTTCTTTTTTCCTAGTCTTGTCTATTATTTTATTTGTAATGCTTTTCATATAAAGAGTTACTTTTATCCACTCTTTTTATGTCTACTTCTATGCCCTTTTTACATCAGGTTTTATAGATCTTCCCATTTTCTGCTGAAATTGTTCATTTCATCATTTCTTAGGACACATGAACATTCCATTAAATTAATGTGCCACAATTTGTTTAGTTTCTTTTTTCAAGGGTCTAAGGGTTTACAAGCCCTGAACTCCAGTTTCTCTCCTTGCTGTAGGAGGGTCCTTTCTCCTTGCTTCCTGGGTCAGGGCTTATTCCCATGTTAGGTCCCTGCCTAGGCTTCAGGGACTGCTTAGACTGGATTTTGCCTAGAATCAAAGGTGTCATGTTAGACCTTTCCTAGAATGCCAAAAGTTTCTCTTTGGGCTCAATTTGGACTCTGTTTGAGCATTGTTGAGCTCTGATTGTTGACTCTGACAGAGAGTTCAGTGAGAACTAAGAATTCCTCAAAGTTGTTCTCCCAGGCTTAGCTTCTGTAGTCTGGCTTCAAAAAGAATCAGGCTGGGCTCAAGAGCTGTTCAGCTCAGGCAAGAACCACCATGCCAACCCAGCTAGGAATGCCCTGAACTTATTTTCTCTGACTCCTGCAGTCAGGATCCTGTGTAAGACTTTGGTTAGGTTGGGTTTGGGTGCTGCTGGCCACATGTTTCAGGCATGTTGTTTTGTGGTGGATAAATCAAAAATAAATGAAGAAACAATCTGAGCTATAACATTTATTAGTAAAACAGGCATAATAAATAGGTCAATGTATTCCTCAGTCATTATAAACACCCTGAATACAGGTTTTTATGTATTAAAATAAATTTGACAAATAAGGCCAACAAATTAAAAGACAACAAATTAACTAGGGTACAAAATTAGGTAATCTGATTTCTAATTGGAAGAAAGATTAGGGACTTTCTAAGTTGAAAGGAAGAAAGTGAATAGGTACAATTCCTTGAAACCAAAAAACGATATGTCCCACTCCCCCCAAGTGTATCAATCAAAGGAACATGGAAACAATTACTTATTGACCAGTAGGTGGCCATTTTTCAGATTTGGTACATGGGTTGCTTGAGATGTATAATTGTGAGAAAATTTCTTGCATCAAGAATCTGGATCTGACTGGGTTTCTGATCAGCATAACTTAGGTCTCTTAGGTATGGGTCTAGGTTGAGGTGGTTCAACTTTCCAGCCATGCAGGGATAAGTTCAAATAACATAATAAAATTTTTTCACCATTCTCAAAATTGAATAAAGTTTCATTACATGGCAGAAATTAGAATAAACCCATAGTTGGATAGAAATCAAACTGAGCTAGAACCATAATTGAGTCACATGATGGAGTCAGTAATTATGGTTCACTTAATTCCCACAATTCTCTTGATCCTTCTTAAAGGTTCCAGAGGGCCACCTATATTCCTCTCTCTGTTTTTTGCTTTCTACATGTAGCTTGTCTATCCTAAAACTTCTAAAATAACTCTAGAGTTCCTCTGTATATACCTGGGTTGGATGGAGGATCTTATCTGTTACTAGTGTGATACATCTCTAAATCTCAATGGACTATTTGTTGGGGATTTGGACCCTCTGTGACCTAGCACATTACCACTTTCCCATTTTTTTTCCTCATTCCTATCTCCTAAATGTCTTTCTATTTTAGATGAGACACTTTTTGAGAAGAACCTTCAAGAGGGCATAATAGATATAGTCAAAATCATAAAAGGTTTGCTCCTGACTGAGAAGTGTGAAAAGTGCAAGGCATAAATGGAATTAATGACATCACCTTCTCTTGTTTAGTTTTTCTTGTAGTTACTAGCATGTGGGGAATGAATTTACTTTCATCTCCTGTTATTCCTGTTACTCTATTTGGCATAATTCATGCAGTTTTAGGGTAATGAGGGGGTTAGAGCTTAGATGCATCCTCCCATTCAGAAATCTCCTTGGCTATATTTTTAAATAAATTTTAATAAAATAAAAACTTTCCCCTCTACATTATTTCACTTCATTCTCTTATAAACTTCTGGCATAATAGAAACCTCTTTTCATAAAAGATTATACCCTCAATCATTCTAATATTGGGTGCTCCATACCATACTTCATAGTTGCCATACGTGGAACCAGGAAGAGATGGCAAATTCCTTTCTCTTCACTTCAAATTCCTTTTACTGCTGTTGTTTTATACCTGGTTTATCAACTTACTCTAAAATAGCTTTTCCAAAACTTTTAAAACTCTTCTCAAATCTTCTATGGCTCTCCCTCCAACCTCTTGGCTGAAAATCTTGCCTCATATTTTATAGAAAAAAAATTGAGACTATTCACTATGAGTTCTCTCCTTTCTTCTCTTCCTCATCTTATAAGACTCAGATGCTTTCTACTCCTATCTCCTTATTTCTGTCTCACATGATGAAATAGCCTTATTTCTTACTAAGGTTAACACCTCTACCTGCTCAAGTGACTCCATTACATTCTGCTTCCTTCAACAAACTGTCCTTATTGTTACTCTATCACTTATTTTTAATCCCTGTCTACTGGTTTATTCCCTACTGCCTAAAAATAAACAAAGAAACATGTTTGTGTTGCCCCCATCTTGAAAAACGCTCTATTTTCCCTTCCTGTTTACAATACTGTATTTTCCTTCTCCCCTTTGTGACTAAACTCCTTGAAAGGCCATCTATTAACTTCTCCTCTTTTCTTAACCCCTTACAATCCAGCTTCTAATCTTAACATTCCACTGAAACTCCTTTTTCCAGTTACCTATGATCTTTTTTTTTGATAATAGCGTTTATTTTCAAAACATATAGTTTTTACAACATCCACCCTTGCAAAACCATGTTACAAATTTTTCTCTCCTTTCTCCCCTTCCCTTTCCCCCACACCTCCTCTAGACAACAAGTAATCTAATATAGATTGAGCATGTACAATTCTTCTATATATGTATTTCCACAATTATCATATTGCACAAGAAAAATCAGATCAAAAATGGGAAAGAAAAAAAAAGCAAACAACACAAAAGGTGAAAATATTCTGTTGTGATCCATTCAGTCCCCACAATCCTCTATTTGGATGCAGATGGCTCCCATAATACTTCCTGCTAAAGGGCTCATTATAATTTTGGAAAGTTAAAAAAAAACTATATATACACATTATATATATATATATATATATATATATATATATGTATATTATGTATATTAGACAAATTATGTATTATATATAATACATATAATGGATATCTAGTCTATGAAATTTATATACACATATGTGCTCTTTGAGAACAAGTACAATGATGATTCCCTATGTACCCCCAATGCTTAGCACATGGTAAGCACTTAATACATTTTTAAAAATTCCTTCATTCTGTTTTTTCTAGTCCAATTATTCTATGTACCCCCAATGCTTAGCACAGGGTAAGCACTTAATACATTTTTAAAAATTCCTTCATTCTGTTTTTTCTAGTCCAATTATTATTCCCCATGGCAGAAATTACAGAAACAAAATAAGCATTGAACAGTATTCTTTTCAGTTGGTCATTTCCTCATTTTGTTTGCCTCATGCAGTAGTCTTCTTCCATCTTTAGTTCTTTTTTCCTTAATATGGCTTAAAAAGGAAAAAAAAAATAGAAGCAAATTTTTTTAAGTTCTTTTGCATTTCTTGCCAACCTAGGATCATTCTGAACTTCATTGTTCTTGACCCTGTTCCTTTTTTTTTTTTAATTAAAGCTTTTTGTTTTTAAAACATGTCATGGGTGATTTTTCAACATTGACCCTTACAAAAAATTTCTGTTCCATATTTTTCCCTACTTCACCTCCTCCTCTCCCCTAGATGGCAGATAGTCCATTACATGTTAAATGTTAAAATATATGTTAAATTCAATATATGTATACATATTTATACAGTTATCTTGCTGCACAAGAAAAATCTGATCTAGAAAGAAAAAAAACCTGAAAAGGAAAACAAAATGCAAGCAATCAACAGAAAGTGTGAAATTATTATGTTGTGGTCCACACTCAGTTCCCACAGTCCTCTGGGTGTAGATGGCTTTCTTCATCACTGAACAAATGGAACTAGTTTGTATCATCTCATTGTTGAAGAGAGCCATGTTCATCAGAATTTATCGTTGTCCAGTCTTGTGTCCCAGTATATAATGATCTCCTGGTTCTGCTCATTTCACTTAGCATCGATTCATGTCTCTCCAAGCCTCTCTGAAATGATCCTATTAGTCTTTTTACTGAAGAATAATATTCCTTAACATTCATATACCATAATTTATTAAGCCATTCTCCAATTGATGGGCATCCATTTAGTTTCATTTCTAGACACTATAAAAAAAGGCTGCCACAAACATTTTTGCACATATGGGTCCTGTGCTCTCCTTTAAGATATCTTTAGGATATAAGCCCAGTAAAAACACTGCTGGCTGACCCTGTTCTTTTAGGACTATCACATTTTTGTATTAATTTTATTTGCCCATGCTTTTGGACACATCTTTTTAAAATCTGAGAGTACACCCACATAAATGTCCTTAGATAACTCCTTTTTCTTCTCACTGGTATTATTTTGCTTTTGTGCCTTTAAGATATCACTTGAGAGCTTTCCATTCCTCCTGGACTCTGACTTTGCTAAGGAATTTTAGCCCATGGGATCCTATTCTTTCATTCAATCCCTTGGACTCTATGCAACCACAATCTTGGACCTGTGTCAAACTTCACTCTTTTATCACATAGTCTTAACATGTAATCACATCCCCCTTAAGTTGTCCCCTCTCTCATGCCTTCAATGCCTTCTTCACTACTAACTTGTTCTTATCTACCTCTAATTATAATTGGATCTCCACTATCATAAAGCCCTTCTGTGACTCATCAGTACAGTCCCATTTGTATTTTCTATCTCTAAACTTTTGGAAAAAGTTGTCTATCTCAAATACCCCATTGATTCTTGAAGGCAGGAACTTTATTTAACCTTTCTATTTTTTCCCCAATAGCTAACACATAAGAGTTCTGTACATAATTTTTGTGGAATGGACAACAAAATACAGGGTGGTTGAAATGGGAAAGAACAAAATGATCAGATGTTTCTTCAAAGTGAATTAAAAATGCATTCTTAACCTGAATTAAAAATGCATTCTTAACCTACAATCAAAATATCTCACTGATTAAATTTTCCAAAGGGATTTGGTAAAGACTGAAGTTCACAAGTCGATATAGCATCCCTCTGTACCATCCCTGCCCCTTTAACCCAACCCCACCAAATTATAAGAATATACCTCTCTTTTTCCTTTGCAGAGGGAGTGTGGTTATGAAACAGTTCATGTGGTGTCTGAATTTGTAGATGGGCTAGTCCTGCTGGATTCCTTTTTTTTTTTTGGACTCATTTGGAGTAGTGATTATTAGGAAATGAATGCAATGTAAAAGATATCAATAAAAACTTTCAAAAAAGGTCCAACAGAAAAGTAAGACATTTTCCCAGAATATTGACTTCAACTTGTATAATTATCAAGAATGCTTCCTCATAAGTCTAATGCAAATTAGAAACTAATGCTTAGAAGTCTGAAATATATGCTCCAAGATATCTGGTAGCACATTCTTCAAGAAATATTTCTTATGTCTAGGGACAGTTTAAATATTTTCCTCATTTATATAATAAAATTGTAGATAGAAGCAGCTTCTACAATAATGGTAAAGTCAAGGGGAGAAAGCCCATCAAAATGCTTGTTTAAAGCCCATTATCCAACAGTGAAGAAGAATGAGACAATAAGGATAACTCAGTCTACAGAAATGTCTGAACAAAATTGATTTATATATATAAATTAAATGACTTTTTCATTAAGATTTAAAAACCAGTTTGGAATAAAATTTTTAAAAAGTCTCTGTAAGCACATTTTCACAATACAAGTAAGAGATAGAATGGCATTTCTTTGTTAACTTGTATGGATATTTTGTAGACTGGCATCACAGAAGTTCAGTCTCTTGATGTTACAGTCGAGGGGCTCCATAATCATCTGGCATTCTCTCAATGTTATACCTATTTAAAAGAAAAAGAATTAATACACTGTTCAGAAAGCTTGAACAATCTATTCAATGACCTTTATTTTGCTTTTGTATTATTTGATTTATATTCTCTTCTTGGTTTTGCAGCAACATAAAAGGGTATGAAATTTATCTTAGAATCTAGAATTATTCAGGCATTGAAAGAAATGCTGAAGAACCAAGAGAACACTGTATACAGTAACAGCAACATTGTATGATGATCAATTATGACTGACTCACCTCTTTTCAGCTATTCAATAATCTAAGACAATTCTGACTCATGATAAAAATTTCAATCTACATCCAAAGAAAGAATTGATGGAAGCTTAATACAAACTGTACATATCTAACCTATATCAAACTGCTTACTATCTTAGGGAGTGGAGAAGGTAGAAGATAAAATTTGGGACTCAAAACTTCATAAAAAATGAATACCAAAAATTGTCTTCATATGTATTTGGAAAAAAATAATATTATTTAAAAAAAAGAAATTTGAGGAAAGAATTTGTAATAGAGTATACTAAACTTTGTTTAGGCAGAAAAAAATTATAGAAAAAGAGGAAAACAATTCAGATTTGGAGATGGACTTAAAAAAGTAAAGGCAGTTCTTTTATAAGCCTTTAATTAACCAGGTTCAAGATGTCAGAGAGATTTCTGACACGTTTAGGTCTTAGACTTGGATTTGTGATTTCTTTGTCTAAAATCAACTACCTCCATATCCTCCACTACTGTCTTGTATTTCAGTACCATTCACTTTAATTCCTAGCACTTTCTTTTGTCCTTTTCCCTGTTGCTTCATCTTTATTCCCCCCCACCCCCCACTCCCTGCCTTAATATTTAACTATTTAAATATTTGACACAATTATCTGTAAGGTTTTGCGTCTTGACCTTAAATGAATAAACATACCTAAAAGGGCATAAAATTATGAATAACCACATTCCATTTATTATCTTCAGCCATGTCTTACCTATGGTTAGAAATGTACATGATGGGAACTCCAGGGATCTTCCGGATTCTTCGCTTAAGATCTCGATCAACTGTAGCCACAATGTAACACTTGTGCTGGAAGAGAGACAGGGGCTGAAATTATCTAGAATAGACAGACAAATGATACTGTCTAGTTTACAGAGAATACTAATGAAAAAAGTTACCAAAACAATATAACATATAAAATAAGTAGTTTTCTAGGTGAAAGAATTAATCACTCCAAGAGACTACTATCAGTAGCTATTTTTTATCTCTTCTTTTTTTTCCCCCCTCAGGAAGAGATATTCTCACTTATGAGTAGGTTCCATATGAATTTCCTCCCAGGATAAGTGGATGTTTTTTGGCTATATGTAGATCACAGTTCATCAATTATTAAGCAATTTTTTCTAGGCTAAGCACAAAATAGAGCCTTCAAAATGGATACCTGTGTGACCCTTTGGACTAAGCAATCATCTGCATATGTTCCTTTGTGTGAGCATGGTAATCGTTCAAATCGTGGGTCCTTGGCAATCCTGCAAGGATATAAAAGCTGAATTCAGAGACAGATCTAGGCAATCTGGTCACTATCATTTTTTAAGTAATAGATTTACAACAGAATTCATAAGGAGATATTAATGGCAGCATTTCTTTACATAGTTCAGTTCTATCAATAATGTAAATAAAAGCTTAGATAACAATCCTGTTCAGAACAGGTTAGATTATGCCATTCTGGATGGCAATTTGGAACTGCGCTCCACAAGTTACTAAACTGTACATATCCCTTAATCCAGTGAGAGCACCAGTAAGCATATTATACTGGAAAGGTATAAAATAAGGAGTGAAGAGACCTAAACATATAAAAAAATTTTAAAAAAATTTTTCAAAAGGTAGTTTTCAGCATTTATTCTTGCAAAACCTTGTGTTCCCAAATTTTTTTCCTCCCTCCTCATTTACTCCCTCCCCTAGATAGTAAGTAATCCAACACAGATTATACATAGCAACACTTTTTATTGTAGTAAAGAACTGAAAACTAAGGATATGGTACTTTTCCTTAAATTGAATTTAACGGAAATTCTGTTAAGTAAGTGTTCCCACACAGTAATACCATTTAAGAGAACAGGAAACTTAAAATGTCACCTTTAATTGAATATGGAGATAAAAATTTAAAAGTTGTAGAAAAATATGATTAACCAAAATATCCTTGCTTATGAATTTTAGAGCTCTGAATTCTTACCTGAAACTCTATAGATAATTAGCTTGAATTTTAACTAAGTTAATAAGATGAGAAAATTTAGGACATTAAATAAATGAAACAAGACCAAAGGAATCTTTAGTATGTCCCTACCTCAGGGCTACTCGGTACTTCTGTCCCAGTTTTTCAATTTCAGCCATTACACAGTCAGTTATGCAAGGAATGCCTACATGTAATAATAATAATAAATAAATATATATATATATATATATCAATTGTCCCTGTAAAGAAATCCATATCACTTTGCTAAAGATATATTAAGACCTTACTTTCTGATAGTATCATGATTTATTTAGAAAATTCCAGAAAACTGGCAAAGAAACTGAGATGATGAACAATTTTAGTAAAGCAGCAGGTTATAAAATACATACACTGAAATTACCAGCATCAACACTGTTCACAGTTGGTCAGTGGCAATATAATAAAAATGTTAAAACTACTTTGTAAGTTTCAAACTAGAACAAATCACCAAAGGATTACTTTATAGAATTAGAGAAAAGTAATAAGCAAATTAATTTAAAACAAAGGTTCCATGCATCTCTTTGACACATTAGTGAAACCTATGGACTCCCGCATAGAATACTATTTTTAAATGTATAAAGTACATAATAATATATAAAAAGATTACATTAAAATAAAGTTATCAAAATGTTAAAGAAACAAGTTCATAGACTCCAGGTTAAGAGGAACAAAGATCTAAAATATCAAGTTTAATAATTATATTTTAAATTTCAAATGCAACAAACTAGAGGTGGCAGGTGGCACCTGTGAGATCCATGATTTGAATTCTTTTAAAAATGTGGGTTTTTTTTTTGTATTTATATCATCTTTCTTTCTAAATATATTCTTCAAACCTCTACCCAATGAATCATTCCTTTTAGCAAAAATTTTTTGAAAAAAAGTTCATCAAAACTAATACATTAATGAAGCACAAGTATATTGTTTCTTTCTTTTTTCTTTTTTTTTGTAGAGGCACTTGGGGTTAAGTGATTTGCCCAGGATCACACAAGTGTTAAGTGTCTGAGACTAGATTTGAACTCAGGGAGTTCAGGAGAATCCTGACTTCAGGGCTGATCCTCTATTCATTGCGCCACCTAGCTGCCCTCAAGTATATTGTTTCATCTTAGGAGAATTCTTAACCAAACAAAAAATAGAGGTGATCATAAAAGAGAAACGACTTTCAATTGCATAAAATTTAAAGCAAAACAAACAAAAAAAAATTTACATGAACAATTTTGTTGTTCATATTAGAATATTCTAGTTCATACTAGAATATGAAAAACTCAAGTAGGAAAAATATCTTTGTATCAAATACCTGATAAAAGTCTGATATTCAAGTCATATCAAGACACATTTAGCAAAGTAGCATAAACATAGATCAAGAGCTATTCTGAAAAGATGAGCGTTCAAAAATATATTTTTCAAAAGAATTGCAAACTATCAAGAGGTGAAAGAATGCTCCAAATCATTAATAAAATAAATGCAATACTCCTCAATGTGGCAAAAATGATAAAAGACATAAACAGTCAATGGTGGCGCTGAAAGAGGCTGAAACTAAGATATGTCTTGGTGAAACTTTAAAATGGAGTAATCCTTCTGGAAAATAATTTGAAATTGTAGGAGAAAAGTCTCTGAATTGCCCCAATCCTTTGACACAACAATCTCATGATTGGGCACATCTCATGATAGCCAAAGACAGAAAAGGCTAGCCCTATATATACCTAAGTATTCAAAGTAGTATTTTTGTAATGACAAAAACCCTAAACAAATAAAAACTCAAAAAGTAGATCGCTATTAGCGAGGAAATGGTTTAACAAAGTGTGGCATATGAATCTAACAATATATTACATGATTAAATAATTTTAAGGAATCCAGAGAAATATAGGCAAATCTATAAGAACTGATATAGAGTAAAATGAGTAGGACTAAGACAACATAGGCAATTACTACAATAATGTAAATTAAAACAAAACAACAAAGCTGAATTGAGATGAATTATAATGAGTAATCTTGATTCCAGAAAACAAATGATGAAACAATCTCTCCTCATAATATACCTAGGGAACTATGGCTGTGCAATGTAGTGGATATTGTCAAAATGTCAAAAATGTTTGTTACATCACAAAGTTTTGCTTAATAGCTTTTATTACAACGAGGCAGGAAATTACTATAGTATGGAAAAAACAAAGATAATGACAGAAGCAAATAAAAGCAGCAAAACTATGGGAGGGTATAAGAATCACCATTTATGGGATTATCCTCAAAGGTTAATGAGAAAACTGAAACTTTTCTATAGTTATCCATTTTATTACATGAATAATTTTTATGTGCCAGTCCTTCAAGAATATCCATGATTTCATCAACATGGGCGTATCCTTTACTGACTTAAATAGCAATACCTTCATATCAAAACAAAACATTTTATTGCACTTCTTTGACCAAAAAATTTTTTTCTGCTAGTCAAACTTTCTGGTGATAAGTTCAGCACTTAACCATAAGGCCCACACCTGAAGCAAGTTCAATTTGGTAGACACTGGCAGAGCTTATGCTCCAGAAAAACCCAGTCATTTTTACCATGACAATATTAGCAATAAAAACTTATGCACAAAAATAGCATATGTCTTCTCCATGACATGTCTAAATGGAAAATGTGGGCAAAACATGGGAAAAAGATCGCTTGAAAGATTCATAAGAGGGGCTTAAGCATAAACCAGATCTTATATGAAGGATTTATGAAATTACAGGATGAATCACATGCCAATAAGGCACAGTGTAGATGCAATCAATATTGGTGGAAGGATTACTTGCACTGATCTGTGGAGCTATGAAGCACGTGTTATAACAATCAATAAACACTTAATAGATGAATAATATGAAATATGAAATGAGGTCCATTTCTCATTGAAAAGAAAAAAGAATAATAAAAATTCAATGATTTCCAAATTAGAAAGCTCCACAGAATTTATAAAATATTATACATTGATACTTGATACTCTAGAGGCACCAGGAAATTCTGAAGCAACTTTTAGAAAAATAATTAAGGATTAAATGCTTTTACCATATTCCATTTCCTTGAAAACTGATGCTGTTCTAGTAACCAAACATAAATATAAAATCTCAGGATAATAAGAACTCCTCATTTCACAAGTATTGTAGGTAAATGGAACTTAACATGTTAAGGGAGAGACTGTTTCACTTTTGCTTTTGTATTCCCAGCACCTGACACATAGTACATGTTTTAGTAAGTGATCATTGATTAATTCATGTTGAAAAAGTTTTATTCCAAATTGTGGTATATGAATATTATGGAATATTACTGTTCTGTAAGAAATGACCAACAGGATGATTTCAGAAAGGCCTGGAGAGACTTACACGAACTGATGCTGAGTGAAATGAGCAGGACCAGGAGATCATTATATACTTCAACAACAATACTATATGATGACCAGTTCTGATGGCCCAGGCCATCCTCAGCAACGAGATCAACCAAATCATTTCCAATGGAGCAGTAATGAACTGAACCAGCTATGCCCAGAAAAAGAACTCTGGGAGATGAGTAAAAACCATTACATTGAATTCCCCATCCCTATATTTATGCACACCTGCATTTTTGATTTCCTTCACAAGCTAATTGTACAATATTTCAGAGTCCGATTCTTTTTGTACAGCAAAATAATGTTTTGGTCATGTATACTTATTGTGTATCTAATTTATATTTTAATATAGTTAACATCTACTGGTCATCCTGCCATCTAGGGGAGGGGGTGGGGGAGTAAGAGGTAAAAAATTGGAACAAGAGGTTTGGCAATTGTTAATGCTGTAAAGTTACCCATGCATATATCCTGTAAATAAAAGGCTATTAAAAAAAAAATAGGAAAAAAAAAAAAAAAAAAGAAAAAGTTTTATTCCAAGGATGATACTCACATTTGGCATACAGACAATCCATCATTGACTGCACTAAGTCCAACTTGGCCTTGATGGAGAAATTGATAAAGTTGGTATCAACCAAGATGTAGTAAGGGGGTCCCAACTGTGTATTATATTGGAAGAACAAGCAGGATGGGTGCTGGGGACTAAAAGACAAAGAGTATAGATTAATGTAAAATGATTTTTACTCAATACCAACAACACACTTGACAACAACTGAAGTTCTTTGACAACTGAAAGGTGTCCAAACTCTTTAGAGACATGCTCTAAAAAGAATGCTACACATTAAAAAAGGGAAAGGTATTCTGAGGCTTAGCTTATTTCCCCTTTTTTTCCTACAAAGAGAAAGACTTTGGACAGACTTTGGAATGTTGGGAAATGGTGAGGATGGAGAAGTGTTTGATGGACAAATTTTAAAGGGCTTTTTATAAGGACATTATGTTGAATCCCAAATGCTACAAGGAGCTCCTGGGGAAATGACAAGGGCACTTCAGTAAAATCACTCTGGCAGCTGTGAAGAAAAGAAAGTGGAATAGACAAGATTTAGAAAGTCCTGGAAAAGGCTATTGCCATAAAAGCAAGAGGGATGAGGGCCTGAACCTAGGGTTGTGGCCATATAAGTAAAGATAAAGGAATAGTTGATAGACACATTACAGTGGGAGAAATGACAAGATCTCACAATTGATGGCATATGTAGGGCAACTACATAAGAGTCAATAATTCTCATGTTGATGTCAGGGTACCCCAAGAAAAATAGGGAAAATGGGAAGCAAGGTAGATTTTTTGGGAAAAGATAATGAGCTCAATTTTGAATATCCCAAGTGTGAGAAGCCTGTGGGTCAGTTAGTTTAAAATACTCAATAAAGGATTGGAAGTAGAGGACCACAGCTTAGGGAACACACACACACACACACACACACACACACACACCCTTTCGAAGTCTTCTGTACAGAGATAACTTAACTCACGGAAGCTACTGAGATCATCAAATAAAAGAGTAGATAGGAAAGAAAATGCAGACCGGTTTTGGGTATGCTTAACCTTACAGGGTCAATGACCCGGCAAATCATATGATCATATAGTTAGGAAGAAAACAAAGAGAACAACATTATAAAAACTTAAGAGAAGAAATGACAGTTAAGAATATTAAATACAGCTGAGAAATACAGAAAGATGAGAACTGGGAAAAGGCCATTAGATCTAGTCAAATTAAGAGATCATTGGTAACTTTTTTTTTAGAAGCCACATTGCAAAATATTTAGAATAAAGGAAATTAAGAGACAATGGGTTTAGATGCTTTTTTCTAAGACGCTGGCTATGAAGAGAGAGTTTTGCTTGAAAGGATGGTATTGTCTAAGAGGATTTTTAAGTATAGGAGACTTGGATATGTTTGTGATCAGCAGGGATGTAAGGGATGATTATGGAGATCTATTTGAAAAGATGAAAAGAGATGAGATCAAGGGAACAAAAAGAGTTGGCCTTGATGAAAGGAGTCATGTTTTTTATTAGAAGTGTAATACAAGTGAGATTAAAGGAAGATATCGAGGGGTTTTGGAGACAAAGAGAAAGGGAAAAGAGAGAGTTTATGGTAAAAGGTTTCTATTTCCTCAATAAAAAATGAGATGACATTCTCAATGAGGAGAGAAAAGAAATGATAAGAGCATGAGGAGGGAAGAGAAAGCTTGGAACAAACTCTGTTCTGAATAGAATGTTGAACCAGTTAGTAAGGAGTAAAAGGACTGTCTAACTGAGGTGAGGGTGGAGCTGAGATTAGATAACACAAATTTGTAGTAGAACAGTTAGCTAGATTGCATGGCTTTCTCCAACTCTGTTCAGCAGGATGTGAGTAGCAATGGAGGAAGTACATGTTCAGTGTAAAACAGGATTAGGATCTGGAAAAAGGTATCAATGGGAGCTGGGGCAAAGTAGGGAATGAATTAATTAAATGTAGTTTGGAGAAATGGGGATAGTAAAGTTAGAGCAGGAGTGAAAGTCTGGGAGAGTAGAGAAGGAAGGGAGATCAGAGATTCCAGTGTGGACAAAGAATAAATTCAGGAGGGATATGACATAGGGAGATATGGAATGATAAGAGCTTATGATCTAAGAGGTATTTTGAGATTTTTTGATTGTTGAAGTGAAATACATGTTGGAGAAATCAAGGGTGTGACCATCCCCAAATGTGGCTGAAGTGAATCAGAAGAGAACTGAGGGAATGGGAAAATTGGGGTATGCGGGGACATCAATAAAAATTTGAATAGACTGATCAGGTGGAGAGTGGGGAACTAGAGGTGAAGAGAAGAATATTCCTACTCCTTTTCAAAGACCAATACGTAAGGGGAATATGAAGGACTGAAATTTCTTAGTATAAAGGTAGCAGTTAGGATGAAGATTATGAGCCAGGTACCGAACTCCTTGAGAAATGCACTAAAATATCTTGGGCACTGATAGGTAATTGCTGATACGATTTTTTAACTGGTTCATAAACTTGAATGGGTTGATGGTGATAAAGGGAGAATCTGCAAATGGAAGTGAGGAATAAAGAATATTCCAACTCACCCTCAAGGACCAGTACATAAGAGAAGTATGAAAGAAAACTCAGGAAATGCTAGATAGTGACTAGGAAAGCACTATTACCTAGGAGAAGCCAAGTCTCTTAATATAAGATGAAAAGAATTTAAGAGGAAGAGGTTTAAAAGGGATGTTTGTTAACTACATACAATCATTCCAGAGGGCTTGGTGGCAAGGATGGAAGTGGACATGGGAAAATACCAGGAACAACTTTGGATTTTCTTCAACACTTACACTTCTCTTTCTTTGAGAGCACTGGGATCTTTCTTCTCTTTCTTTTTTGGTTTTAATCTATCTTTTTCTTTTCTAACAAAATAAAAAATAAAATTGAGAATAACATCCTAGTTTAAAAAAAATCCTTATTAAATTTAAGGACAGCCAACTCAATGTCATTAACAAGAATAATGACTTAATCAAATTGATTAAATTTAATCTAAATAATTAAATCTAAATTTGTTTGGTTTAATCCTATTAGTAAAATCAGTTCCTTGAAGGCTGCAAGTGAGAATTACCTTAATAACATATTGGATGTCAGGAGATTAACTTAATTAAATATCTTAATATCCTGAGATTAAAAACATGTAGTATTTTTTATTTACTCCTAAACAAAAAGTAATTGTGGTTCACAAAGAGATAAATAATTTTATTTCTCTCAATCAATAACTTCTTTATCAAGGATTAAAATCTACATGCCAATGATAAACAATCACATCAAACACTTTCTCAAATTTTACAAGAATAAATGAGTTAGAGTTAGGGCTGGTTAATCAGTGCAGGAATTAAAATATTTCTCCAAATAAGAACAAATGTATTAAGATTTAATGTGGGTGCAGTGGATAAGAGCACCAGCTCTGAAGTCAGGAGGATTTGCATTTAAATGTGGCCTCAGACACTTAAGTCCTAGTTGTGTGATCCCTCAGCAAGTCACTTAACCCCAATTATCTCAGCAAAAAAACAAAAACAAACAAAGAGTTAATGTGGATATAAAGAAAGGAAAAACTTTTCCTTTGAAAACTGTCAATTGCATACTTTTCAGAAGAGCAGATTACTCTAGGAGTATAATGATGCACTATTCATAAACTCAACATCTTTCTCTACCAATCTCTAAAACTGTTAGGTAGGTAAGCATAAATTTTAATCCTCCTTTTCCATCCTCTACTCATTTGCTTCAGGTGTTATTCTTCTCATGCTTGCTTTAAAAAGTTTAAAAAGCTTAAAAAGTTCCCATGCTTGTATCAGTTATTGACTGATACAAGGAAACATCTTACAAAATGTTTTTAGCAACAGCATCAGATAATTAACTTCAGGACACAAAATAAATTACTGGTTCAATCTGGCTGTGGAGCTTGAACTCACCCAAGTTTTCTAGACTCCAAAGCCAATTCTCTATCTACTCTGCCAAACTTTAAATATAATAAAATTGAGATGAACCGAGTAACTGAACTGAGGCTATAAGAATGTCAAAACTTAAATTTTTTGGGGGGGGAACTAATTACTTATTGAAAGCAGCTATATTACAAGCAATCTTACATAAAATAATTCTCCTAAAGAGAAGATTTTTAAAAATTAAAATTTACGTTCAGATTTGCATTTTCTTCGAAATTCTCCCTTTCCCTAAATTCAGAGGAGGCTTTTAAAAATTTAAGTCCCATTTTAAAACGGGAAACACCTAACCAGGAATCCGGGGACCAATTCTGCAAGCAAATTAACGACTTTCCTCTATAAGCATCTGGTTTTAGGTTGGTAGTTGCGAGACCACTCACAATCTTTCGTCTCGTAAACTAAGCATTCGCTTCATGGTCGCGTATTTCCTCGTTTTCTTTTGTTTCCCCTGAAAACAAGCGACACCTTTGAGTTAAAATCCTTATCTCCGATCAGATGTTCTCCTCCCCCCTCCCCCCCTCCCCCTCCCTCCGAGGGCCCTCACTACATACTGAATCGCCCCAACACTCCCCCTCGCCCCTGCTTCCCTCTCGTCTCCCTCTCTCCGGCTCCCGATCCATAACCTCGGCAGGAAGCTGAGGAGAAACACACCCTCAGAACCCGGCCCGAGAGGGCTTGCACCATCCCCTCCAGACTCTTCATTCTTTGGTGAAGATAAATTAATTCCTCTACGGTCCCCTCTAGTCCCAGTTTCTCACCATGTTTCTCGATCCCTTCACAAGCTGAGGTACGACGAGCGGCGCTCACTTTCTACGTCACTTCCCCAGACTTCCGGCAACACGAAACCCCGGAACTGGAAATGCTCTCCGTTCCTTGAGAAACGGAAGAACTTCTCCAGCCGGACCGGGACCGGGACCGGGGACTGAGGTCTCCGGCAGGGGTGGCGGCCGGTCCGGGGGACTCGGTGCTGGCGCTGCCCTAAGGCAGCGGGGCGGGGCCCTCGTGTCGCTGCAGTCCCCTCTCTGGGTAACGTCTCTCCTAAGGCTGGGAACCCCTTCCGGCTCTGGGCTTACCTCAGGGTCCCCTAACGAGCCCGGGGTCGCGGGGAAAGTGGCCCTAAGGCACCTGCGATGTCAGGGTCCTGAAATGCGCTTCGGCCCGCAGGCCTAAGCCGCCTTCCCTCCCCTGGAATACTGCCCTGGGTAGATTGATTCATTCGGCTATTCATTGGACAGATGAGTGCCTTGCATTCGTCCCTTAAAGAGGAATTGGGGCTTATTGGGCAGTACAGCTTCGGTGTCTTTGCTAGAGAGTGGCGGAAGTTGTTGGGCGAGAATCTCGATGGTGGTTAAAATATAATGGGTACAAATTAGAAAAATAGCTTCATACTGGAGAGAGAAATCTTATGTGAGTGCATTCGATACGCACATGCTGAAAATAATTTGGACATTTTAAGTACCGTGCGTGCGTGTGTGTGTATATATGCATACACACACACAAACTTATACGCATGTGTGCACATATACACCTATGTATATGTGTATAATTAGCATACTATAAGCATATTTCTGCATATAGCTTGTGCAGTGCACATACACACATCTGTATATTTTAGCATCATACTACATATAGCCAGCATACATACACGCATGTGCATATACTTAAGGGCATATACATGTACATGTATGTTATATATAGCTATTGTGTATGTGTACGTATATATGTTAAAAAGCATCGTTAGCACCTCATATATGTATATAGGTGCATATATATGTGCATTGTGACTTTCTGCTACAAATTACTTATGTCAACATGGTGCATTTCTCAAGTGGCACTTAAAAAAAAAAAGGTCCTTGAATGAATAAATAAATGATCTAATTTAATCATCACAGCGTCATTGGTTAAGTAGTCAGCATTATTCCCATTTTACAAATAAGGAAATGGAGGCTTAATGAGTTTGCAAGTTAATTGAGGTCAGTTTGTCAATGTAGGGATCTGGACTGACTGGACTTTTAATTCTGGTGTTCTTTCCATTGTGCCTCATTTTTCTCCATTGTATTTATGAAGGCATTGTTATTCATATTTGACTCCTTAAGTAATATAAATGATTTAAGATGGAAATAATTGAGTTATCAAAGTATCTTTTGGCTCTTGTCTAATTCTGGGTAATGCAAAGCCAGACTGTAGCTCTTCCCTTAGACATGAGTGAAAGCCATAAAGAGGTTTGTCAGATAATAGTTAGGGGTTTTTACTTTTATTGTAAAAGAATGGAGCATCTGACTAATAACGTTTTTAGCTGGATTTTTTGATCTTTTGTTTGTAATGATCTAAGCATTCATGAATCCCTTCTTTAATTATTTGTTTTAGATTTTTATCAATAGTGTGTCTTCAAAAACACCAATCTGTTAGAACTCATACTTTTTCTTCAGTTAATTTGAAATTGAATAAAATGGAGTGGAAAAAAAAATCTTGATTTAGTTTGTGTGTTGAAATTTAGAATTCCTGGAGAATTCTAAAAGTATGATTACTCAGCACACATCTTTTATACATTTTTTTTTCTTTCTCAGAAGGTTTCTGTTTGCTTTTACTTGATAGAGAAATTTCCACAATTACTTAACCAAAGTAACCAGGTCATGTATTCATTCTTTGAAAAACATTTTTTTTTCTCTATTGAGACTTGATACTGTTACCAGGCAGTAGTGGCATCGGTAGAGTCTGTATGTATGCTTTGAAGAAGGGCTGTGTTGTTTTGGGTGAAGTAAAATCAAAAACTGATTTACTTCTTTGATTTGACTTAATGCTGTTGTGCAGTTACAATAAAAGGAGATACAATGCTATTTGTAGTCCAAAAGGGAGAATTCCTTTTACATTTGATCCACAGCCTGAACTCACTGAAGCTCAGATTTGCTCCATCTCATAATTAGACTTGTTATATTAAGACTAATTTGAAAGTTATTGAAATCATTAGTGTTTATCTTATAAATTTTTATATAGGTAGGGGAAATTTGTATGGGCACTTCTTGATATTTCAGAACAAAAGAATTATAAATAGACTTCTGCTATAATTACCATAGACAAGAGTTAGTTAATCCAAAGACAATTTCTGGAATGTCACCATTTTGTTCTTTTCCTTTTTAGTTGTAGGCTTCATTTAATCACATGTCTGTTTTTTACTAGCTTCTGGTGCCTGTTATAGTTGTGGATCATTGTTTTTTCATTGTTGATCTATAGAATTTTGTAGACTATATAATTAATATTCTATTCTATAATTCTTTATATTGAAACGTTTTATACAGGAGTTTGAGAGAATAATTCTTTCTCATGTACATTGAAACAAGAAGCCCCAAGCTGTCTCTTGTTGCTTTTGTTTGAAGAAAGGATTTTGTTGATTTGTTGCTATTTTCTCTATATTTTATTTTTGTTATTGTGATTTTACAGTTCTGCTTTTTGAGTCAAAATCCATGTAACAAGACACTATTCTTTAACAGTGGTTTAAAGTGATTTAAACAGGGATTTAAGAGAAATTGTGTAAGTTGTTTTAGAGATATCAAGTTTTGATTTAGAGGCTGAATTTTTCCATTGAAGAGGTAGTAGAAATGCATCTAGAGACAATTATTCAAAGATTCTTTTCATTTGATAGTGACTATTTTGGGTTTTACATATTGGAGTAATTGACATTTACATTTCAGGCTATTATTCAGATTAGAGTACTGTAATTAAAAAAAAAAACATTTCTTGAACATCAACATACTTGGCCAAATTTTATGGCTTTATCAAGGAGTCTTTGGGAGGTAACATTTTGCATTTTAAATGTTTTGGGCTATAATTAGCTTAGATTTAGGTTTCAGAGAACTTTGCTTTATTCATATAGAACTTATGGCACCATTTGCTTTTAGTGATTTTCAAATTTTTGAAATAGAATCTTCATTTTTTTTTTTTTTTTTGGCTGAAGCAATTGGGGTTAAGTGACTTGTCCAGGGTCACACAGTTAGGAAATGTTAAGTGTCTGAGACCAGATTGAACTCAGGTCCTCCTAACTTCAGGGGACTTCAGTGCTCTATCCACTGCCCCACCTAGCTGCCCCTTTCATGGTTTTTTAATATGAAATTTTGATCATATGTTGCATAAAGTTTTTTTTAGTGTTACATTTAACATATAAATATCAAAACTGTCTTATCTATGTCTTGCTCTGAACTTTTTGCTCTTTTCTACGTATTTTAAAAAATGTTTCTTTGATTTTTCTCCTTTTTTGAATCATTCTCATTCATCAACTTCTCCCCAAATAGAAGAAGCCCTCAATTATAGCTAATTATTGTTCAGTCATGTCTGACTCTTCATGAGCTCACATCATTTATAGGCTTTTTTTGGCAAAGCTAACAGGAGTGGTTTGCCATTTCCTTGTCCAATGGATTAAGGCAGAGTTAAGTGATTTGCCCAGGACTATATAGCTAGTAAGACTCCGAGTCCTTCCTAACTCCAGGTCCAGTGCTCTGTCTAGTGAGTCTTTTAACATAAATATAGTTAAGACAAATCAACATATTGTCTATGTTTATAATGTATGTGTCTGCATCTCTAGTCTATTACTTCTGTGGGAAGAAGTGGGAAATATGCTTCATCATCAATCTTTTGCATTTGTGATTGGTCATTTATTAGTGATCCTTTCTTTTTTTTAGAAGGAATAGAGAAAGATTTATGTAATCCCTGTAAGGAGCTCCAGGAACAGAAACTCCCTTTACCTATGGGGAATTGATATTTATTTTGCTATTTTCTTAAAAAATTGCCTGAGTACACTGAGAGATTAAGTGTCTTGCTCAGGGACTTGTACCCAGCTCTCTCTAAATTTGAGTCTGGCCCTGTGTTCTCTATAACACTGACTATAAAACTGACTATTTTGCATGAGTTTTCAAACCTTAAATTTCCAACTTTGATTAGATTAGTGGGGTACTGTGGAGCCCAGAGAAAACAAATATTTTTAAATGCTTACTATGTGCCAGACATTGTGCTGAATGCTGGGGATATAACAAGGGCAAAAAAGTTCTCTACTCTCAAAGAGCTCCCATTTCAATGAGATAACAACATGCAGAAAACTAGATAATAAAAGATAGAAAGATAGAAAGTATTGTTTCAGAAGGAAAGCATGAAGGGTGGGAAATACTGGAGAAAGGCCTCACAAATCATATACATGTACTATGACCATACTTTCCCTGTAGAACGTAGTGAAAAATGTGGGTGAAAAAACTTTGATCTAGGATTCTTATAAAAAAAAAAAAAAAGCATTAGAAAAATTGTTTTTAATTTGTTATAAGTCTAGACTCATGATAAAAGATCCTTTTTCTCAAGTAACTGACTTAAGGACATAGAATTTTTGCAACCTTAATTTAAATAGCTTATGGTATTCCAGTTGGAAATTAAATTTCCCTCATCTTTTGTTTTTGTTTTTGCTGAGGCAATTGGGGTTAAGTGACTTGCCCAGGTGTAGTGTTCTCTTCTCTAACTAAATATATAATGTTCTCTGAGAGCAGATTTCTTGGGGGGACTTCTGGAGGCAGCCTTAGGTTCAGTTTAAAGTAATAATCACCCCAAATGCAGCCAGGAGCTAAAAGTTCATATCCTTTATTGTCTCCTTCAAAATAGCCCGGTTAGGTTTTTTAGAGGCCTATCTCTCTCCTTGGTTCCAAGAGCTCTTGCCGCTTGTCCTTTGCCTCTGCCAGCTTCAGCCTCTGTAGCTGAACTCTGAATCTTGGCTTCTCAATCTCCCCTTGCTCCTAGTGGGCTTGTCTTTTTATATGCTCTTTTAGAGGTGTGAACTCAAAGGTTGACTCCTCCGAGAGTGGGATTGTGGGCTTTTGACTTGTGAATCTTCTCCATTTCTCTTTGACTTGTGAATCTTGTAGAACTCCAATGAGTACTAAATACATTAGTGAGCTAGAGAACTGTTAAGTACCATGCTAAATTAGATAAATGACTTAGCACCTTGTAAGACTCCTAACACTCAGGGTCACACAGCTAGGAAATATTAAGTGCCTGAGACCAGATTTGAACTCAGGTTCTTCTGGCTTCAGGACTGGTGCTCTATCACTGCACCACCTAGCTGTCCCCTTCATCTTTTTAGATTACAGAAATATAAACATCAAAGTTGGAAGGAAACCCTCTGAGATCAAAGGTCATCTAATCCAAAGCTTCTTAAACTGGGGGTTGTGACCCTATACGAGATCATGTAACTGGATGTTTTGGGGTTGCAAAAAATTTGGCAACAGTAAAAGGTTTCTAAATGCAATGACCAAAACTTAATTCAAAATCAAATGCCAAATGAATTCTGGCAGTGCTGTTGATGTTGCATTACTTTACTTCACTGTAGCATTAAGTCTACTTCACTTAGCGTTGATTCTGATCACATAACCTGCGCACTTTGCACTGCATATGCACTAACAATGCTAGAAACACCTCTGCTCAGATTCGAGACAGTAAAAATTTCTTGAGTGAAAAGGGGTCTTGTGGGAAAAGTTTAAGAAACCCTGGTTTAGTCCAATCTATCTTTCTTTGAAGCAGGAACACATTACAATAAACTTAAGTTATTACTCATCTAAGCTTCTGCTAAGAGATCTTATAGAGATAGGAAGATCATTTACTCCATTCTGTTTTGGGATAGCTCTAATTGCTAGGACATTTTCCCTCATGTTAAGTTGAGATCTGCCCTCTCTTCACATGTTACATGGATCCATTATCTTTATGTTTCTTAAGGCCAAATTAACCTAACTTCTCTGTTTATGTACCTCTTAAGTTTGGGAAATTTTCTCTCCTTTCCCCCCAAGTCTTTAAACTAAACATTCTTAATTCTTTTAGTCAGATGACCTTGGGCAAAATTTTGGGTGTCTTTATGATCCCATTCTCATTTCTCTGAAATGGATTCCAACTTTTCAGTGTTCCTGCCAAAATTAACTACTTAGAACTTCTGATCTGGTCAGGACATCTTAATGCTGCCTAAGATTACAATTTGTTAAGGGGCAGGTCAATTCTCTGAGAGCCTCTGCAGCTGTGGATCATGACACTTGAGGGAGTAGTGGGGCAGCCTTTGCTGATGCAGGCGTTCCTTGTGGATTGGGAAATAAATTGGAGGCATAGGGAAGAGGAGAGAGGTCAGAGAACAGCAACTGCCTCTCAGTCTCCTTGTATCATCATCATCATCAGCTCACACGAAGAGATCCATTCTACAGGTCTGAGTTAGGTCTCCAGCAGCCACTGGCAGGTGGCTCCCATATTATAACACAATTGAGTTTTTGATTCTTTCCACATGAACTTTTTGATTGTAGAGTTAGGTAGAATCTGGATTCAAATCCCGTTGCTAATTTCCTGGCTGTGGGATCTTATCAATTCATTTATCTTCTCAATGCTCCAGAAAACTTTTTCTAAGACTTTAAATTTCAGATCAGTTGCTTATCTGCTTTAGTAGGGGAAGTTCCTCACTTGCAGTAATCTAGAATATTGAAGTTATATTTAAAAAAAATTTTTAATTTAATTTTTCTTTTGTGTGGCAATTGGGGTTAAGTGACTTGCCTAGGGTCACACAGCTAGGTAATATTAAGTGTTTGAGGCTGTGTTTGAACTCAGGTCCTTTTGACTCCAGGGCCAGTGCTCTATCTGCTGTGCCATCTAGCTGCCCTGAAATCACAGTTTGGGGACAAAAATATGATGTACATTTTGTCCACAAGTTATTAAATGTATTGCTAAAGTTTAAATATACTCTCATTGCCCTAATCTATGTAGCAGCTTATCCAGAAAGGAAATAAGATTAATTTGTTGGTTTGAAGTGGTTACTACTCATCTCTCTTAAGTCCTCGCAAACAATCATTTTAATAATGTGGGTTAGTAATTTTATCAGGAGTTAACATCAAGCTTTTAATGATCTATAGATTTTGAAAATTAAGTACATTTTCCTATCTCCCACTTGTTCTCTATAGTTTTCAAAGATTACTAACTAAAACATGGAAATCACATATGTAGGTTCTCAGTGCACTGGGGATAGTTTATTTGGGTTTAGTGACTTTAGTGACTTGAACTTTTTGAAGATAACCCACTTATCTGAGATTTTATTTAATTGTTAACCAATTCTTTCCCTATCTGAAGAGCATTCTTTCTAGAGAAAACTGAAAGAAAAAATTAGGTATTAATAATTTAACATCATTTATATAGTAGTTTAAGATTTTCAGAGTGTTTCCCAAACAACTGCCCATGAAATAGATAATGCAAATGTCTAAATATCTCAATTGTATAGATTTTTTTTTTTAAGAAATAAAAAATAGAGGCATAGATAGATATGGACTGTTTAGGGTCACACAGCTCTACCCTTTCTCCATCATCCATTGTCATTTCCCCATCCACATCAAGTAGCAATTCTGTTCCCCCTATGTCTTCCTTATTTACATTGTAACTAAAAAAGTATTTTTTTTTTTGGTTGTCAGATTTTATCAAAAGCTTAACTTCTTTCTTTTCAGCTAACCTTCCTGATAGTATTTTAAAAAATTGTGCCACTCTTGTTTTTATTCTCATTTGCCTATTCTTGCTTCCACCATCTGTGTTGCAGTAGTCTAGAATATCTGTTGTCTTTAAGAAAAGCTGGTTGATAGATTTCAGTTTCCTGAGGAGAAAGATGGTTAATGGAAAGCCTACTGATCTTGGAGTGAGAAGATTTGAATTTGAGTACCAGCTCTGCTGCTTGTCAGCTGTATGATCCATAGATAAGTCTAGAGAATGTCTTTAACAATATCTGTATTACCTGCTTTGCAAGTCTGTTGTGAAAAAAGCAATTTATAAACTTAAAAGCTCTATAGAAATGTAAGTTATTACCATGATTATTATCTAGATAACTTAAAACACTTAATCTCAGAAAGTGATATTGAGGAAGCAACAGATTAATTTTTTAAATAGTATTTTATTTTTCCAAATATATGCTAAGGTAGTTTTTAACATTTATCTTTGCAAAACCTTGTGTTCCAAATTTTTCTCCCTCTCTTCTCCCTATCCCCTTGACAGCAAGCAATCCAGTCTAGGTTAAACATGTACAGTTCTTCTAAACATATTTCCATATTTGTCATGCTGCGCAAGAAACCAGATTAACCTTTAAAGAAAAAAGTTGTTTCCATAGATTTACCAGTTTATTCTGCCAAACATTTAAAGAACAAAGCAGCTGTTTTCAAAAGTGTCAAGCTCTTCTTGAGATCAGTTGCTTATCTGCTTTAATAGAGGAAGTTCCTCACTTGCAGCAATCTAGAACATTGAAATCAAGCTCTTTTCATGAGAAAAATGTCATTCTGATTTCTAAACCATGGAAAGATAAAGCACAACTAGAGATCTGTCAGCTGCCATTACTAATGAACAGTAATGTAAAAATAGGAAATCAGTCCCTGATAAACAAAAATTATTAAATCAAAGATTGACATAGAGAAATCAATATCTTTAGAAGATTGCTTGTTTTCTGCTTCATTTGAATAATCTATGTTTATATTGTCAGAATTTCTTGACTTGACTTGAAATTCTTTGAGGATTCCTTACTCTTGATTTGAGTCCCTCTTTGACCCTGGTATTCTATAAAACCTCTTTTAAAATGTGCTAATTTAAGTCTAGGGTATCAATAGCTTATGTCAAGCATTATTTTTAATCATGTTCTTTTAAAATGGTCACTCCTGAATTTCTCATCATTTAATTTTCTTCCTATTTATTATTATGAACTTGACAAACATTGGTGAATATGAACATTCCTTATACAAGAAGAACAAAAAAAATTGCACGTGAATTTGCATCCTCATTAACTTAAGGTTTTTTATATTTCAGATTTCACATGGTAGTTATAACATTAACCTTGTTTGTGTCTCCTGAATTTCCTCTGTTCCTTTCCTTTTTTTCTAATGAGTTATTGATAATGTTCTTTGCTTATTTTTCAGTAGCACAGTTGCTCCCATTTCTCCTGCCCCCTCCTTCCATCAATTATTTTTAACTTGTAATCAAATCTTCCTTATTGGTAGGAATTAGGTCCCCAATGGTAGTTTCTCTTTTCATTTCTGCCTTCTAAAACTTGAAAATAAATGAGTGGAAAATTTATTAATTTCCTCTGTTTTAATAATGGAATTTGAGTGGAGAGAATATTAGTTTTGGAGTCAGAAGACCCGAGTTTAATTTTTTTTCTTAAGTATTTTTAAGCTCTAGGAACTTGGATTAAAACTGTTTGTGTTTCTGGGCCTCTGTTTCCTTATCTATAAAATGAAGTGGTTAGATTAGATGATCTTTGAGATCCTTTCTAGCTCTATGATGCTATGACTTCCCTATCACTTATCACGTCATACTCCTCTGACAGCTTTTTGCTTTGGTTCTGGCCCTCTTCCTTCAATACTTTTTTTAAAAAATGACTTAGTGATTCATAATATACTATCATTATAAAACCTCTTTTGTTTCTCCCCCTTTTGAGATATACCTCCACCCCACTATTTCTTTCTGGTACGTGCATAGCCAATACAAGACTGTTTTAATATATAATACTGTCTTTGCTAAGTGAGGTAGCATGGGCATATGGGATAGAGAAGTAGCCATAGAATCAGAAAGTCCTTGGTTTTATTCCTACCTTTAATAGACACTGGCTATGTGACTTAGGGAATTACTTAACCTCTCAGTACCCTAGGCAACTTTTTAGAACTGACCACATTATAGAAAGGGTATTAGTCTGCATTGGTAGAAGAAATTGCTCCTGGAAAGTTCCTTACACTTTACTTAGATGCCAAGTCCAGTTTAAAAAAAAAAATCATTCTAGACTTGATATATAATGATATAATTTTATCCCTCCATTCCAGGCTTGGAATACCTATCATCTAGTTACTGGTATAAGACTTACCATTACTTAGTAATGTTCAGTGCATTTGAATTTAGATATCTGGACCCTTGTTTTATTACTTCCCTTGTTTAGTATTGTCTGTTGGGAATTATTGGCCACTATCACTACCATTCTTCCTAAGTCATGCTTGCTACTAAGTAACATCTGGCCAAGAACCTATAATTGGAGTGTTCTTCTTTTTCCTCCACTTTCAATTTAAACCTTAAATCAGATAAGCAAATTACTAGGCAACTATATTACTAAATATATTCTCTTTCAAACTCTGGTTGGGTGCATTTCATCTGTAGCCTTTTATTTCTGCTTATTTCTTAAGCAAAAATTCCAAAGTCCACTCTCAGGTACTAATTTTTTTAGTAAGCTATACTCTTTCTGAATTTACCTTCTAACAACTGCATCTTCAATAAGCAATAAGGATAAAAATAACAACTGTGCCCCAAGAAATTTTTTTTCCCTTAGACCTTTGAAATCTGTTTAAATATTTTCTATATCTGGTTCCACTAGAATTGTTATAAGAAGTAGTTATTAGTTGTCAGGTTTGACTGTTTTTGGAAGGTACTCTATAAAATCCTGTATTGGTTAGCAAGAATTTATTAAGCATTTACTGTGTGCTGGCCACTGTACTAAACTCTGGGGATATAAAGAAAAGCAAAAATAATCTCTACTTCAGAAGCTGACATATAAATTGGGGAGATAATATGTTATAAATTGTAATAAGCTAAGTCCATACAAACTATTTTCAGAGTAGATAGAAAATAATCCCAGAGTAGAAGTCATTAATAGGTAGGGAGACTAGGAAAGGTCTTCTGCAGGAGATGAGATTTAGATTTAGGCTTGGAGGAAAGCAGAGAAATTAAGAGACAGGTGAGGAGGCCAAGCATTCCAAGCATGTGGGAGAGCCAGAACAAAACATGGGCGTGGGAGATAGAATTTTCATGCTTGAGTACTGCAAGTAGGTTATTTTAGTAGGATATAAAGTATATGGAGGAGAGTAAATTATAAGAAGACTAGAAAGGTAGGAAGGGCCCAGGTTATAAAGAATTTTATTTGAAAGAAAAATAAGTGGTATTGATATCACATTTTTTTTTTTTTTTTTATTGCCTAAAGTTTCTTCTGTATCTCTCTCTTCTTTATGAAGACCTTTAATGCCAGAGGATTTTTTATTTGATCATGGAGGTAATAGGAATATAGCACAATCTGTACAGATGATTGAAACATTCCTTCATAACTGCTGAAATTGACTCTTCCTGTCTTTCATCTGTTCTGTATCTCATACAGATGGTGTTCTGTTCATACCTGTGCTTGAGAAAAATAACTTTGGCAGCTTAGTGGATCAGTTCAAAGTGGTTGAATACTATTCCATGTAAGAGGTGATATCTGCATAAGCATAGAAAAAATGAACTTCCAGAAGAGGTTGTGAAGGTTGAAATGATAGAATTTGGTGGTGGATGGCACTGAGGTTGCAGTCCTGGTCCTACGATAGTGATGATTCCCTAGACATTAAGAGGGAAGTTTGGGAATAGGAGGAATTCATATGAAGTATTTTGATATGTAAAGTTTGAGATACCCATCTAGTTCGAGATGACCAAAAGGCAGTTGGTGATGCATTAGCACAGTAGAGAATGTATCGAGATCTCTAAATATGGGATTTATCTGCATAGAGATGATAATTGAACTCAGCGAGGCTAATACAACATACGTGTAATTTAGTACAGAGTGAAAGAAGAGGGCAAGGACAGAACTTTTGGAGACAACCAAGATCAGTGAATGTGACATGTGTGAGGAACTGTCAAGCCACGATGTAAGACAGCCTCCTTATGGTTTGTGTTTGGACATCCTCTCTCCTGGCAACAGCAGTGAGTTCTTACTCTTATTTTGTAAAGCACAGGAAACTACCTTTTATTAAGATCCAGTTCTTTCCTTTATGGGATCACATGAACCCATTGCATACATAAGCTCCAAAGATTTCATGATCCTTTTTTCTTTTCTTTGTCACATTTTCCCCTTCTCCTGCAACAGGGTTTAGACTCCCCTTTACCTCCTTGGAATCTTTTTTTGTCTGGCTTGAAATAGTTCTTTTCATTCAAGAAATTTTCAAGTTCTTTTCATTTATTCATTGGTTCTCCCTTATAAACTGGAGAGAATAGAGAGTCATCCTTTTTTACCTTCTTTTGTACAAATGCAGGGAATTAAATTGCATTTTAAAAATATATACATGTAACTTTGGAAGAAATACAGACAGTGCAATTTCTGTGGATGACAGAAATAAACATTCCTTCACAGCTGCTGAAGTTTTGATTCTTTTGGCTTATTCCAACTGGGACACCTAATAGAGGCTGCCTCTCTGTATATTTGCCAGGTTATTAATCAACAGTTAGCCAATTCTATACAATATCATAAGATAAAGATAGATCTGGAAAAATCCAAAACTCTAACTATTACTCAATTCTGCATTCTCTTTTGCCCTTCAATGTCTCAGTTGAGCAAATCTTGAGTTTTTGTTATACTATCATATTTGGTTTATGTCTTATATATCAGAAGGATTTGTTTTCTCTCTCTCTCTCTCTCTCTCTCTCTCTCTCTCTCTCTCTCTCTTTTTTTTTTTTTTTTTTTTTGCCTAGAGATGCCTCAAACACTAACCTTTTGTTTTTAAATCACCTTCATTTAGAAATTTTTTATATCACTTGTATTTATGAATATATCTCCCCCTCCTCCCATACAGTGGGGTCATTTCTTGTAAAATAGGTTAAAAAGAAGGGGAGAAAGTAGTTCAATAAAACCAACAAACATTCATTTATGGCTGATAATATTTGTAGTATTCTACAACCATAGTCCCCAGACTGTTCAAAGAAGGGAAGGAAACATTTTTTCAATTAATTCTTTGGGGCCAAGCTTGATAACATTATAGATGGTTGTTTGTTTTTTTTTGGGGGGGGGGGGGGGAGGGAGATGCACTTAAAGAGCTTGAATAAGTTGTGCTATATGATTGTAATAGAATACTATTATACTATAAAAAATGAAGAACAGGCAGAAATCAGAAAAACCTGGAAAGACTTTAACATGAACTGATAGTGATGTGAACAGAAACAGGAGAACATTGTACATAATAACAGCAATACTTTGGAATGATCAACTATGATAGGCTTATCTTTTCTCAGCAATACAGTGATCCAAGACAATTCCAATTGACTTTGAATAGAAAATGCCCTCTGCATCCAGAGGAAGAAGAGACTGAATAAAGACCAAAGCATATTATTTTCACCTTTTTGTTGTTGTTGTTTTTATTGCTCATAGTTTTTGTTTTGATTTTTCTTTTCCAACATGACTTACGTGGAAATATTTTAAAAATTGTACATGTATAATCGATATCAATTTGCTTGTTGAATTTGTAAGGGAGGAAGTAAGGAAGTAAGGGAGGGAAAAAAATTGGAACTCAAAATCTTAAAAAAAAGGAATGCTGAAGCTCTTTTTGTAGTGATAAGGAATTGGAAATTGAGCAGATGCCCATCAGTTGAAGAATGGGTGCATAAGTTATGGTATATGAAGCTAATGGAATGTTATTGTTCTATAAGAAATGATAAGCAAGTTAATTTCAGAAAGCCTGGACTTAGATGAACAGATGTTGAGTGAAGTGAGCAGAATCAAGAGAACATTTTGCAAGTAAGAAGAAGATTATGCGATCAACTATGATGGACTTGGCTCTTTTCAACAGTGATTCAAGACAATTATAATAGACTTGGGATGGAAAATGCCAATGGCATCCACATAAAGAATTATGGAGATTAAATGTGGATCGAAGCATACCATTTTCACCTTTTTTGTAAGTTTGTTTTTTTCTTTGTCATGATTTTTTTTCCCTTTTGGTCTGATTTTTCCTGTGCAATATGACAAATATGAAAATATGTTTTAAAAAATGAATGCTGAAACTCCATCTTGTAGTTGAAAAAATAATATATCATTAAAGAAAGGAAATAAACTACAAGGAAAAAAACCCCCCAGAAAACAAAAGTGAAAACAATATGCTTCAAAAACTGCATTCAAATTCCATAGTTCGTTCTTTGGACATGGAAAGCATTTTTCATCATGAATCTTTTGGAATTGTCATTGACATTGGATATATCATTCCTTGCCAGGAATACCTGATCATTGTAATGCTGAGAAGAGATAAGTCTATCATAGTTGATCACTCACAGTATTGCTATTACTGTATACAGTATTCTGGTTTTGCTCATTTCACTCAGTATCAGTATCAGGTTTTTCTGAAATCTGCTCATCATTTCTGTGGTCTTCTATTACATTCACATACCACAATTTATTCATCTGTTCCCCAACTGATGGGTATCCCTTTAATTTCCAATTCTTAGCCACTGCTAAAAGAGCTGCTATAAATATTTTATGTATATGTAGGTCCTTTTCTCTTTTTTTGTGGTCTCTTTTTAGACCTCGTAGTGGCATTGTTGGATCAAAAGATATGCACAATTTTATAGCTCTTTGGGCATAGTGCCAAATTGCTCTCCAGGATGGTTGGATCAGTTCACAATTCCCCCAACAATACATTAATGTTCTAGTTTTCTCACATTTTTTCCAACATTTATCATTTTCCTTTTCTGTCATATTAGCCAATCTGATGGGTATAAGGTGATACCTCAGAGTTGTTTTAATTTTCAGTTCTCTAATCAATAGTGATTTAAAGTATTTTTTCATATAATTGTAGCTAGCTTTAATTTCTTCATCTGAAAACTGCCTGTTGATATCCTTTGACCATTTAGCATTTGGGGAATTGGTTGAATTGTAATTATATAATCAAATCATTCAGTTTTACCTACCTACCAGTGCCAGGCACTGTGTTATAAAAGATATAAAGAAAAATAAAAAAAAACAAAAACAAAAAAACAGGCCTTCTCCTCATGGACCTACAATATGGTGTATTCATTTTCAATTTTTCTTTCCATATACATTGAGTCCTTGGATATATTGTTTTCTTGGGTCTGCTTGTTTCACTCTTGAATCATTTCTTATGTGTTGTTTTATTAAACATTCATTTTCTTTAAAATTTTTTCTCACTTATTTCTAAATGTATTCACCCTCTCACTTGCTCTACCAGATAGCTGTCCCTTGTAGCAAAGAAAAAAAAGAACAAAAGGCAGTTCCTAAAAATTTCTTAGCCTTGAGTCTGACAGCATGTACAATGTTTCACACTCATCAACTCCCACTTTGGAAAAGAAGACAACAAGGTACACTTCTTCTTTGGGGTCAGACTTGGTCATTTTAAATGCACAGTTTATGATATTTTTTTCTCATTTTTTTTCTGTTAAAATGCTGGGATCATTGGTGTTTTTTTGATTCTGCTTAATTCATTTTGCTTTAGGTCATATAAGTTATCCTATGCTTTTCTGAGTTCTTCATATTTATTGTGTTGTTTTTTTTTTTTTTTAATGAGTGTTTTGATCACTTATTTGTATTAAAAAATTTAAAGAGGAGAAAAAGGGTCAGCAAAACTAGTCAAACATCAAAAAAGTCTGACGTGTATTATTCTCCATTCATAGCCCCCTACCTCTGCAAAGAAGTAGGGAGAAGAAATGTTTTTTTCCTTCTTTGGGGCCAAGCTAGGTCATTATAATTTCATAGCATTCAATGATTTTTTTGGTTCTGTCTATTTACATTGTTGTGTTCATTGTATATATTTTTTTCCTGGTTGTGTTTGCATTTATTAATATAAATCTTTTCATTTATCTTTTGATTATATTGATAATGTCTTAAAGCACATTAATATTCCATTATATTCATGCACCACAATTTATTTAGCTATTGTAAAGGGCTGAAACTCAGAGTTGATACACTGAGGTCAGGTTGGACAACGGAGCACTTAAAGCTAATTACCAATTGGACAATATTCTATTAGCATATGCTTGGAAAATGGCCCTTCCCACTATTCTGTGCTGGTTCAATCTTTTGGTGTATACAGAGAATTGTGGGAAGGATTAGAGGGTGGAGTAAGACAAGCCAGAGTCACTTTGGTGGTAGAGGTGGAAAAGGAAGGTCGTGGAGATCCTGTGTCCAATCCCTTCACTTCTGCCTATAAAGACCAAGGACTTTTGCTTATCCAGACTCCGGCTGATTCTAAAGCATCCAGGGTGCTAACTTTGTCTTCACAAGTTATTCCCTAATATAAGAGCATCTGTTTTCTAATTCTTTATTACTACAAAAGTGCCTCTATGAATATTTTGACATTTGAAACCCTTACATATATATATCTTTGATCTCCTCTGGGTATATGTTTCTAACAGTGGGAAGGGTGAATGCCTGCTGAACTTCCCACCTGGGGGGAACCTCTTCTCCCCAAAAAACTTTTTTGAGATATAATGCAAAGATATCTCCCTGTTTTCCAAGTTCTTAAATTACATTGATTTTGTTAATGCCAAAGGAGCCATAGTTTTCGATGCGTGTTGCATTATTCTTTTGAGTTACAAACACTACTTGTATAGTTGATATATATTTGATAAAGTTACAGGTATCTTTCTGTACTTGATTGTACTTTCTCACCACAGTTTAAATCACTACATAGAAGGAATTTTATGTCTTTGAGAGAATATATTTCCTTTTTTTTTTTTTTTTTTTTTAAATAATTATAACTTTTTATTGACAGAGCCCATGCCTGGGTAATTTTTTTTTACAACATTATCCCTTGCACTCACTTCTGTTCCAGTTTTTCCCTTCCCTCCTTCCCTCCACCCCCTTCCCCAGATGGCAAGCAGTCCTATACATGTTAAATATGTCATAGTATATCCTAGATACAATGTATGTGTGCAGAACTGAACAGTTCTCTTGTTGCACAGGGAGAATTGGATTCAGAGGGTAGAAATATCCCAGGAAGAAAAACAAAAATGCAAACAGTTTATATTCATTTCCCAGTGTTCTTTCTTTCGGTGTAGCTGCTTCTGTCCATCATTGATAATTGAAACTGAGTTAGATCTTCTCTTTGTCAAAGAAATCCACTTCCATCAGAATTGATCATCATGTAGTATCGTTGTTGAAGTATATAATGATCTCCTAGTTCTGCTCATTTCATCTAGCATCAGTTCATGTAAGTCTCTCCAAGCCTTTCTGTGTTCATCCTGCTGGTCATTTCTCACAGAACAATAATGAGAATACATTTCCTACATCATTCCCTTTTCTCTTATTCAAAGATTAAATCATCCAGGTGGAACAACCTATTTCTTCCTTTTGGGATATTCCATCTTGTGTTGATTTCTGTTGTGGGTTTTGAAACTAGTGAGAAAAGGCAAAATAATTTGCCTTTTCAGATTTTTTTTCATGAAGGTAAAGAAGTTTTTGTCATTTCTTTGGGGATGATAGCAATTGGCAAAAACAGTAGGAGAAAGATTCAATGAACCACTTTCTCCAAAGCATTAAGTTTAACTAGAAGTAGTAGGAAGAAGAAAAAAAAGATCCATGCCCTAATGGGAAGTAAACCTGCTGTTGGAAACCTGTGTGCTATTTTGTTTTTGTTCTTTGGTGAACAGGTCTCAGATTTCTATTGAATGCCTGGACCAATGCTGAAGGGGGAGGGGCAATGACCCTGAGGTAAATAATTCCAACTAATGTTGACCTTTGTCCCCTGTTGACCACAAAACCTGTTGTTTTATTGGACCTTGATTCCTGGAACTTTGTTGACTTTGTTATTTTTTTCTATAGACAATGTGAAATTTCCTGGAAAACCATTAGGTAACCAAGGGTTAGCTGGCAGGTGATTATTAGGTAGGCAAGAACATATACACATATAGGTACACATCCCCCTCCCTCTATGCACACTCATATACTCACACATAGATACCTACATGCACACACACACTTTCTCACAAATCTACATATATCTTAGTGAAGGTTATTTGAATGTCTGAATTGGTTTTCCCATAGAACTGGGGGCTTTACCTTGAGACTTTTTGTGGATGCTTGAGTTTTTCTTTTTAGAATATAATATAGTTTCAGCTACTAGAGAAATGCCAAGCTAAAGTTCTTCTTTGTAGTTTATAAAATTTTGTGTTATTAGAAATCAGAATAGAATAGAAAGTAAAATAGTTGTTAGGGGAATTAGTATTTCTGACTCTACTTGCACCTATTTTTATATATGTATATGTTTTTATATTTGTAAATAACACAAACATATACTTACATATAAGCACATATGTATAGACACATGTAAGAAGGGAAAGGAAGAAACATTTTAAATGTGACAAATAGTTCTAGTTCCATTCCACTGGACTACAGAATTGGCTGCTTGCCTACTATTTCATGCAAAGCTTAATGAAATAACTTCCTAGACTTATTGAGGGAGATGTCTTGTCAGATTCAGGGAATTAGTCCTGAAATTTTCCCACTGTAACTATGAGTCAGTGTCCCAGGGTCATTTAAGTATCCAAAGCTGCTTTGGTATGGGAATCCTGGGGTGCTTTCTAATTCTGCAGGCCATTGTCATATTGGTAATCCAGTTTTATGTGTAAGAAAAACATGAGGATGAGGAGTATGACATTGAAACTGGCACCTCAGTGACATGTGTATATGAGAAAGATGTCAATTTTCCATATTTCTGTCTCTAAATCATTGTGTGAAGTCACAAATTATCTAATTGTTCCTTTTTTCCTTCCTCCTCAGATCTGAATCTTTTTGTTCCCTCTATTCTAGAGGCATATTTCATAGGAGTATAAGATAGAAAGGGAACATAAGTTCTACCCCCCTAATTTTATAAGGAGGGAAACTCGGAGAGGTTAAATGATTTAAATGTTTTGTTTTATATTCTGCTTTCCTGAATGTTTGTGATAACTACCTCCTTTTTAGTCTAAAGAATTTTTGGTTGAATAATAGATTATCAAATTTTTTGTTTGTTTTGATAAAGAGCAGAATTGTTCAGTAGGCAGAGCATAAAATTTATTAGAAATTTTTGGATTTTTGCTATATCTGAAAATTATTCTCTTGATAATTTTTTTATCCCCTAATTCTTTTTTTATTATTTATTTTTAATTTTTTAATTTTTTTGCTGAGGCAATTGGGATTAAGAGCCTGGGGTCACACAGCTAGGAAGTATTAAGTGTCTGAGGCCAGATTTGAACTCAGGTTCTCCTGACTTCAGGGCTGGTGCTCTATCTACTGCATCACCTAGCTGCCCTTATCCCCTAATTTTAAAATTTCTATTTAACAGATAATGGATGATACTTTACTATCCTTCCATATATAACTACACAGGCAGTACTCTGCCTCAGCTAATGATGACAGAGAATAATTTTAAAAGGACTAACTTTGAAATTAGAGGGCAGTGTTTAATTGAAGCTAATTTAACCTAAAGATGGGACAGGGCCTAGTGTTTTTATTCAGTTCAGCAACAGCAATACAGATGTTTCATGTTAATTTGAAGAGAACTGGAAGCAAAACTCTTAATTAAATTGGGAAATGCAGTTTTTAGGGTTAAAGGTGAAAATCTTTTATAATTTGAAAATCTTGCCAAATGTAGACATAGTCTATAACCTAAACAGACCTTGGTAATGTGATAAAATGGAATTTAAAGAAATAGAGATAAAATGGAATGCAGTAGTTTAAAAAAACACTTTAAAAAGATTGTGACAAACTTTCTAATTTGGAATATTATATAGGATTAGAAAACAAATTCAGGTCAGTTTATATTTAAAAAAACATGTCTTTAAAACTTTTAAACATTGAATTGTTAAAATTTATGGTAGTGGGTGTTAGCTTTGGGTCATGTTTAGGTTAGTATCCTTACTAATAATGAAAATGAGTGGGAATGACATGTGAATTACATTTGCAGAAAATGTGAAACCAGGAAGAGATGTGAACCTCAGGGAATCCAAAAAAACTAAGACAAAGGAACCCAAAGATGTGGGTGACTTAGTCAGGAAATTACAGCATGAAATGCAACTTAAAGTTTTAGCAAAGGCATCTGGAGAAAATTAATCTGAAACACAGATATTGGGTGGTAGTGGAGAAAGCTGAAAAGTAACAATGGTTAAAAAAAAAAAAAAGTCATATGTCAGCATACATTATTTTCCTGGGTTAGATGGTAATGGAGCTGTTAACCAGGAGATTACATAGGAAACTGTAATATCACGGTAATTTAGTATTGTGTGATTTTGGGGGATTGCCTACACAGAAGTATTATGTCATGGAGCTGAGGAGGATTAGCTCATTTTGTTTTGACTGATGAGACAGTTCCTGGAAGGCTGCAATCAGTTTAAGGCACCTCATTACAAGATAGCTATAGAGATATTGGAGGCAGTTCAGAGAATTATAACAGAAATGATTAAGGAACTGGAGGGACTGACTTATGAGGAAAGAATATAAATGAAATCCTTATAACTTGGCAGAACAGAGACTGTAGAAATATACAACTGTATAAATATCCCAAGGGTGAAATCAAATCTTATGGAAAAGAGTAATTTTTTAGGGTGGGAATTGGAGAGGGTAGAAGGAATAAAACCAGGGTAAAATTTAAATAAGAGAAAATTTAAGGTAAATATCTGCATTGTTTGATGATGGAAGCTACCTCATAGTTCTTTCTTGCCATATTTCATGAGTTTTCCACAAAATAACATTTTCAGTTGGTACTTTTTTCCCTGGAATCACATCCATTACTTATGTCTAGAAGGCACTGTAGACCACACTCTATCACAGCCACCCTCTTTTTTGACTTTTTAGTTCTCAACTTTTCTGGAAATAAGTAGGTTATTTGGAACTCTGATGAGCACAAGATTGAAATGTCTCAGCTTTCTGAACCAGAATCTGAGATGCCCTTCAGCATTTTAGAGCTGCAGATTAAAAAATTCTAGGGACATAATCTGATGATTGAGGGGAAGAAATGATAGATATTTGATTCTATTTTATGGATCATTGGTTCAGTAATGTTTGTAATAAAACTTATGCTTGGGAAATAATTATGTGAAAAACTAATTTTTGTTCAAGGAAGCACACCCAACATTGGACTCAGCTAAGACAATTAGTAATATAATTAATGAAGCGTATAACCCTTTGTTAAATGAAATCCTGAGAAAATTTGAAAAAAAAATTATTTTTCAAAATACATATTATAGGAGCCTTTCAAGATATTTGAAACTAAATGTATGTGCTCTGCAAAAATAGGTGCCATTTATAATTGCAAGATCTTACATTATTAGTATATTAATATGTCAGAGATCAGCCATAGTGGTGAACAACAGAAATTTCTCAGGAGTTGTTAGTGGCTTCTTTCTGGCCAAATTCAAAACCCTTTACTTACCTTCTTTTAGATAACTGTACACTTGACAATGACAGCCTCCTTCATTAGCTTCCAGTCCTTAAGATCCTATCATAATCCTTCAGGGTCATTTCTTATCCTTATACTCTTAGCTGTGCATATTTATTTGCTCTTTATTAAAAAAAAAATCCTATTGTAAATTCTTGAGATAACTATATATAACTATGTATATATATATGATGTGCAATCATTTATTCATTGCTTTATTTAGCTATTAATACCTTCTCTTTTTTTCTTGGCAGTTTTGAGGTAGAGATTTCCTTTCTTCAGCCAAAAAAAAAAAAAAAAAAATAGGGGGCTTGTTACCTTTGCTAATTACAAGTATGTCTGAAAGCTTAGTGGCAAAACTGTTTCCATAAATATCCTTTCCATAAAACAAACAAACAAAACTATACCTTTTCCTTTTGGTGATTATACCAATTTGACCTGTTCTTTTTTTTTTTTTAAATTATTATTTTTTTTAATTTAATAGCCTTTTATTTACAGGTTATATGTATGGGTAACTTTACAGCATTGACAATCGCCAAACCTCGTTCCAATTTTTCCCCTCCTTTCCCTCACCCCCTCCCCCAGATGGCAGGATGACCAGTAGATGTTAAATATATTAAAAATATAAATTAGATACACAATAAGTATACATGACCAAACCGTTATTTTGGTGTACAAAAAGAATTGAATTCTGAAATATTGTACAATTAGCCTGTGAAGGAAATAAAAAATGCAGGTGGGCAAAAATACAGGGATTGGGAATTCAATGTAATGGTTTTTAGTCATCTCCCAGAGTTCTTTCGCTGGGTGTAGCTGGTTCAGTTCATTACTGCTCCATTGGAAATGATTTGGTTGATCTCATTGCTGAGGATGGCCAGGTCCATCAGAATTGGTCATCATATAGTATTGTTGTTGAAGTATATAATGATCTCTTGGCCCTGCTCGTTTCACTCATCATCAGTTCGTGTAAGTCTCTCCAGGCCTTTCTGAAATCATCCTGTTTGACCCGTTAGTTCTACTAGTCATCATGTATAGGTTACCAGTCTAATGATTTTTGTTAGTTTCTAAATCTGTTTGAATGATATTTATTTTGTTGTTTAATGCTTTATTTAATATTTTTCCCAGGTTATATTCAAAACAAAATTTTTTTTCATTTGTTTCTAAAATTTTTGAGTTTTAGATTTTCTCCCTTTTCCCCACCCAAATTAAGAAACCACATGTGAAGTTATGCAAAACATTTCCATAAAAATCAGGTTATGAAAGAAAACATAGCTCTCCCACCTTAATGAAAATAAAACTCAAGAAAAATTAAATTAAAAAGAGAGGGGATGCTTCAATCTCTATTATATTATAATTAGTTCTTTTTCTGCGTATGAATAAGATTTTTCTTCAGAGTAGTCATGCATGATTGTACTGAGAATAGTAAAGTTATTTACTATTCTGGTCATCTCAGAATATGGCTTTTACTTTGTATATAGTACATTTCACTTTGCTTGAGCTTATATGGAGGATTTCCTAGTTTTTTTTTTTTTTTTTTTCCCTCTGAGAGCAGCCTGCTCCTCATTTCCCATAAAACAATGATATTC